>NC_080416.1:20937500-21537500 GCF_030265065.1 Corythoichthys intestinalis
AATGTAAAATATGTCAATGTTGTGGAGGAGGGGAACACACCACTAATTTTGCGACTGAAAGCCCGTCCTGCATCAGAGTTAGCATTAACCTTAATCTGTGTGAATTTCTCAAACTCCAGGAGGAAGCTGTGTTGAGAGAAATATCCTCTTGTATGTTTTCTAGTGTTAATGTAATTTAACTGTAAGAAATGAAGAAAAGGATTACCCCCTTATAGATAGTTAATTGATGATTAGCAAGTTTGTATTTCATGTGTATGTCAATATAATTTGTGTTCAAATACTGCAATTTAAAATTTGTGAATAAAATCCAGACATTTATTCTGGAAGTTTTCAAAATGTTTCTTGAGTAATTTTTGAAAACAAAGGTTTGAATCGAACTGTATGACCTGTAATGTATCACATTTGATACATTTAGAATTTCATGATTGTGAGAGTAACTCAGAATTTTGAAATATCTTTCCTCTAAAAAAAATAATAATGGATGCAAGTCAACTCATGCATCTGCGGGTTCCATGAGAAAAAAAAAAAAAAAAAAAAAATCAGGATTTAGCAAAGGTTATAGATATTAGAGCGCTTATTACACATATTATTATTTTTTTTCATTTTTACAAATTTGAAAAAATGGTTTCATTAAGGCCTTTTTTTTTTTTAGTTTTGTGATTCTCTGACAATTGCGTCATATTGCAGGCAATAAAGGGTTAAATCCACACACCAAAAAAAAAAAAAAAAAAAATGTGCAATGTGACTGATCGCGCATGTACAAGTAGATGGGGAAAAAAAAAAACACGCACTGGCTCTGATTTTAGTCGCAAAATGCAACCATTCAATTGCAGTCTGGAGCCCTGATAAAGCAGTGTACTTAACCACCATGGACTCCATATCTGCAGCCATTGTTAAGCATATTGTTAATCAATTTCTCCCCCTTTGCGTTTGTATTGACATAATTGTTGGTGCAAATGTTGTATGCAATGTGTTTCAAATTTTGTGTCATCTCTTTGACAAAAGCAGTTCTATCCTACACATTCATATCTTTACCATGACATTCAGAGTGACTATAGCATTTTCCCCTGTCATAAAAAACCATGAAATCATTACTGACTGCTTGCAAATATGTAACCGAAGCAAACACTCTGGACTCAACAAAAGAGGATGTCGAGAGTATCTTTCTGCTCACTTTGAATGCTCGGCAGTACAATTTATCCTTGGTAACACCAGGTCCACAATGTCTAGTTTAGTTTTCCACAGTTTTCATTCACTAGTGGCGGATGCAGAATAATACATAGGTGAGGTTTGCAACAAGATTCTCCCCTTCAAGAGTGGAGAAACTCACTTGTGTGGAATTTCAAACCTCTCCCTCATCTGCTGTCACTCCCACTGCAAGATCCACCCGTCACCTCTTGCCATATCTACCTTTCTTCATCCCTCTGGCCTTCACTTCTCTCTCCGTCACCTGTCTTCTCTCTCTTGGTGCCCTTCTGTCTTGGTTTCCCTCCTATTTAAGTTCACACCTCACAGGTTTCCGCTTGTCTGTACACTCGCTTGCCCTCCCTCAGGGGGGTTACCGTTGTGACAAGTAGGATGGATGACAGACAGCTCGAGCTGGCCACCCATTGATGAGTACCATACTAGACTAAGATAAAGGCCCATACAATTTCAAATAAGGATGGAACCATAACATTGTGTGTATTAAATGCAGTAGTTGTCGGTGTAACAATTTGCATTCTCTATTATTCAATTGTCTCTTTAAAATACTCTCACAGTGACAAGAGCTTCTTTGATTAACACAAATATGAATTAATCAGGATGCAATTATGTCTCCCCAAGTTGCATCATGTTGCATCATGCACTCAACCCCCACTTGCACATTTTAAAATTAATTTACTCTTCCCTGACCTACATTGATCATTGAGGTCTACGGAACAGCATGCTCACTGTGCACATTTGAGTTACATTAGCATCTTTCCCCAGCCGAAAAGAAAATCTTAAACCACTATGCTAATCTTGTCTCATTGTTGTTAAGCTACTTAATAATAAGATCAAGTCTTTTAAAACAATTGCTGACTGGTTGTTTTCAAAGTGCTTTCAAACAGCGAAAAAAGATACATGGCTTTGAAATTTACAATGCTGCTCGAATGCTTACTGATCACAACACTTTTTTTCCTAAAATTTTTCATGCTCAGTCTTCAGAAATGTATTCTCATTATAAATAAATGAATCAATAAATATTGATTGAAGTCATACACTACAATAAAATGATCATAAAGATGATACTTATTTAACATCAATTCTTTACCTTTAAAAACTATGAAACCCTGAAAGGGACTTCGACAGAAATAAAATTAATTTAACTAAAACCACCCAACATTTTTAGGTTTTCATATTTTAATGACGATAGTATGCAAACAATGACAGAAGAGGGGAAAATAAGTAAGTGAACCCTCTGCCTAAGGAGACTTGAAGAGCAATTGAAACCAATTTTTACCAAACAATTTAAGTCAGGTGTGTGCCCAATGACTGATGAGTGATTTAAAGCTGCCCTGCCCACTATAAAACACACACCTTGTAAGAATTGTCTTGATGAAAATCTTTGTCTGTGCATCATGGCTTGGTCAAAAGAGCTCTCTGAAGACCTGCGATCAAGGATTGTTGATTTGTATAAAGCTGGGAAAGGTTAAAAAACTGAATGTTCATCAATCAACAGTCAGAGAAGTTGTCTACAAATGGAGAGAGCTTGACACTGTTGCTTCTCTCCCAAGGAGTGGCCATCCACCAAAGATGACGCCAAAAGTTCAACGCAGAATACTCAGAGAGGTAAAAAAAGAACCCAAGAATGTCTGATAAAGACCTACAGAAATCACTGGCACAGTCCAATATCTCTGTGCTCAAATCAACTATATGTAAAACTATGGCCAAGAATGGTGTTCATTGGAGGACTCCACGGAGGAAGCCACTGCTGTCTAAAAAAAACAAACATTGTTGCTCGTTTAGTTTTCGCAAAAAGGCACTTGGACACTCTACAGAAATTTTAGCAAAATATTTTGTGGACTGATGAAACCAAAGTTGAATTGTTTGGGAGTAACACACAACGTCATGCATGGAGGAAACATGGACCAGCTCACCAACATCAACACCTGGTGGAGAGAGCATCATGATTTGGGTTTTGCTGCCTCAGGGCCTGGACAACTTGCAATCATTAATGGAAGAATGAATTCAAAAAATGTTCAGGATGTTTTACAGGAAAACCTGAGGCTGTCTGCCAGACAATTGAAGCTAAAAAGAGGATGGAAGTAAATCAACATCAGAATGGTTTCAGAAGAACAAAATACACGTTCTGGAGTGGCCAAGTCAAAGTCCAGACTTGAACCCCATTGAGATGCTGTGGCATGACCAAAACACAGCGATTCATGCCAGACATCCCAGGAATCTAACTGAACTCCAGCAGTTTTGTAAAGAAGAATGGGGCAAGGTTAGTCCTGATCGATGTGCCAGACTGATCTGCAGCTACAGAAAGCGTCTGTTTGAAGATATTACTGCCATAGGGGTGTGTGTGTGTGTGGGGGGGGGGGGCAACAAAATATTATTAATATATTATTAATATATTAATGTGATGTTTCACTTACTTTTTTCCCCCTCTTCTGTTATTGTTTGCCTACTGTCCTCGTTAAAATATGAAAACATAATAAATGTTTGGGTGGTTTTAGTTAAAGCAGACACTGTTTTTTCATCTGTGTGATTTTTACAAAGATTAGCTCACATTTGATGGTGATTTTATGCAGGAATGTGAAAAATTCCAAAAGGTTCAGATGCTTTTTCATACGACTGTAGTTTTGAGTGCGCACTATTGTGCGCACCAAATGGTTTAAATTTATTTTATCTTTGTCAATGTCCCTTTTGGGTCTTTGTAAATAACAGCCTTACCAATTGAAGTTTATTTTGGAAACACTTTTTCTCCCTTTTTCCCACAGCGGATGACGGGTGTGGTGGGACACTTCGAGGCCAGAGTGGAGTGATCACCACTCCCAATTACCCTGCTGAGTATACCAATAATGCTGACTGCACATGGACCGTGCTGGCTGAGCCAGGAGACACCATTGCCCTGGTGTTCTCTGACTTTCATCTGGAGGATGACTATGACGTTCTGGAGGTCAGCGGTACCGAGGGCTCTTCGCAGTGGTGAGTAGTCAGCATTTTATGCTTTGAGGTTGAGATGCAGCGTGATTTTTAAGTAGGCATTGGTGAATAGCCGTAGTGCCTTGCGACCAATCAATTGTAATATCAATCCGGTCCGTTAGTTCAAGCATAGAAAAACAACAAATATATCATCACATATGGCATTCACAGCTGATGATTCTTCATGTTTTAAAGTCGCTGTCACGCACAAGTGCACAGTCCGATATCTTTTCAATTAGTTAGTCCACAACTTATATGCTCAGCTCGAATGATAAAGAGTTAGGACATCATATGTCAGAGTAGTCCTCTCACCATCTGTGGCAGCTCCCACGTGTGATGACAACTCTCTTAGCATCGGAAGTAATTAGTGAGCACGACACGCAAACATAAGACAGGAAAAGTATGCAGGGATGCAGCCATCAAACCGTGCACAATTTCTGATCTAATTAGACCAGGTATATGTCAAGGATTCAGTAAAGAATGAGTCATTTTTTTAAACAAGGGAACACTTTGAACTTGAACTAAACTTGGATTTAAATGCGAGAAAAAAAAACAATGATATCTGCCCACTTTAAGTGGCTCAGCAGCAATTCTTCCTTGAAATAATTGCGCCAACTCAGGATTGTGCAACGAATGAGAGCTGCTTGATATAAAAGTCACTTTGCATGTAAGCCTGCTTGACTCAGAGTTTAGCATTCTGAAGAATCCCTGAGCTGGCCACCTGTGCTTATTTGTACATCCTACAATGTTATTGGCCTCTTATCCCTGACTTTGATTTGCTCTCTGATGTTGCACAAAGGGCATTCAGAGCCCACCCAATTCAATTATTGCTGTAACAGTTGTTGTATTGTAATGTAATCTAACTAATTGCTTCATTGTCCCAAATTGAAACATGCGGGTGAGGAAATAGCTGTCCTAATGCTAGTGTAGTGTTTCCTATTACAGTTAGCGATATACTCATTCTCAAATAAATCAGCGCCGCTGAAACTAACCACTAATAGTGGCCTCAGATTGGTTTCTAGTAAAGATGACTGGTACGTGTCTGGACTATATCTTTCATAAGTGAAAAATAAGCTGTTATTGTTAATTTACTCTATTCAAAATTTCAAAAAGTCTTTAATGAAGTTACTAGGAAATACAATGAGGTATTGAAGAGAAAATGTGTCTTCAATGCTGTCACCTACATTGCAATTCATTATTACATCACATTTGCAAACAACATTTTCAACCAATGCAACACAATGCTAACCTGTGAAAGAATACGTCACTATCACAGTGAATCACCAATGAGATCAAGATTGTAAATCAGTGAGAATTGTAACGTGTCTTCTTACATTGCTCTACAGTGCACTGACCCATACTTTGATTGGCAGCTCTGCAGAGCTAGGATTCTGAAAAGGCAGCATAGAAAAGTTAACCTTGAGGGGCTGCCATCGGCAGCAGATATGCACACGCTGATTAAATGTCACAGTGGAAAGGTCTAGTGAATAGAAGAACCAGATTCATCCTACAAGAGGGAATTACCCTAATAGGCTTTGTTGTACACCACTTGCCCAGAAGAACACATTCCTCAACAATTTCCTTTTTTTGCCCCTCATTGATTTTCCCTAGCCATTACAAGAAATACGATGGCAATGTAACTATCCAACACCAGGCAATTACCAGATACTCATTGGATTATTTGCCACTAAGCTTGACTAACATCAATTTGATTTATTTGTCTTTGGTGGCACTTTGTTTTGGAAATCTCCCTAATGTATCCTATCTCCCACCAATAGTAAAAATGTTTTCTCAGTCTCACTTATGTAAATGGCTATAATAGTATGCTTCGATTGTAATATGTGTCTCAGAAACACACCAACATGCTTGTGTTTTCTATTGGTGGTGCTGAATAGAAGGAAACACGTAAGATAAATATCTGAATAGAAAATTCAGATTTTACAGCAGAAGAGAGAATTACTTTACGGTACAAGGGTGCTTTGCACAGGAAGTTAATTAAACTAATGTCAAATGCGATCAAACATTAATCATAGCACAGCGTTGATCTGATAGTCTTTACAGACTTTGATGTCTTTAAATCTCCTGCTGCTACTCAAAACAACAATAGAAGAATAAATGTATTCTAGTCCGTCAGGACTACGTCCTCTGGGTATTTCCATTTGATATATTTCAGATTATCCTTTCATTCATTCATTTTGTTCTGCTTATCTGGGATAAAGTTGCAGGTACAGCAACCTAAGCAGAGAGACTTTCCTATTCTCAGCCATTTTACCCAGCTCGCCCAGGGGCATCCCAAAGCTTAGCATGGCCAGCCAAAAGACATAGGTGTCTTCTTCCCTTGGGCCTCCTCTATGTCAAAACACTTCTCCAGGAGGCTTCCTAACCAGATGCTTGAGCCATCTAATTTGAGACATTTCGTTGTGGAGGAGCAGTACTCGACTGAGGTTTTCACTATCTTTAAAGTGCGTATGACAGCAAAAAACATGTTTATTTCATCTTTCACATGGTATTTTATACTCCTGAATGAAATAGACTGCTTGGATGTGTGTGGAAGCAATTGATTTATCTATTCATTTTTTTTAATCACGCGCCATTACTTCCTGGATTAAGGAAGAATGCGAATGTGACGTAAGCCGGGTCACTGTCTCACAATACAGCCATAGCATGCAAAAGGGCTGCGGATTCAGCCGATTTTGCGGATTAATTTATTTCTCGCATCACGCCAGCCCAATGTGCTGCAGGCTTTTGTTGCTGCACCAGGGAGAGGCGTGTCAGCCTTTTTGGGTTTCAAAAAGTTCCCGTTTTCAAAAAGTTCCCGTTCACTCCGCGGAGAATGGCCAAAACAAGTCTGACAACTGCACTACGTTTTTTGTATAACGTCAAATACTGGGATCAGCTTTTCATCTCGCCCCCATAGACCTCTTTGCGTGCCCGTCCACATAGCGCTTTCCTCGGCTTTGCCCCGAGCAGCCCCCCGCTCCGATGTTGGCCGGTTTGTCCACTGAGAATGCACTATTTTCGGCATTCATTCCTCTCTCTCCCCTCTCTGCCAGCCCGCTGCTGCCGCAGCAGAACCACAAGCCGTAACTTGCTCGCCGCCGGTGTACTGTCTAGCACCTGTGGATAACATTGAGAGTCCAACTGAATGTAAAAGAGGACTTATTCCTCGCCACAACAGCGTTGGGAGCAAAGTATTATAGTGGTGCAAAATTTGGCAGAACACTGGGGGCTGACCGATTGGTGAAGGCAATCAACCTTGCCGCCGTGAGTGACATGAGTCGGGGTAATGACGGGACCACCCCTGTCTCATCTGGCTAGATGGACCACTTCTTGTTCCTTTACTCCACTGCATCTTTACGGACTGTAACTTCGCCTGCTAATTCCTATTAGCGGTCCTGGGGCTTCCTGTCTATCCGTCCTGGGAGTGGATGTCTCCTGACTGTGGTACTCCCCAACGTTTCTCATTTTTCTCCCGAAGACTCTGGAGTTTTTGGAGTTTTTCCTTGCCGGCATGGAGGGTCTAAGGATGGGGGAAACCCAGGACTTGAATTTATTTATTCATCTTTGTTGCTTCATTTGCTGTTTCTGATTGTGTATCATATTGCCTCTGCAAAGCCCTTTGAGACAACGTTGTTGTGATCCAGGGCTATACAAATAAAATTGAATTGAATTGAATTGAATTAATTTTGTGTGATTTTATTTTATTTTTTTTTTTTTAATTTTTTTTTTTGGAAAGGCAAGAAAAAGACTTGGTAACCCCGCTCAGTTCGGGATAGTATGTCGGCTAGCTGTCACGCCTCCTGTTTTGTTTACGTTCTTTCCTTCGAACTAACTCCAGTGGCATAAAATACCTTTTCAGGATGTTCAAGAAGTTGGTATATTTGTTCATATTCCATTCAACTCAAGACTGTTATTTGTCATAACCAAAAATACTTTGATAAAAATAATATCCTGTAAAAATAATAAAGTAAGAGTAGAGAGATTGAAACAATGATGATATATTGATGCTCTGTGTCACATTTTCCTCGTTTTGAATCTTCCTCCCCAATGGGCTGAACTCTAAATCAGCTGAAATCGTGACCCTCCGGACATCATCATCCAGCATGGGACGCAAGAGTGCTATAATGACAGGCAAGGCTAAACGGCAGATTAAAAGACTAATTTCTCGTCATCTACGCTTTGCCAAATTGTTTTATGTAGTCGAATAATCTCAAAATAGGACTTTTTTTAATTCACATAATGATGATATTTAGGATTTTTTTCATGCGGCCACTGGCACTTTAAGTGTGGGTTCGACACCCTGCTGAGGAAACTGGTTTGACTTTAATATTAATATAGGCTACAGTATTTGTTTTTAAAAATATGTGGCACAATGTGTGATGAACTTTTTGCATTTGTGCAATGGACAAAACATTACGTTTGGTAAAAGATGAAATGATTCGTTTTCACCTCATGTCTCTGTCCAGTAGGGTAAAGTATTGGTAAACCCCATTTCCCAAGTGGTTAATTTTGTTTTTTGAGATTTTGAAAAGCTTGTGTATTGTATTTGTGTATTAACCTACTGTTTTGATTTGGGAGTGATCAAGTACCGTAATTTCTGGACTATTGGGCGCCCCTGATTACAAGCCTCACCCAGTACATTTTTAAAGGAAAAACCATTTTGTACATACATAAGCCTCTCCTGGCTATAAGCCGAGTTTGCCCACTTAGTAACATGGGATATTGACAAAGAAATACACACAGTTTTCAAAATTTTAATAACACACCTTAACTTTTCGTTCCAAACAGCGCCAGCAAACACGGCAGTTACAGTATATAGCAGCGGCAGGGAAGTTACAAAGCATCAGCACGGCAGTACATCACAAATTGGGCTGGTTATTAAAAACATAAAAGTCTTTGTTAGCAATCTTCATCTTCCTTCTGTGCACTCAAACCATGGAAGCCTTCACCCTCAGTGTCGGATATGAAGACGCTCAGATACACTTCGCCGTGCACCTACTCAGTCTCTCCTTCGCCGTCGCCTTCATTGTCTCCCATAATGAAGCAAATGCACTCCTGAGCCCGTGCTGTCCTCTTCGGCATGCAGCAGACTGGCCCCTCGAAACCCGTTGGTGATGGCAGACTTCTTTCACACTGCTTCACGCTGCCAGTCTCCCCCAGCATACCTGCGCAATAGCTGTTCTTCGCATGAGGCGAGTCTTGGCAAACGATCTCTCGCCGTGAGTCGTCAAAACTTCCCATACAACTCAGATGGCCAATTTAATTTTTTCTAGCATTCTCCATGATGCAGATCTGCCAATTCTACTCATGCACAACCCCTCTATTCATGCACAACTAACAAAGTTAAACCACCGGTCATTGTGCAAACAACTGTCTTCCTCGACACTTTTATTCCACGTGTCTCACTCCCACATTCCATGCTCGAGCGCCCCAGGCGGGCATCAGAAAAATGCACAAATTGGCCGCACCATTGCACACGCCGCAGGATCCAAAATGAGGGAAAAAAGTAGCGGCTTGTAGTCCGGAAATTACGGTAGTCTCTAAAACAGTTTTTAACTTGTATGGGATTATTTGCCTAGCCCCCATGTTCGTTTGTTCGTCACTACGTTCTATTTGATGTACTATGTGGACAAGTGACTATCCACATGTCCTAATATTTACTGCAGCTCAATCTTTAATTTTGCTATTTGCGACAGTCCAGTGTATAACTCCAGTCAAAGTATACATTTAAAGGTAGCAGGCATTCTGCCCAAATACTCACTGCATGCCGCATTCTTATAGGTCCATGTCCATGGTGCAAACCTACTGAAATAGTCCCTCATTCTCCTTATTAGTATTCCCTTAGTATAAAATGACACAAAGACAGTTATTTTCAGCATTTCAATAAGAAGTCTCAGTAGCCGCAGAGCAGACAGCAGATACTTTCTGCAAATGTGTTTAAATGGAGGCTTCTGTCTGGCAGTGGATTGGGTTTATATTCTGCGGGTTCATGTTTGTTATGCGTTGACCTGTTTCTCACAACGCCAACTGGCGGGATTGGAAGCACTTTGCTTCAGAGCTTTGCTGGTAATTCACTGCGGCATCACAAGTCCGGTCACGTCTCCTAAGGCTCGACTGTGGCATTACTCCTGCTCTTGCCACTGTGTGCGAGTCATAAAACATTTGAGCGAATCGTTTTGTCTGATTGTTTAATGAAAGTCTATACACTTTCATTACATATTCTATAGTCATTTACTCTAAGTGGTGCTCTCAACATAAAAGCAAAGAATCATTCATTCATTCCAAGAAAAAGGTAAACTAAGTGGAGTTGTGTTTATTGAATTGATAAAGTTTGCAGAATGCAAGCTTAGTCCTCCGTATATATTACTGATTGTTACTCTCATCTTGTTGCAACTTAATTTAATTTTTCGTTGTACTAAAGTATCACAAGAGGTTGGCATTAATGTCATGATGGGAGCCATAATACATTCCTTTTTCCATTTATCCATTATGAATGAGATGTGATGTATTATTTTTTAACAGCCTCATTGAAATCTTTCACACATTGATTTGATAGGTGCTATATAGAATAAACTATCCAAGGTTCCATCAACTTAGCTATTTGTCTCGTTCGATTTTTCCTGTAACTTTGCATTGGTGATATGAAGATTGAAAAGAAAAGAAAAAAAGATGATGTGACAGATAAGAGTAAAGCAGGTCAAGGATCAATGTGTCAGACAACCTCTCATCCAAGTTATATATACAGTATATACACACAAGCGATCACTGATCTCATTTAATTGTATCTGAATACCTTCCTATTCCTTGTTATTATACAAAATATTTATCCTCGCCTACATCGACAGACTCTTACATACTGGCTGAATGGATGATATTCGGCCTTGCAGAGGTGTTTGAAAGTCAAGCATTTTACTGACTGCCAAATTTGGTATCTTAACCTTCAAAGCAGGCCCACATGTTCCATGTACAGTTGAACACCATCAAATAAACTTTTTATCTTTTAGGTTTCCTTCTAAAAAAAATATTTCACTAGAAACATATAATTCACCTTTGTTTTACCTATTTTGGGTTTAGAATCCTATCAGTCTGTGTTCGAGCAATGGATCAATAGCTGCCTTCACCAGTCTGCCAACCAATGCCCCTCCAAGCCTATTTGTCTGAGTAAAGATTTATTTACAGCAGGTCTCGCTTGAACACTCAATCTGCAACATGTCATTAATCAACAATGTTATCTCCAAAACCTTGTGCCTTATTGTAGATTGGCTCATTTTAGACCACCAACACTTTAATCTATTGTCCTTGCGCCCCATTGCTCATACAAAAACTGCAAGGTGATGTACAGAAGAGAGGTGCTGGCAAGAGATCAAGGTTGAGCCTTTTAGGTATTCCATCAACTTTTCAAGTTGCTTCTTTTCGTTTCTCAAGACGACGCCTTTTAGGCTACCATGAACAGGTAGGCATGCATGCCATGATTAGCATCTACCATTAATTACTCTTGATCATTTGTGTTTTGTTAAGAGGAAACAGCAGGAGTGGCAATTTACTCTGCAATGTTTAGTCTAACAGGCAAACTATCTCCCCAGAGGCTTTCAGACTGGATGGCAATGTGCTTGTGTAAGCATGTCTAGCCATGTGTTACCACACACCTTATTCCAGCGAGAGCAACAGAACACGCAGAGGTTAAAGGCAATGGGCCACATCGTTGCACCCTGACTGGGTGTCTCTTTAGTTCTGTTTACACGGCACCACTGGGATCCAATCTGTCACTTTTAACAGTCCCTTGAATGCACTATGGGCTTGTGAGCTGTACACAAAACTACTGTATATTTAAAGTCCATGCACCGTTGCCTGGGAAAAAGTTTTTGTTGTTGTTGTTGTTGTGTGTGTGTGCGCAAACTTGTCAAAATCTTAGGGATGTAGTAAAGTCTTGTTCACTACCATCCCCACAACATCACATGTGACTCAGAACCATGTTCTCAAAGCACATGTACTTGTATGGCTGTTGTAAAATTCTGCTTGTATTCCCACTGTATGGTCTGCCTTTTTTCCCGTGGTTTAGATTTGGAGATTTTAATCACTTTCAAATTAAAATCGTGATTTTGGTGCATCCCAAAAATGTATGAAATGAATGAAATATGTCTTCAAATAAATGTTTACATTGATTTGTGTGGTCATGCTGCAATAACAGCAAAGCATCTTTCAGTTTCCCTTCCCCAGAGAGAGCACAAAGATGTCACTGTCTGATCTGGGTCACTGCTGAGCCACAAGTAATTCCCCCAATTTTTTATCCTCCACTTTTTACGGGACAATCCAGACACACACAGAAAACAGTAAATTAGCATTACTACTGTAAAAATAAACATTGTGGCAAAACAATTTAACTTGACAGTAACAGCCAAAAACCTTCATGCCAACTAGACATGTGCCGATTACCGGTTTCAAGGTATAACGTGGTATTAAAATGTCAAGGTTTCAAAACCGCATGGAGAAATCCCTCCCATGCAACTGCAAGGCTCCAACCTCCCCTACCGGTTGTTGCTCAGTGTCAGTGAGTCAGCTGTGCTACACGATGGCTGGAGGAAGTGAAACTTCTGAACTTTTTTCCCCCCATCGAAGAAAACCAAATCGCCGGTATGGGAATACTTCGGCTACAGAAAACAGCCGTGGCTTAGAGGAGGATGGCCAACCGACATGTAAAACATGTTTGCGGAGGTTTTCTGCCTAGGAGGCAGTACCTCCAATATTATTTTGCATTTATATAAAATTAAAGTTTAGTAAGCACTGTCATGAACGGTTTCCATCAGCTACGAGAGTTAACTCCAGCATGTTTAGTGTGTCTAGCGATGGTAAAACATGGTGTTTTTTTCTCTCTGGCAACTGTCTGTGTTGAGAAAGATAGTGTGTATAATGTAAACATGATACGAGTCATACACACATGCTTTTTATGGGTAATATTTCAAATTATTTTTGTTCTGATGGTAATACTGTTGAGCTTGGGGTGTGGATTTAGACTCACCTGAAGGACTGCATTTATTTTAATTACAATATTTTGTTATTATTATGTTTTTTAATTTTAACTTAAGTATAATGTTATGTTCCAATTTGCTAATATGTTTTGAAAAAATAAGAATCCTGTTCTATGGATTAATTATTATTATTATTATTTTTTTATAAACCCAGATATCTCAAAGTAACACATTTTAAAGCTGTAATTGCAATACCGTGAAACCGTGATATTTTTGCTTAAGGTTATTGTACCGTCCAAATATCATATCAGCACATGCCTAATGCCAACTTAAATGTGTTTGTTTCTTGGAATGACGGTTTAATGTGATGGTATGCTTGATGTATAGGCGGAGTTTGATTTTTTTTTTTTTTTTGGGGGGTGGGCAAAAACATGTTGAACTCAACTCCACGGACTAATTAAACCCCCGCTAATTTGAAGATTAAGCCTTATGTCAAAAATTCTGAACTTTCCGCTTTAAATTCATTAATAGGAAAGTCAATTACATGCAATGACATTTTTCGGGCACTGTGGTGTGCACTGCCCCCCCTCAATCTCCGCCTATGGCTTTATGGACTATAAAGTTTATTTTTGATTAAGCAGAATCAGTAAGGGAGCTTGAGCATATTCTTCTAATACTTTAACTTCATCGATGACGCACTCTTGAGTGGAAGGAAGTGAGTCACCTCTACCTTTTGAGTTTTCATGATTCACTCAGAGTGTATCCTCCCACATAAACAGATGTTAAGATTTAAGAAATATTGTTGAAAGATGTGCTTTGCTATTTGGTATTTTTTTAAATTTCAAAATCTTAGTATTCTTCAGAACCACACGACCTGATCTTCGTTGGGTGTCATGTGGGAATTTTGTGGGGTTTTTTTGTTTTTTTTTTCCCCCAAGTCATCACACTCATCATATTTTTTCAATGTATAACATTTTGTGATATTTAGGGCAACCTGAATTTATTTACAGAGGAACCTTTATGAACTTGAGTGAACGAGTCTTGAACAGCAATTACAACTACTGCACGGTTATGTGCCTCACATAAAAAAAAAAAAAAAAAAATCAATTGCATCATTAAATGCAGGACGTCCAAGGGTGACAGTCAGCAGTGGCCCTCAATGTAAAAGAGAGCACTATTGAGTTTCTACATAGGGAGTTTCGTGATTTAATGTCTGTATCTTTTGGGCATTTTCAAAACATTTTAAAGGGTGTTACAATTATTAAGCAAAAAAAAAAAAAAAAAATCTAGTTAAACCTACCAGCAAATAACTTAATAGCCTAATCAAAGTATTTTATTTTCTATTTTACAATAAAATTTCCGAATGTTTCAATTTCTGTTCAAGCAGACACACTATTTTCTATCAAAAGGGTTGTTGATTTTTTTTTCTCACTATGACTAACTTTCTACTTGAACTCAAAAAAGTTAGCAACATTCTTAACCTTTTTGATGAGCAAGCTGCGGTAATACATTTGGAATTAAATCTTAAATGGCTTTTGGTCTTTAGGGGTTTTGGATGGCGCCAGAAAAGTGTCAGCATCATCGATCTACAGTCCTTCTTTTCACTTAGTCCTGAGACACAGTGACAAGCTAAACTGACAACCCAAACAATACCTTTGTTCAATTGGAATATGACGTGACTTGGCCAAAATGTTTTAGGCTGAATGCATTTTCAAGTAGTTGCTATAGTTTGGACTACGTTTACAAAGAGTACACGTAGTCCAAACTATAGAACTGAATAAAAGCAAATGTGTATTTTCCCATTTTACATCGCACAACCATGCACCCTGACACTCTGCTGCCACATTTTTTTTCTTGTGGTTATTGGCTGTTCTGACTAGAGTGGAAAATTTGAGAATAGGGATGATTAAAAAAGGGATTAGTTTGGTCCGGGGTTGCACACAGGCAAAATTACTGCTGGCTAGCTCTTATCTTTTTCCTACATCAGTGTTGCTAATATCATGGCACTATTAGCTTGACTATCATGCTCCCAGAATATGAGATAGCGAAGGATTATGAAAGGTGTTGTGCCCAGCGAATTGGGGAAAAAGCTGTGTGATTGGTCATAGCATGGTTAATTAGTGCATTGTTTTCATGGATGATACGGATCGAACATTAAGCTCATCCTTTTGACACAAGGCCAGTGTGGATGTGGAACACATAAACAAGTGTCTAACTGTGTAGCTGTTGCGTTGCACCGGCAAACTGGTATCATTTATTCTGTGTAATAATAATAATAATAGTGGAGGTGGGATGATTGTGTGTGCAGTGTCAAAATAATTACCCCTAATCTCATTTTAATAATTGTGGTTTCACTGGACTGCTTTGCTAGGCCAGGGCTCGAACTCTTTTGTGGCCAAATGTTGATAACTAGCATATGTTTGAAAAAAAGAAAAAAGAAAAGGAACCAAGACAGTCAGGGTATGGATAACATTTTTACTCGTGTACATAGAACTTACATTGAAAAGTGTAGCTGAAATGGCAGGAGAACGTTTGAATGATGGTTGGCAAATAGCAAATAATTACCCTTGTAAAAACTAAGAATTCCATTCAAAGATGTCTTTTCTACAATAATTATGTCTGCAAAAACTTTTATCAAATAGAATATGATGAAACAACCACAGTTTCTAAAATATATTAGCAATATAAAGTAGTCATACATAAAGTGCAGAGATGGGTAGACTAGCCAAAGATTTTACGCGAGTAAGAGAAGCGTTACTTCAAAATATTATTACTCAAGTAAAAGTAAAAGTAGTCGTTAAAAAATGTACTCAAGTACAAGTAAAAAAGTATTTGTTGAAAAGAATACTGAAGTCAGGAGTAGCATTGTGAGTAACTGCTTATATTTTTGTTGGATTTTTATTTTTATTTTTATTTTTTAAATAATGGTATTTTTTTCTGAGCACAAAGTTGTCTATACAGACTGTTGTTATAATGATACTGTACAATAACCTATTACATAACCACATCAAGCCAAGAAATACAACAACAACTAAAATCAGTCGAGAAGAAAAAAATTACATAAATGAAGCATTATTCGTCCAAAGAGCATGACTGCCCTCTGGTGGAGAAAATATTCTGTAGTTTGAATAATGAAAAGTTCCTTCATAATTACTATTTTGAAATTAAAAGGATCATAGCTCCATTTATTTAGGTCAACGGGTGCCAAATTAAAACTGGGAGAGAGGATAAAATCCACGCTTTCGAGTCATGTTGAGGGCAGAGCTCTATATCAGATACAGTACTTCATTTTTCACGGGGCGTTAAAGACACCACATGATTGAACTGGCTAGCGTGAAGATAGAATGGCGAACTTGCGTCTGATTGGTACAATGGAGTGATGTTATTGCTGTGACATCTCATTGGTAAAATCGGTAGAACTACCCTGGTAATACACCAGGCAGGTCTCTACTCTTGCCATTGCTGTCACAAAAAAAAAAAAAAAAAAAAAATCTAACGCGAAGAATAAAGAGGAAAAATGTAACGACTCTTGTGTAGCCCAAAATAGCTGAATAAGAGTTGCGTTTTTTCTTCACAAATCTACTCAAATAAAAGTAAAACATATAGCTTTGTAAAACTACTCTTCGATGTACGTTTTTCTCAAAAAGTTACTCAAGTAAATGTCACAGAGTACATGTTATGTGCTACTACCCACCTCAGGTAAAGTGATAGAATATTGAGAATTATTTAAGAACCTAAGACTTGGGCTTTTCTTAGTTAGGTTATTAAATGTCTCCTAATAACATTTCTGCTAATATAATGGTCAAACTTGAGGGCTTTTTAGTGCTGGCAGTGAGTGATGGCTTGATTAAATGAATAAGTAATTTTGATGCAAATATTGTTCCAGAAGCAGAACTGTGCCCCGTGGAACCAATATATGCTCTAGGTGAATCCACTGGTACTTAACAAATTTAATTAAACTATATTTTGAGGAAAGTCTATAGTCAGTGGGGGGTAAAATAGCAGCAGGAAAAAGCAAGGTGTTAGCTTTAATAAAGTGCACAAACTCTTTAAAACTACTTTACATATACAGTATGTGCCAGGAGCAAAGTAAACTCGATAAACACTATTTTAGCACACAGAAATCATACACCATGAAATTAGTAACTTACACATACTGCGTTGTTGTTTGAAGACATAAGTCACCTAAAATGAGCTGCTTTGGTCAAATGTTCCACTTCAAGGAAGAATTTATGTTGAGTTCACAGACATAGTAAATCATATACTGCAGATCCGATTCCTCTGGAATACAACTGCATCGGAATTATCGTATGGGGTCTGCCATGCATTCTGTTGGTAATTCAGACAAAACATGAAGGGGCATCATTTATTGTTTCACTAAGACTCATCGCTCCGAACACTGATTTATAATAGGGGTACTCAAAATCTTGGAGCACACATACACACACGTGTACAAAACTGAGGAAGAATTTTTCATTAAGACTCATCACTCCGAACACTGATTTATCCAAATAGGAGTACTCAAAATCTTGGAGCACACACACACGTGTACAAATTGAGGAAGAATTTTTTGGGGTGAATAAAGACAGTCAGTCCTCTTGGGTAGGTAATTTACCCTATATTGCAGCAGCACTAATCGTGAGCTAATTGAGTCCTGTGGGATCATTGGCTGTGATCGAGTTTTCCTCGTAAGCATAAACAGGGAAAGAAAATCATAAATGGCTTTTTATATCAATACTGCCATGTCATATAGCAGCATTACGTCTCTATATACCTTGTGTTATTAAAATACAGTGGTATGAAAAAGTATCTGAACCTTTTAGAAATTCTCACATTTCTGCGTAAAATCACCATTAAATGTGATCTGATCTTTGTCAAAATCAAACAGATGAAAAAAGTCTGCTTTAACTAAAACCACCCAAAGATTTATAGGTTTTCATTAGGGCTGTCAAAATTATCACTTTAACGAGCCCTAATTATTATTTTTTTTAAATGAATCCCGTTAAAATATTTGACGCAATTAACGCACAAATGCCCCGCTCAAACAGATTAAAATGACAGCATAGTGAAAGGTGTACTTGTTGTGTTTTTCGGAGTTTTGCCGCCCTCTGCTGGCGCTTGGGTGCGACTGATTTTATAGGCTTCAGCACTTATGAGCATTGTGTAAGTAATTATTGACATCAACAATGGCGAGCTACTAGTTTATTTTTTGATTGAAAATTTTACAAATTTTATTAAAACGTAAACATGAAGAGGGGTTTTAATATAAAATTTCTATAACTTGTACTAAAATTGATCTTTTAAGAACTACAAGTCTTTCTATCCATGGATCACTTTCACATAATGTTAATAATGGTAATGCCATCTTGTTGATTTATTGTTATAATAAATACAGTACTTACAGTGGGGAGAACAAGTATTTGATACACTGCCAATGGGAAAACCCTTTCACAGTGGGGAGAACAAGTATTTGATACACTGCCAATGGGAAAACCCTTTCACAGTGTATCAAATACTTGTTCTCCCCACTGTATGTATCGTATGTTGAATGTATATATCCATCTTGTGTCTTATCTTTCCATTCCAACAATAATTTACAGGAAAAATATGGCATATTTTATAGATAGTTTGAATTGTGGTTAATTGTGATTAATTACGATTAATTAATTTTTAAGATGTAATTAACTCAATTAAAAATTTTAATCGTTTGACACCCCTAGTTTTCATATTTTAATGAGAATAGCATGCAAACAATGACAGAAGGGGCAAAAATAAATAGGTGAACCCTCTACTGAAAAAGACTTAAAAACCAATTGAAACCAATTTTTAACAAGCAATTTAAGTCAGGTGTGTGTCCAATCACTGATGAGTGGTTTAAAGCTGACCTGCCCACTATAAAACACACACCTGGTGAGAATTGTCTTGATGAGAAGCATTGTCTTATGTGCATAATGGCTCGGTTAAAATAGCTGTCTGAAGACCTGCGATCAAGGATTGTTGATTTGTTTAAAGCTGGGAAAGGATACAAAACCATCTCTAAGGCTACGTTCATACTACAGGTCTTAATGCACGAATCCGATTTTTTCGTGTTTTTCCGACTCGAGTGAGGCATTAACTTGACGGTCTGAACGTGACAAGTCGCATAGACTGGACCATTTCAAATCCGATCTGGGTCACTTTCGTATGTGGTTCAAATCCGATCTGGGCCACATTTTTCCAGACTCTCGCGGCGGTCTGTACTGTCCACTCTCCCAAATCGGATTTCATGCAGCAATTACGTCATCAAATAGCGAGAGAGACTCTACCGTAGCGATGCAGCTGTGCGTTATTAGCGCCTAGCTTGCAGTGAACACGGCTTTTGGGGAAGGGCTGGGCTTGACAACAGTCATAAAAAATAAAAATGGGTTGAGGATAAGCCTGAGAATGCTCAGTTTTCTCTCTGCTCCAAGTGAGCAATATTTCAACATTGCCTACACGGCCGAGAGTCGTGGCAAACTGCCCGTATGTGTGTGTGACATGCACGGACGGTTCGTGCATGCTATCGATCCATATAAACTTTGAATATAAGCCTAAACGGGGATTATTTATGTCTGTTATTTGTGTCCTCCTTTTGAAAAGCAAAATGTGATATCCCTGGAATGACGGATGACGTGTGTCATTTGTTTTGACGCTTCTGCGCATGCGGGTCTTCTTGCTCAGCGCGTGTCGGACTGCGAATTAGTGCCCATGCGTAATACTTAAACCGTCTCAATGGACAAAGGCAGTCTGAACGGGCACGCCAAAAAAACGGATATGACAAAAAATTGGATTTGTGCATTAAGACCTGTAGTATGAACGTAGCCTTCGAGTCTGGATGTTCATCAATCGACAGTCAAAGAAGTTGTCTTCCAATGGAGAGAGTTTGGCACTGTTGCTTTTCTCCCAAGGAGAGGCTGTCCACCAAATATAACGCCAAGAGTTTGGCACAGAATACTCAGAGAAAAAAAAAGAACCCTAGAGTGTCTGCTTAAGTCAGTCTCAATGGCACAGTCCAATATCTATGTGCACACATCAACTACAGTATATGTAAAACTATGGCCAATAATGGTGTTCATGGGAGGACTCTGCGGAGGGAGCCACTGCTGTCTAAAAAAAAAACATTGTTGCTCGTTCAATGTTAGCAAAAAGGCACTTGGACACTCCACAAATGTTTTGGCAAAATATTTTGTGGACTGATGAAACTAAAGTTGAATTTTTTGGGAGTAACACAAAGTCATGTGTGGAGGAAAAATGGAACAGTTCATCAGCATCAACATCTCATCCCCACCGTGAAGCATGGTGGAGGGACCATCATGATTTCGGGCTGTTTTGCTACCTCAGGGCTTGGACAACTTGCAATCATTAATGGAAGAATGAATTCAAAAGTTTGATTTTTTGCGGGAAAACCTGAGGCCGTCTGTCAGACAGTTGAAGCTAAAAAGAGGATGGATGCTGCAACAAGACAATGATCCAAAACACAGAAGTAAATCAACTTCAGAATGGTTTCAGAAGGACAAAATATACGATCTGAAGTGGCCAAGTCAAAGTCTAGACTTGAACCACATTGAAATGCTGTGGCATGACCTAAAGACAGCGATTCATGGCAGACATCCCAGGAAACTGACTGAACTACAGCAGTTTTTAGAGACGAATGAGCCAAGTTTAGTCTTGATCAATGTGCCAGACTTATGTGTCTGGTTGAATTTATTGCTGAAAATATATTAAATGTGATAGTTCACTTACTTGTTTTTCCCTATTCTGTCATTGTTTGCATACTATCCTCATTAAAATATGAAAACCTATAATATCTAAGTGGTTTTAGTTAAAGCAGTTTTTTCATCTGTGTGATTTTGACAAAGATCAGATCACATTTGATGGTGATTTTTTGCAGAAATGTATGTAATTCCAAAAGGTTCAGATACTTTTTCATACCACCGTATACATTAATACATTGTAGTTATTTGCAGTTCTACCAATTAAAGTTAACAATGGCAGATAGTTAAGTATATGTATAGTTATTAATACACTTTGTATAAGATAATTGCCACTAATTTAGCATTTTTGCATTACAAAATATTTACTAGTGTATTCTTACTATTCAAGTGTTGAATAATTAACAACATACTCTTTCACATTTGTATTAGTCTAAATAACTAAAATTTCATCCAAATCTCTTAATATCAATGTTTTTCAAGTGAAATGTCACGTGTCGATTTTAATAGTTGGTACTTTCCTCTACTGACTTAGTGTGCATACAAACAATTGTTACTCTGGGCCAGAAGACATAGTCGTAGATTGAGTTTACATTGATTGCTGAAGTCCCTTTTCAATACAATGTAACACTTGGATTTGCTGCCTGTATTTATGTCCTGACTCTGCCCTGCTATCATGCTGTGGCAGTTTTATTGTGAGTTCAAGTTACTAAAGTCCGCAGAAAATTGCCACTTAATGCATTTAGATATTTGTTTTTCATGCTTTCTTAAAAGGTTATAAGATTCAAACATTAGGTTTTGAGAGTTTCCACAGCTCCCTCAGTCTAATTCACTTCAAAACTATGCAATACAAATATGATTTAGCTAAAACACATTTCATAGTTTCTTACATGGCATCCCCCACGGCTTCAAGTTTGGTGAACACCAGCTTATTGGTTTCGGACTAATCCTGCTGCCAGTTGACAGGCGTTCAAGCAGAAAATCAAACAATAGGCCTCTGAAAGTACTGTCTCCTTGGCGTAGGTGAAAAGAGCCTGTGTGGGAGCCAGCCTAAAATCACATCAGTTCCTCTGAGCAAGTTGTTGTCTTTGAATTCACAGTCATGAGGCACCAATATAAGCTCCTGATATGGTTTAAAAGTGTTTATGATCCCTTTGTTTCCCTTAGAAAAAGGTATATGGTGGTGCTGCACTAGAGAGCTATAGTGAAAAAAAAAAGGTTTAAAATGCTTTGGACATTCTAGTTGAACTTTTTGCATATTTTGCCAAAATTGCATTAATTTGAAGTCGGTTGGTGTATTCTACCCACTTAGTTTGAAGGACTATTTCAGGCTGGCTGGGAATGTGTCTTTACAAGAGGATTTGGAATACTGATTGAGGCAGTGGAGAACACAAAAAATATGGACATTATAATGGCAGCTAAGTATATGCATTGATTTAGAATCGAACTAAAGCTTGTGGGTTGTATCCCTGATAAATCACAAAATTATGTTCAATTTTGAGAAAGAAAATGTTCAATTATAAGCACTTTCGGGCGATAAAAGTGTCATTGATTATGGTCTCTTTTTTTTTTTTTTTTTTTTTTTTTTTTTTATATACACTCTGCATATTGAAACCAACCATGGTGGGAAATGGTAGAACATCTTGTTCCAGTGATGAAAAGAGCAGTATTGAATAACAGACATTGAATACAAATGTTGACGGTTTAACTGGTCACCATTACTTTTTAGAATCTTCACACCTGAAGTTAATTAGCTTTCTTCATGCATTATTTTGACCTTTATACAATGCACTATCGTTTATTCATTGGCTTCCTTGTCAGGATGTATTCTTTAAAAGGGAAAGTTCTGACTCTGCACTATTTGTCCATTATAAAAAAGTGCACATGAGCAGATTGTATGGCAAGTTTTATATGCCATTTAGTTTTATGAATGTCAGTAAGTGACTGTTGCCAATGCAATGTTGTTAAATCAGGGATACATTTAATGGTCCCAGGTCCCTTAAAAATAGTTTTTAAAAGATTCTCATGTTTCTTGCAGTTGCTGGATAAAACTTTAGTCAAAGTCCTTCTAAAAACTGTCCATTATTACGCTACACATATTGGTTTTCATCTTATTACTGTTTGATACCTGTAAAACTAATGGATTCATTGTAAAACTTTACAATAAAGGTCCCTTAATTAACATTAGTTAATGCTTTTTTAGACAATAACTAATGTTTAGGTAACATTACAATAATTAATGTAATTGCTTATCTAATATTTATTAATATATTAATTAACATGACTCAATGCATTAGCTAATGCATTAGTTAATGCATAACCAGACAGTAACTAATGGTTTGGTAAAATTAAAAATATATATAGGCCTATATAGGGTTAGGGTTTGTTAACTTAGCATTCATAATTTCTTAATTAAGGTTAAGTAATACTTATGAGGTACGTTCACGTGAATTATTACCATACTTAAGGTTAGGTTAGCAGCACCCAAGGACTCACAGAGCAATGTTCAGTTTTAAAATAACATAATCACGAGTACCAGTATACGTTAATAACTATTTAGCAATGTATTATATATAATATATATCCTAACCTTAAGTATGTTACGTACCTTTAAAGAATTACTTAACCTTAATTAACCATTACTGAATGTTTTTTTGCCCTACGATTGGCTGGCAACCAGTTCAGGGTGTCCCCTGCCTACTGCCCATAGTTGGCTGGGATAGGCTCCAGCACCTCCGTGACCCTCGTGAGGAAAAAGCGGCATGGAAAATGAATGAATGAATGAATGAATGTTTTTTGGACCCTTATTGTAAAGTGTAGCACACGTATCCCTTAACTAAGAAATTATAAATGCTTAAGTTCCCCCTCTTAACCTTTATTAACCTATTACTGAATATTTTTTGGACCCTCATTGTAAAGTGTAGCACATGTGTCCCTTAACTAAGAAATTATAAATGCTAAGTTAACAAAACCTATACCCTAACCCTATGTAGGCCTATATATATTTTTAATTTTAACAAACTATTAATAACTGTCTGGTTATGCATTAACTAATACATTAACTCATGTTAATTAATATATTAATAAATGTTAGATAAGCGATTAAGTGAATTATTGTCATGTTACTTCAACATGAGTTATTGTCTAAAAATGCATTAACTAATGTTAATTGAGGGACCCTTATTGTAAAGTGTTATCGGATTCATTGTCTCAATTACTGTCTGTTGGAGTAACAAATTATTTTTTTAGGTAATAGTTCCATTTCAGGGGTAGACAAGAAGGGAAATTTGCCATCTGAGCTTTATTTCACTGGCCCCCACTATCAAAATCAACAGGTCATTTATTCATCCTAATAATCACGAAAAATAACTATTTGCTTGAATAACATGTTTTTTTTTTTTTTGGTAGATTTGTTGAAAAGTGCAACAAAACAGTGCAGAAGCATGATTGCAAAAGCACATCGATAATCATTCAATAATTACTCCAGTATAGGACACCTCAGTTGGCTGGTTTTTGCACCCTCATTATTTGTTAATATATAAAACTATTAACTCTATTAACTAAAATACTGTATCATAGAAATAGAATTTCAAACACTGATATAGCGTATAGTGTGCAATTAGTGTAAGGTAGGAAGTTGAATATTCAACTGACTTTTACCCCAAACAGGTATATAACGTACAAAGAAGCATAGCCTAACTCGTGCAGCCAGTGGAGTGCAGTCATTCTATACAGATTTTCACTCCATTGGTCACATGAAGAGGGAGTTTTTGCACGAAAATGTTTACAATTTTTATTACTTCTGTGTAACGTCAGCATGTAACAAACTGGCGTGTGGCGTTAGCATTTACCCCTTTTCAGCTTTACGTAGTCCAACAAACCGGAACACGAATGAATACCCTAACCAGACACAAACCGACACCAAACACACACACACACACACAAAATATTTTTTCTTGGGAGCTCCTGCGGGAGAGCCCATGCCTGGGCGAAGCTTTAATGTCTCCCCTTACCGCCCTCTGGAAGTCTCCCCTGGCTTGGTTGTTGTGGCAACAATTTAGAAGTCAAAGAGATTACTATGGCTGTTATGGCTAACCATTTTCAAGCTACACTGTCGTTATGACATTATTATTTTTTCGGTAGTCAAGCGGATTAATTATCATGTTATGTTCATACCATAGGTTTTGTACTCGTTAACCTTTTCTCAAACTTACTTGTTTGCATATGTGGGCATTGATCCACAGACCTCACAGAACACCTCTTTTTTTGTCTCATTGTAGCTGAGCCAATTCCAGCAGTTTCGCCACTGGGGCTGAAACTTTCTCCTCCTTTCATTTATATTGAATATCGCTTTCCCTTAACTCCTCCAGTGACTTTCGCTTTCTTGAGTGGTGTTTTTTTCCCCAGTGCTTGACCGGGTGCTAGGGGTTTCAGAAACATGTCGTCTTGAGGCATTAACGTTAGGTGGGTACTGAAATAATCGCAATCAATCAACAGCAGTAATCAGGTTGTGCGCATTCATACGGGAGCAAGGGAGCGAACAGGGTGTGTTTACGCCCCACAGAAAGCAATGGCTGGCTGCATAGAGTGTAAAGTTGTCTTTGTCCGGAATACCGTAACCTCATCACACAGAATCACTGGGCGATTGATGTGAAATATGTTTTTTGTATTTTTAAAGCAACACTACGTAATTTTTCAACCTTTATAAAATATTTTCATAACATTTGTGATAATATGTCAACTGACAACTAGTTGAATGACACCTCTTTTATATCTTGAGGGGGTCTGTATCGCTTTCACCGGCACTACATAACAGTGTTGGGCACGTTACTTTAAAAAAGCAATAAGTTATAGTTACTTACTATTTCTTCCAAAAAGTAACTGAGTTAGGAACTGAATTGCTCTATAGTAAAAGTAACTGGTTACCAGGGAAAGTAACCATTTCCGTTACTTTCAAAAGAAGTTGTTGTATGTCAAAGAATTTGAAATTTTCTGAGCAGTATTCGAGCCAGTTGAATAGAGAAGAACAGACAGGTAGTTGTGTTATAGAACCTTGTAATATTTTTTGCCCCTCACCAGCAACAGATTTATCCTACATTTGAAGTGCAACAAAAATAAACAGATTTGAATTGCTTACCACAGATGTCGACAAAAGCTTTGCCCCGGGACATAAATTACACTTTGCATGCACGTTATTTCCTTTAATTTCAACCAACTTGAAATTGTGTTTATATCTCCACCTCGTAAAGGACAAATTATCCTCTGAATGCTCTGCCATCATATCCCTCTGCATCTGTTTTGCGTGTGTGTGTTTGCCGCACGCGCCGTTCCAGTTTGTGTGTGAAAACACCGGCTCTGGAGTGCGTGCGCTATTAGGCTCGAGCATTTACGCAGCCATATTGGAAGCAGGTCTGGCTCGCGGGACATTAAACTTTAACTTGCCAGTTCGATAAAGAGACAAACTCGTTACTAAGGCGAAGAACAGATATGTGATCAAACTTAAGGATGTGAACAATGTTGACCCTTACGAGCAAGCCAAAGACAAATGGGGTAAAGATGTCAACGGGCTTCCACAATTACGTGAAATGGACATTCTGTTGTATTTATTGTTTGGTGTATGTTACTAAACTCATCAGTGATTGCGATTACAAATCGCTACAAAGCTATGAACAGTTTTGCTGTGGATGGGTGCAGGACCTGTACATTATGACCGTATCAAACGGCAACTCCATCGTTCTTGCAAAGGTAGGCTATTCGTGTTTACTATTTGTATTGCCATGAACCTGAATGCATCCCAAGTCTTGGATGACAAATAAACAGAGCAGAGTAGACTCGCTACGCCTGGTAGTTTCTTCAGTTTTTTCAAAGTAAGCAACGCACCGCTTTTGACCGTCAGTAACGGTAACAGCGTTGTAACGGCAGAAAAAATAATTAGTTAGCTTACCCCATTACTGAAAAAAATAATGCCGTTATGTAGCCATACTAAGCCACATGACTGCTAATCATCATATGCTATTGTTTAGCCACAACTCGAGTCATTACCTTATTACTATTCATCCTTCACACAGCCGCTGGAAACAGAAATGTTGTTCAATCCATCGGCAGGGGACCCGGAGATTGATTTTTGTTTAATTGATGATTTTACGACACTTTGCGGGTGTGCGCTGGTCCTCATGGGAAACGCTTTTGTCCACCGGCGTCGCTAAAATCGACTAAAACTGAAAAACTACCAAATGTTTTTTTTTTTAAATCAACGCATTATTTTTAATGGCCCCACTGGGCCAGTGTTTGGAACATTTTGGTGGCCCTGACGGTTTTAAAAGTTTGTCCAGGCCACCAGGCCAATTATATTATCGACCCCTGAATTTTAGAGAAAAAGTGATATCATTACAAATATTTAGAAGTTGATTAACAGAATTGGCATAAGGAAAAACGATGATTACGTCCTTCCCTGGTCAATGCCAAAAATACCAATACACAAAAAAGATTGACATCAAAATGGCTTGTTGCTTTTATTATTGAAGCAACAAGATACATTGACACTTAAGGCTACATACCGTACGTCCTTGATTCCAACGAATGCCTCCCTTCATTTTACAGCAAACAATCAAATGCACTATTGAGTTGTCAGTCCTCTTTTTGCAAAATATCACAGCAAAAGACATGAATCAGTGTAGCTCAAATAAAATATAATGTTTGTGAGTGGTCTTTCAAAGCAATATTGGTAACTTCAAATACGGCATTACCCTTGAACCATTTTAATGGCTGCTTTGATCTCTTCATCGCGTGCTCCTTTGTTTGCTCCACTTCTCTGCATGTTTTCATTTCATGTGATTTTGTTGGTCTAATTTATTTGTTGGTTCTTGATAAGCTATCAGTTAAATACAAGGTTGAAAGTGCTGCAATCTGCCCTTGAAAATTGCTGTGTTTCTATTAGTTTTTCACAAAATAAAAATAATTAAACAATTTTGGCCGGGTGTAACTGCGACTTAAGCGTTGGAGGTCATTAACTTCAACCAGAATTCATACATATGCCGCACTGATTTATAAGGCAGATTGACAATTTTGGGTAAAAAATAAAGGGTTTTAAGTACGACTTATAGTAGCAAAAATTTTACAAGGTCCATGAAGATGTACTGCACGTTGCTATAATTGGATTTTCAAAATTTTAAACCATCGGTATATAAGTTTAAATAGGTGCAGCATATTTGAAGAAAAGTAGATGGAATGAAAGAAAGGGAATTGATGAGTGATGTGTTGTTCTTCCAGGAAGGAAGTTTCTTTCAATCAGTGTCTACATTATATGTTCTCTGACGGCAGGCAAGAAAAGGAAGACGGCAATTCCACTGAAAATTTAACAAGACTCCCTGCTGTGAGCAAGTTCGACTTTAAATTATAAAGGGACTGCAAAAAAAAAAAAAAAAAAAAAAAAAAAAAAAAAAAGAACTAAACATAAATTTAATTATATAGCAATTTACAAGAATGGAACCAGGGAAGTATAAGAAAAGAGATCATATTAACATGATGAAGTTTAAAATTCTCTTACATGAAACACTATTGCCCTGTAGGCCTTACAGAAACCTTTGCTATCCATTGATGTTTTTTTTTTTTTCTCTGTTACCTTGGAGTTGACTGTGTCAAGACCTGAACGAAAAAAGTGGTGGTTCAGTAATATTTAGAGGGGTTTAGTAAACCCCCCCCAGAGCTTGGCACATTTTTGCTAAGTCTGAAGGTCAGTGCCACACCAGACTTTCACACTGATTACTTTCACTTCAGAGGGGATTTTATGCTTCTATCAGTAGTGTATTTTAGTCTGTCTACATGCACTATACTGTATAGTTTATCTGGATTAGCCTGTCCGGTGTTATAATGCACATCATTAAAATGCCGAAAGTTTAGTTGGATTCTTTAAAGTCACTGTGACCCCCAGTCCCCAGCACAGACTTGCATACAAAGCAGACTTCTGATTCATCTTCTAAAGTAGCTGCAATTACAAGCAACGTCTATCTGGTCCCAGAATGGTCCCTCAGCCTAACCAATCACGGAAACGCCCACATGCGAACATGAACTATGTTCATTAGATCAGGGGTTTTCAACCCAGTCCTCAAGGCACACTGTGGGTCCTGGTTTTTGTTCCAGCCAATCCAGCAGAGACAGTTGAACCAATGAGGCTTCTGCTAAAACAAGCCACACCTGACTGCAATCAACTGATTGCACTTGTAAAACACCAGATTGGGGAAAAAGTGTTGTCATCTTGTTTGGTAAGAATGAAATCCTGCACCCACAGTGTGCCTTAGTGGAATAGGTTGGGAACCCCTGCATTAGATGCATTCTAGCTCCAAAACTGTGATTTAACACGTTTTGTCCTGCTGTGGATCCAGTAACCTCTGAAAAGTGAACTCCGCCTACTACTTAGTATGCATACCATAGTGATTGGCTAGAATACAAAGCAGATGGCATAAAACATCCGGTAAAAAAGAAACTAAATGAATTTTGACAGCTGCAGCTGAAAGACATTTACCGGTCAAGTTGTTTCGCTCTAGCCTGCTTTAGTCTTTTTTTTTCACTAAAACTACCAACAGTTTGTTTCCCCTCGTTGTTTTTGTTGGCCAGCCGTGAACAGAAAAGCTAAATTACTTGGAACATTAACATATATGAAGCTGCCAATTTGTTTGCCTACTTCTATTGTGATTGATAGTGCACATGCAAGATAATAGTTTTTTTCATTGAGGCGATGTGATTATGCTAAATATCTGCCTCTTTTTTTATATACTTCCCTATAGGTAAATTTTCTTATTAATGCTTTTAAAGAATGCTGCTCCATGTTGCCTTACACCTGTTTCTGCAATACCCAAAACAAGCCATGTCACAGAGTTTGCTGTTTTCATTCATTTATTCCAGTGTTGGTTTTGGCAGTCCTTTAGATTTTTGTCTAAATCTTAGTCTTTTGGACGAAAATACTTTTTAGTCTTAGTCATATTTTAGTCATTTTAAAATGTTTTGGTCTTTGTCTAGTTGACAAAATCTCATACAAATTTTGTGTAGTTTTAGACATAGTCTACAGTTACTCAACATATTATTGTCTGTAAAGTTTTATTCCAAAAATAAATGAAGGTTTCCAACAATTTCGAATAAACATAGACAGAGGAGCCCATATTATATACACATCTACAAGGACTATTCCAACATTGTGATTATAATACACATTCAGAAGGAAAAGCAGTAAATTATTTTCAATTAAACCTACCTTGAAGCCACAAACTGTATGCTCCGGCCAGGTGACGCATTGCTCTGTAATTCACCGGCAAGCCACCAGAGCGGTGTGGCGTTATGTTTGTACGGTTCTGGGGCATGCTTGTTGACTTGCTCTTGTCTAGTTTAACTGAGAAAAAAATAAACAATGCAAGAACGCTTGAATGTGGATCTTCAGCTCATCAAAATTGAATAAATGTTGATCATACAAATGTTGAGGCGCAGGCGATGCAGAAGACTGTTTTGAGGCAGTCTGTTTTGAGGCGGTTTGATGCCGCATAGAGAGTTCTAGCCTCGGGTGGAAAGCAGATAGCTGTGGCTAGCTTCAAACTGGCGTTGAGCACTGCGTCCAGCGTTTTGTCCGAGGTCTGCAAAGCCCTCCAGCCCGATTTGTTTGCCGTGTTCTACAACCAGCCAGTGGGAAGCCATAGCAGATTTTTGGTGTCTATGGAATTTCCCAAACTGCGTTGCAAGCATTGATGTTAACGTGATCATAAAAGCACCGAGGCACTCTCAATCAGTGATGATGTATCGTGTGTGAACGGTCTGTTGTTGAAAATTAAAAATCAAAACAACTATTTTGACTCAAAACAACTCTTTGACACCAAACCTGTGCTTTATTCTTCATATACTTGAAGTGTGACACGTAAATAAGTCACAGACTCACAGCAAACATATGTACACAATAAATGATGAAGTGCACCGACCAAAAATATGACATAAAGTGATAAAAAGCTGGCAGTTTTTGGCCGACTGGGTCACCACTTCGTGTGGCCATTCGATTCCGAACACACACATACTGTACTTGTCTCGGTGGTTCTTCCTTTTTATTTATTTTTATTCAATCGCTGGCTGACCTCCAGCCCCACATTTTCAGCTATCTCCTCCCACGAATTGCTTGCCATTTGGCAATCTTCATAATGTCTTGACGAGACATTGTAGAAGTTTTCGTACTTGCTCTTCGATGATACTCTCGTCGGCTTGGTCCATTTTTGCATGTAGAAATATAATATTTGAGAATGGCGGTGATTTCGCGCTGAACCGGAAACAACAGTCTGAGCGGACCAATCATAGTCCATTTCCACCACGTCACACGCATTGACGTGACGCGAAGTCAGGAAAAAAAAAGGACCCAGAGAGGCTACGGCGCAGGGTCGTAAATCGGGTGACGGCGCAGGTCTGACGTGGAAGCATAACTCAGCCTTTAGACAGGATAGTGTTTAAGAGGATGCTCGCCATTCTGAAGCTAATGCTAACGCGAGTGCTAATGCTATGCTAACGCTAGGCGTTTTTAGCGTCTGATGATCACTCAGCACAGACCTTTAAAGGCTAAGGCAGCATTGCACATTCTCTCTTGCCAAGGTAGAAAACAAATCTTATTGTATTTCCAAACACAACGAAATATTTGTTATTGTCATTTTTGACAAAGACGTCAATGATTTATTCATTTTCCTTATCCTCATGAGGGTCGCTGGGGTGCTGGAGCCTTGCCTGGCACGGCCAGACTGTTCTCCCTGTGTTTTTCAAACACTGAGAGAATAGTCTGGGACCCAGCCCATTAACAGCCTCTCAAGCAAGTACAAAATCAATCGACAAATCAGATTAGTTTATTTGCGTGACGTGTTCTTAACGAGCAACATCATTCTTCCGCGTCGGAAGTCGTCTCCACAACAACACAGATGGCGAACAGGAGAGCCGAGAATATGTTCCATTCCACGGTAAAATCAGTTTTAAATTACCAAAAACACATCGACACAAGTCATTGACAACAGTCTGTCTCACGCTAGCCATGTTGAATGAACTCCGCTCTCCTTGTATGTTTACTTCCGCGTGCAAGTCCCTCGTCCCGCCCGTTGCTGATCTGTACACTCCGCTGTCTGTTTGCTGTGGCTTGCTCCGCCCTGGAAATTTTATCCGCTTAATGGTGGCCAGACTCAGTAGCTGGAACAGTGGTGAGTCTGGAGTACCAGGCTAGCTGGAGCCTATCCCAGCTGACTATGGGCAGTAGGCAGGGTACACACTGAATCGGCTGCCAGTCAATCACAGAGCATTACTGTTTTCAATTACTTGGAATTTCTAACATGTGAAAGAGAACCAAACGTATTATCAAACTCATCAAAGTTCAGACAAAAGAAAGTGAGCTATAATACCAAAGGAACCCATAACATATCGGTGCACACACAGTATCAGTCTTCAATCAACTAAACATCATCCTCTTTCACCTTGACCTGGCTAAAACACACTTTATCGGGCTAGCAATCATTAAAGTCCCTCAGACAGTGGAGCTTTGGGCCCAAGCAAAAGAAAACTGATTTAGTACCATGCTCTCAAGACAATAATAAACTAATACAGGGAGGTGCAAAGGAACCATAGAAAGCACAGAGAGCCAAAGCATCCTTCAGAAGACCTCCAACAGTCTGCTCCACACTAAATGTGTTGCTCCCTGTCGTCCCGTTCACTCTTAAATGTATGTTACTTTAAAGAAAGTGATGGAATCTGGAAAGAAACTCCAAAATTCGTTATGTATTATGGTCGGATGAACCTTTTGTTAAACAGATAATCATCAATGGCATACTTTATGGGCTGCATATTGTTGTCACCTTTTTTTTTTTTTTTTTTTTTTTTTTGGACAATCTGTTATTTCGTTCTCAAAATGTCATGAAAAAAAAAAAAACATTTTGTCCCGATTGAATTCCACTTTCCATTGATTTGGTAACATTTATTGAAAGTAGTGTATTAGTAATGTGCACACACTTCTCTATTATATTAAGTTATATACTGTATCCTCCCAACCAAGGGCGTAGGTTTGCATTGGGACAGTAGGGACATAAACTTACCAACTTTTCAGGAGGCTCAAACCAACTTTTAAGCAACCTTATTTGCATGATATAATGACTTTAGTTATATAGGTCATGTAGATCTGTCTTCCTATATTTTGTAAGGATAGAATTGACTACCATTATTAATTGAATTACAGTACTTTCATTATGTTCAGACTTGCACTGACCCCTTTTCACTCGCTGAATGTGCCAGTCCATTTTTTTTCACTCAAACACACGTTTGATTGGCTGATGACATTCACAGTCCAACAGAAATACATGCCGCCTCCCCCGACCCTTTCGAAGATGAGGGATATTAGAAGTTTTTTTTCCGCCAGCAGAAGCCACTGTAAGTAATGTAAAAACACTTCATTGTTGTGGAGGTGGGGAACACACCACTAATTTTGCTACTGCTACAGTGCTTCAAGTCAATTTTACTCAGATTTCTTGGAATAAGAGCTAGTTGAAAATAAGCTTAACATACTTATTTTAAGCAAAAAGTTTATATATTTAATCTTAAAAGAAAAACTTGTTTGTCAGAAATGTTCTTAATTCAAGAATATTGTACGAAACATTATTTGAAAGAATTTTTTTCTTGATTTAGGTCAAAAATGACCATTCGATGTATAGGCTCAATAGGAACAAATAATAATATTTACTTAAGGTAAGTGGAAGACTCTGACACATTAATCTGTTAACTAGCCTTTAACACTCAAAAATAAAAAATGGAGAAAATAATTTGACTAGATTATCAAAAATGATCAGATTAAGACATTATAAATTTGCAGTGAAAGTTAGTATAGGTCAATACAGATTTATTTTGCATTGATCATTTAGCCTATCAATTAATCAGGTTCATATTGGTGAGAAATGTAGCCCTGACCCCCATTCACCAAATGTTTGGTCTAATTAATGTCCCGTCCCCAGCAAAAGGTGGACATGCAGGTTAGGCTGTTATATTGTCCCTACCAATATTAAGACCAAACCTACGCCCTTGCTCCCAACCAATTCTGGCTGCCCCTATCTATGTTGTACATGGCACCATCTATCAAGTGCAACTTATGACCGGTGCACTTGACTTCAATTCCACCTTGCAGCCTGCAGGTCAAAGTAAAATAAGTGATGCGGGAATGTCTCAGTAAAATGACTGACTCGCTATTTGTTCATTTTGATTTATATTTTGCAAAGACCGGGATGAGATTAATGCTTTGGCAGTCATTTTCAATATAGCAGCAAAGTCTTAAACACTAGCGTCGAGTTACGGATCTTACACACAAACCATACTGTATATATCACATGTTATCAATTTTTGTGGGTAATTTGGCAGAGGAGACTCCCTTGAGTTAGTTTGTCCTATGATAAAACTGTGTGGCCCCAAATGCCTTTGTCTTTAACAATGGCAGATGTGCCTGGTAAGCAAGAGCTCATTAAGTGTTTGTGAAGTATGGTCCACAATTCCTTTTTCCTAAGCTGGAAATGAAGTGCCTTGTTCCTGCAAATGCCAATGCTGGTCCTCTGTTTTATTAGCAAACTGTTTGGCGAAGTGCTGTTTGTAGCAATTAAGAATCTGTAATAAGAGGCCTCATTAAAAGTGAAATAATAGTATCAACCAAACAAGAGGAGAACCAAAGGCTTTTATTGGTTCTGGCACTGGTTGAAATATGGTATACAGTCATGTGAAAAAATTAGGACACCCCACAAAATATTTTGTTTTTCTTTATCTCTGGAAAAGAAAGTGATTTAATTGAAGGTAAACAACAAAAATTAAAATGGTTTTACTCATTAAACCAAATATATCGACAAAAATGCATATTCTGACTGAGGAAAAAGTTAGGACACCCTACCACCTAATAGCTAGTGTTACCCCCTTTGGCTGAAATAACTTCAGTGAGATTCTTTTTGTAGCCATCTACCAATCTTTGACATCTGCCTGAAAAAAAAGGTTGCCCCAGTTCTCAACGCAGAATACTTTCAGCTGTGAGATGTTTGATGGGTTTCTTGCATGTACAGCCTGTTTCAAGTCACCTCACAGCATCTCAATGGGATTAAGATCTGGGTTTTGACTCGGCCATTCCAGGACTCTCCATTTTCTTCCTTTTCAGCCAATCCTTAGTGGATTTACTGGTACATTTTGGGTCATTGTCGTGTTGCATGGTCCAGTTTCGCTTCAGCTTTAATTTTTTCCAGAGATGATCTCACATGTTCCTCAAGCACCCTCTGTTACACGATAGAATTCATGGTGGATTCTATGATGGAGAGCTGGCCAGGTCCTGCTTAGGCAAAGCATCCCCAAACAATGACACTTCCACCTCCATGCTTCACAGTTGGTATGACGTTCTTTTCCTACAATACTGTATTGGGTTTACGCCAAACATATCCTCTGTTCTAGTGTCCAAATAATTCAATTTTAGATTCATCTGTGCAAAGAACATTATTCCAGAAGTCCTGGTCTTTGTCTACATTCACTCTGGCAAACTTCAGTCTGGCCTTCATTTTCTTCTTGGAGAGCAAAGGCCTCACCTCCCATGAAGGTTAAACTTGTGAAGTATATTTCTGATTGTAGAGGCATGCACTTTCACATCAACAGTAGCAAGAGCCTGCTATAGGTCCTGTCATGACATTTTAAGGTTTTTGGGGACTTCTTTTAGCATCTTGCGGTCTGCTCTCGGGCTGAACTTGCTTGGACGGCCAGACCTGGGCATGTTGGCAGTTGTTTTGAATGTCCTCCACTTGTAGACTATTTTCCGGATAGTGGAATGGCTGATTTTATTTTCTTTTGAGATCTTTTGAAATCCCTTACCAGACTCATAAGCGTCTACGATCGTCTTTCTGAAAGCCTCAGACAGCTCCTATGATCTCACAATGGTGTTTTTTCTCACTTCAACAGTCAGAGGCACACCAAATTAATGTGAGGTTTAGATAAGGCAAGCCTCCTTCAAAACACTGGGTAATGAATGTTCTAATCATGTGCACCTCATGTGATACACTTGTGTGTGAATTTAGCCATTTCAAGTGGGATTGAATGTGGGTGTGTCCTAATTTATTCCTCAATAAAAATTGCATTTATTTAAAATTACTTTTTACAGAGGTTATAAGTTATAAAATATATTTTTTTTCAGTTTGAATTGTTTATTTTACTTGAATCTCTCAAGATTGTTAGAATTTATATTAAATATCCATATGAGCAAATATGTTACAAAACACACTGGCTTCCATAGGGTGTTCTAATTGTTTCACATGACTATATGTGTCTCGGCATAAAACTGTGTTAGAACTTTGATGCACTGAATTATTGTTTACAAAAATCTCATAACATGAAAATGCCGACTGAATCAAAAAACAATTTCAGGGGAACACATAATCAATGCAATAACATGTATGAATTGCAGTAGCTTTCCAAAAGTTCCAGAAGTGGTTTGGGTGCTTGCTACTTCACTGCATGCACAATCATTAGTCAAGTTGTAGTTTTGCGGATATACTGTATTTTGTTATTGTATAAAAATAGGGCTCTTGGTCAATCTAAAATGTTAGTGAACCCTCAAACGTTAACATTTAAGTCGTAAAAGTTTTAAATAGTATCTACCATATTTTTTTTTACTATAAGTCGCACCTGAGTATAAATTGCACCAGCCCAAAAATGTACAATGAAGAGGTGGAAAAAAAATATAAGTCGCACTGGAGTATAAGTCGCATTTTTGAGGGAAATGTACTTAATAAAATCCAACACATAGAACAGATATGTCATCTTGAAAGGCAATTTAAAATAAAAATACAATAGAGAGCAACATGCTGAATATGTGTACAGTATGATAATGTTATATGATGCATGAACAAAGAAATGCGAACGTGGCCGGTATGTTAATGTAACATAGCTATTAAGTTATTCAGATAACTATAGCATAAAGAACATGCTAACAAGTTTACCAAGCCATCAGTGTCACTCCAAAATAACATGTGAAATGATGTCATAATGTGTTGATAATTTCACACATAAGTCGCTCCAGAGTATGTCGCACCCCTAGCCAAACTGAAAAAAACGCGACTTATAGTCCAGAGAATATGGTATACTATATGACGACCATTATTAGAAAACTATTAGTGTTCATAATTCTTATGCAACAAAATGAAAACCAGATTTTTCCATCACACTTTTCATGTTCACAATTTGGAAATGAGAATAATGAAAACATAAAAACCCTTCAAATTGGCAAATTAATATGTCTATTAACAAAAAAAAAACAAAACAAAAAAAAAAAAGGCTAGAGACTGAGTCAGTCAGTTTTTTGAACTTGCCAGACACTGTTCAAAACACTTATGCACTCTATTATAGATCCTTGCGCCACCATCCATTATTTTAAGACCCTACCCCACCTGTGCCCCCTTTATGCCTGAAAACCAGGCCCCTTAGAGGCCCGGGCCAGCATGTGGTCGCAACACCAGTTCCCCGATAAGTGATTTCCCTGGACTCACCCTGCTCTATTTCACAAATACATGTCATCTGACATGCATTACATTCAGAAAACGTTCAAGTTTATCCAAATTGGAGTTAGAGATAAAAGTAGTCAAAATTATCCACTTGCCTAATAACTGTTTTTTTTTTTTTTTTTTTTTTTTTTTTTTAAGTAGTTGAAGTGCTTATTATTTTATGTGTAAGCACTGGGCCTGTGGTTTATATGCATTTGGTTGCAGAAATCGGGATATCTGATTTCCCTGCATTGTGCAATCTGTTAACTTAATATTTGCATTCTAAAATGCTCCCATCCTACTAATCGAAAGTACTTACGTCCACTCTGTCTCTTCATGCTTGCAGGTTCACTGGCCCTAACCTTCCTTCCCCCATTATTAGCAGCAAGAACTGGCTTCGTCTGCATTTTACTTCTGACGGCAACCACAAGCTTAAAGGTTTCAGTGCCCAATACCAAGGTAGGGATGAAGTGATTCTTGGCAAAGACCTCTATATGTATACAGTGTTTATGAATATTTATTTACACAGGCACATTCATATTATTGGGCTTTAACAAGGTTCAAATCTGATGAAAATGAACAGTTGTGGAGTAAATTAAAAGCAGGTTAAAGTCATTACAGATCGCTAAGCAATTCATAACCGTTACCCTCCAGAGAAGGGACATTTTTCCAATTTTTGAACACGCCATTGCTTCCTGCCTATTGAGCTGCACCCCAAGCACAAAATCCGAACCTGTGAACTTGTGTCAAAAGATAATTCATAATATAAGAGGACTACGAATCTGCTGAGCACACTCGTGTTCCCAGGGAAATAAAATGTTAATGACCTTACTCTTCATTTTGTTCCACTCTCAAGATGACACTGAAAAGAGAAGATAATGTCAAGACCAGTGGAGGAAAACCTGATAGCTTGAATGACTTTTGTTTTAATAAGCAAAAAGAAAGAAATTATTTCAAATTGTGCTTACCAGGGAACAACTCATTTCTTTCAATTACTTTTTTGTTTTTGCATGTGCCTGAGTGTGAGTACTTTTTCCAGACACAGTAGGTTACGTGATTATTCATATTTGTAGGTTTTTGTGATCACTTTGTTTTCGCCGTACATTGCACAAGCTCAGATGTTGATTCTCTAATACAATCCCTCCCTCGACCAATGCCATTTCTCATGCTATTACTCTTTGAGGTACAAGGGCCAACTCAGAAAAAAGATGAACTGGGAGAATTGGATTATTCCTCGACAAGGAAGGTGCTCTCTAAGGATGTCTTGATTTCAGAGGCAGTGGGAATAGACCGACAAATAGGCAGGGAAGCAGAACAGAACCATATAGAATACGAAGGAGGGTGGGATTAGATTTTCATGTTTTACTTGTACGTGTTTTAAAGATTTATGCAAAATGAATACACAAATGTAAGTCAATAAGTTCATGAGACTCTGGATTTAACATCAAATGTTTTAATACAACACTGCCTTTATTACTTACGGTATTCTTTTTTGGTGATTGGAAGCACGCACTCTTTATATCTCAGGAAATTATAAAATGTGTCAATTTAATTAGTGTAAAAGAGAATATAGTTTTGATCTTTTTTCTTTTTTTAAAATTCTTCTTGTATCATTTGTTGACAGATTCCGCCGCATCTTTATTTGCTTGATTTCTGTCATAATAATGAGTGTCGGGAATTAACTTTCTTTTGTTCTATGACAACCTTTGCTCCAAAAGAGTAGATAATCATGTCAGTCAAAAAGGTGTTTATTTATATCTGTTTTTCTCCCCTCTCCAGTGAAGAAGATGACTGAGCTGAAATCTCGAGGTGTGAAGATGTTACCAAGTAAAGACAACTATCACAAGATATCAGTGTGTAAGTCAATAAAGTCATCGTCTTTTGCAGATTGTTTAGTTAGTGAACAGAAACATTGGAACACAGAATGGGAAAGTTCTGATTTAGCACCACCAATTTTTTACTTTACTTAATTGATATGATGTGTTCTGTCCTGAATAAATTTGAAGTTGTTCAGCGTTACCGAAAGCAAACAGGGCAGTTGTGCTTTTTGAAGCTTTTTACTTCCTTCACTTTTGATACTTTGTAAAGCTGTAACACACATATGTACACTGATGTTCTAAAAGACATGTAATTTAACAGTAAAACACTTGACAGAAAAACAATTGATGATCAAACGTCCATTTAGTCTGATCGATAAGTAAATTTAGTAGATTAAAGCAGCACACTTTTGTTAGGCAAATTAGGCTATCTTAAATGCTACGAATCCTAACATACCGTAATTTCCCGGATATAACGCGCACTTTTTTTCCCCAAAATCAACTTGTAAAATCATGGTGCGCATTATACACGGGTACAGGGATGGAGACAGAAATATATATATATATATATATATATGTATATAAAAAGACCGATATTTTTTTTTTTTTTTATTGACACAGCCATGTTGTGTTGAAGAAACGTATGCGGCGATCCGTTGCCGACCATTACAGTACGTGACGTCACCATTTTGTTTCGGTAATACTTCACTCTGATTGGTCGAATAATTTCGTCTGTGTTAAATTCTGCTTTTTTCACTCTTCATAAAGCACAGAATTTAGTTTCTTGAACTCATTTAAGTCAACGTTTATTGCAGCTCCGCAACTCTGACCATAACAAACGTAACACACACAGACTTCCTGTGTCAACTATATCTGTCCCTCGGAAAACTCAAACCCAAATAACAATATTTCCTATTGTTACAATCCAGTGTACAGCAATGTGCTTTCCGATTTCCGACGTAAATCCTCACTTTTATTTTACCGTATCAATCGATAGAAGAAACATTTTTTCATCATGATGAAACGAGCAAGTTATACAGCAGCCTTTAAAAGAAAAGTCACATCTGTTTTGTTTTCTCCTGGATTCTGGTAAGTTGAAGAAGTTGTCAGATCATATTCTTATGTCACATATTGTCAGTTTACGGTAATGTTTTGAACTACCAATGTGCTATGCTGGTGGTGTGTTTCACCAGTCAGTAAAATGACATTTCTGTATCTGTACACGAGCTCTGTTTTTTTGTATTCTTCTATTTATTGGTGCTAAAATTAGGGTGCATGTTATACACGGGTACAATAATTTTCCCTAGATTTTACAAGTAAATTTGGGGTGCTCGTTATACACGGGTGCGCCTTATATTCGGGAAATTACGGTATTTACAATTCTCATGACAAATCGCTCATACATAACTCCACAAAATGTAGCTTTAAACTTAATTACAAATGCATACGCAATATATATTATCTGAAACAACTTACAGCCTTGTGTGTACCAAACCAGAGCGCAACTATTTTTTTATCCATGTCAGACATCTGAGTCTCCTCCCCAATCATATAAGGTGGCAGTACAGTCACACCCAAAGCTTCCATCAGAGGGCAGTGTATTCTCCATCATTAAACAAAATACAATACTTTTGGACTTTTTGGACAGTTATTTTGAGATTTAGGGGTACTTAAAGGTTGATTCTGATTTAGGCGGAAATCTCGGTTACATCGAAAGCATAGCAATAGAACTCATTCATAACCTGAGGACTACCTGTATTACATTTTCCACATTTTGTTCAATGTAGTGTCCCAGATGGGCGTGGCACAAGGACACAACATGTGTCCTGACCCTGGCATCCCAGATCGGGGTAAAAGAAAAGGCTCAGACTTCAGGTAGAAAGAAAGAATCATATTTTTTGAATATTTAGGCAGAAACTTAAACAAGAGCAGATTTTTAATGCTATCGCTGTATGTATGTAACCTGACCGCAGGCGAGGCGCCACAGTGCATTTCTCTTGCGACGAGGGTTATGAGCTGCAAGGATCCAAGAGCATCAGTTGTCTAAGGGTGACTGACAGCTATGTGGGCTGGAGTGACGAGCGGCCCATCTGCCGAGGCAAGTGTTGACACTGTGCATGACCATGTTGGCACATGAGAAACCAGAGTTCACAGCTATAAGCCCCTTGCGATGCGTCATCCTGGTTACTAAGGTTGCGTGAGTCTATTGTTCTAGTCATCGGTTTGCATTATTTATCCAGCTCACAAATTTGGCAGTCTTGCTTCTTTCAATTTTCCAATTGTTAATTTGGGAAAAAAATAAAAGAGCTCTGTAAATGAGAGATCCACCATCAAGGAGATTTCCTAGTCAATATTTTGTGGCTGACACAGTTTAAATCATTGACCAAAGTGGTGCAGTATGGGTCCATTGTCCAATTCCTGAATAATTGAGGATCATATTTGGGTGTTGTTTTTGTGATACAAATTATTATTATTAATATCATTATTATTATTATTATTATTATTATTACAACTCACACAGGAAGTATTTGTAGCTAATACATATGCTTCACTGACAATTTCAGCAACATTTCCCTTTAGTTTTATTCTTTTACATTTTCCCAAATTAATCTTTGGAACTGCACATTTTTCTGCCTCACTTGGTTGAATGATGATAAAAAAATTATCATGTTATAATTGATGACCCATGTCCTAGTCATCCACAGTCATCAGTACAATGAAAGTATTATTATTAGCATGCAGTGGGAAGGATCAAAATGTGTGCTGTTTTTAAAGAAATGCGCTGCTCTCAATTATTTCGTATGTTCTTTTTTTGAGCTGTTGCACTTCCCCTGTGCTGTATTATTCAATATAAGGGTCACATTCAAGGTCAGAACAACTATTATTAATTGCTTCGCAGCTGCCTTTTTAAGTGTCGCACCAGGACTAATGTTCAGGCCCTTTTAAATAATTTTAGGCACTCTAGGTACACACATACACATACTTCCCTTTAAGCACTCATTGAAATTCTGCTTTAATTTGAAAGGATGTTTAACAGCTCTACCATGCAGATCCCCGCAGGCCGTGATAACAAAAGTCACATTGTCCTTTGAAGGATGGCTTGCTTCAAAGTTTTCACAGTCCCGCTGCACTGAGGACCTATTGTTGTCCTAACGAATTGCTTTGTTGTCTATACATTAGTAAAGCTTTCCTTACGCATGTGTGTATCAATGGCTCCCACCTACAAAAATGTATAAATGTAAAAGCTCCCCCTCTGGATATGCCCTCCTCTAAAAACTTTAGATTTACAAACAGTCCTCTGAAATGCTAAAACTCATTTGTTACTTCTCACTGAGTTTACTATTAGTTTTCGTTATTATATTTATCATTATAATAACTTACATTAGTAGTCATAGTAGTTGTGGTATGAGTAATATTAGTTGTAGTGTTTATCTACACCACTATTTCATTTTTAAGAGGCACATCGTTCTTTTCATCGATTGATTTTGCCAGGTAGTAAGACAACACTGCGGTTATTGTGTTAGTTTAGTTGGATGCTTGAAAAGGACTACAGTGGGGCAAATACAAATTTACTCCACATTCCTTCTCAACAACTTTGTGTGGCAGCTGCAAAAGTTAGATCTTATCTGTTGTTGTTTTGCTATTTTACCATATGCGATACTATATTTTTATTATTATGATAATAGTTTGCATTTCTTTGTACAGTACATGATTTCCATATACAAATAAAACCTATTTTCCCCCTAAAAACAAAATTTAATGCTGGAAGGAATCTATCTACAGTTATCTGCTACTCACATTGTTTTTCTAGTGCTGCAAAACCTTGACGCTCCATTTAAAAACCTGACAACGAAGGGAAACATCTCACTTGTGTCTGACGTTATATACGGGAGTCTTTTTCACATAGTTTTATTTCTCAAAGTTATGATTGCAATCATAAATCACAGTGGACTCTTTGGCATGGTTTCAAGGATTTTACACAGACAGGGGACCGATAAGACAGTGACTTTCCCACAGTTTACACATTTTGTCCATTCTGTATTTAATGTCCATAAAAACTGTATATGGCTGTGTCATCTGTACGTTATGTACGCCATATACACTTTATGTTTAAGAATTAATGCCTAAGGGAGTCCATATGGAGCTAAATTAACTTGGCCAAGAAAGCCAGATAATGATGTACTAATACGATTGTAAGAAATCCAATTTAGAAATGTTCCTCCAAGGCCCAACCCCCAATGAAAGAACTGAATGGTTTCATGATTAACTTTATCGAGGACTGCACTTAGGTCGAGGAATATCTATCTGAGTACAAACTCCGGGGATTTCTGATCTCGTGACGATGGCTGCAGTTTCCACTGTGATTAACTGTAAATAGACCCTGAGCATATCTGACCAAAGGATTTCACACACATCTGTCTTCTCTTAGCCCCAATGTGTGGAGGTCAACTAAGAGGACCTAGTGGTGTCATGACATCGCCAAACTACCCGGTCCAATACGACAACAATGCCAACTGCACTTGGGTCATCACTGCGACCGACACGTCTAAGGTAGAATACGAAGTATCATAACATAATCGCAAGTGTCACTGTACAGTGTTAATTTTGACGATTCTAGAGTAGTATAAAAAAATATATATATCTTTGCCTTTTGGAATTTCTCACATTTCTGCATAAATTCACCATCAAATGTGATCTGATCTTTGTCAAAATCACGCAGATGTAAAAACGGTCTGGTTTAACTAAAACTACCCAAACATTTATAGGTTTTCATATTTAATAAGGATAGCATGCAAAAAATGACAGAAGGGGGAAAATAACTAAGTGAACCCTCTGCCTAAGGAGACTTAAAGAGCAATTAAAACCAATGTTTACCAAACAATTTAAGTGAGGTGTGTGCCCAATCACTGATGAGTGGTTTAAAACTGCGCTGCCCACTATAAAACACACACCTGGTAAGAATTGTCTTTATGAGAAGCTTTGCCTGATGTGCATCATGATATGCTTTTACTCCAAAAACTTCAGATTTTGTAAAAAAAAAAAAAAAAATCTGATTTCTAACCTAGAAATTTCATTACGCTTGATAACACACATCACTTAAAAGTTAGTTGTTTTTCTGAAGTGTTTCAATTGAATTTCCATTTCCACAAGCTATTTTTAAGTTCTAGTTAAGTTTTAAGTTTAAGTCTAAATTCTAAGTCCTGATAGGATTTTGAGTTTTTGCAGTGTTCAGAATAAATGTATGGTACCTGCTGTATTGGAGCACATTAGGCACCAGAGCTACTTGGTGTTTTATCCGTCAATGACTATCAAGCTAAAATTGACAATTAGCTCTATTAGGTTTTTATTTTACACCCTCATTACTCTACAGCACTGTTTTTACAGATTAAATAAAACCTGTATACAAGACACATTAGCCACGCATCGACATTAGTCATAATTAATAGAAACATAGGCCTCGGCAGGGCTAACGTTACGTTAGCAAGGTACAGTAACCTTAATCTTATTTATTAGCGCTACTACTTGTCCCGAGTATCGATTCTCTGCTTGCGGAGTAAACGCCTTCATTGGAGTGGGGGTCCAGGGGTGGTCATCAGTCGCGGGTTCCAGCCGGGGATGCGGAAGCGTCGGCGGAGCCACGGGTAGCCGGGGCCGGGCAGGGGTCTTGTTATGTGCTGTCTTTCAGTAAATACATGAAACAGTGTTTGCCTTGGTCTCCAGCTTGAAATGCTCCCACACTTCTGACATTTTCTGCCTTTTCTTGGTGCATTTCTCTTGGCTTTCATCGGCTTCTTCGTCATTATCTCTATAACCATGCATGGTTGGAATAAATTATATCTGCCGCCGCTGTTTTCTTCCAGTCCGTAAGTGAGGTCAGCACATTGTCCTGCATTAAAAGTAGTCCGGGCAAAACGTGATGCTTAGAGCTGGCAAAATTAAACGATTCCTCGAGGCGAATAAAATTACTCGATCAATTTTTAAACTCGAGTTATTCGAGTGATAATTTCAGCTCTATGGGCAAACATAAAAGCATCTGTCGGATATGTTTCAGCTTCCGTTATTTTCGCTGGTCTCACTAACCCCAATGTTGTCTAGGTGATCAAGCTGACTTTTGAGGATTTTGACCTGGAACGAGGCTATGACACACTGACAGTCGGGGATGGTGAGGTTGTTGGGGACCAGAAGACGATCTTTCATGTGTGAGTGACTCTCGTGATCCACTCTTTTGGTTTTTCTGCATATGTTTTTGAACAAATTGCGTCTCTCTTGATGCTATTGTATTCAGAATCCACCGTATTGGCCCGAATATAAGACGGTGTTTTTTGCATTGAAATAAGATTGAAAAAGAGGGGGTCGTCTTATACTCGCGGTCTAGACATTATACCCATCCACAATGCTAGATGGCGCCAGATATCATTGAAGCGATGATCTGTCATGACAGATCTCAGCTACTCTCCCCATTCACAACGCTAGATGGCGCCAGATATCATTGAAGCGATGTTCTGTCATGACAGAGCTTAGCTACTCTCAAGTTTAACCAGTTTCATTATTTTATTGCAATAATTTTCCTTATTCAGATTTGTTTCAAGACTACAGTTACAGTTAGACTTCACTTTGATGGTTAATGCAGTTATTGCAATTTTGTTGTTTTATCACAATAGATTGGTTTATTTACATTTCAAAAACCAGAAGCCATTCATTTACGAATGTGATTGCACTTTAGTTTACATATTTAGATGTTCAGATATTAAGATTTGAATGAGGCAAATAAAACATGCTTTTTCTCTCAAATATATTTTTATAATCATTTGTTTCAGATGTACTGTAATTATGTTCTGTATAAAAATGAATTTGGTGTTCAAAAAGTCTTTTTTCAAAGTTGAGTCATGAATAAGGGGGTCGTCTTATAATCAGGGCCATCGTATATTCGGGCCAATACGGTATTTTTGCCCCTAGGACTCTATAATACATTGTTTTCTTATTTTTGGTTCTTTTGGCAATGTTAATCCCCTCCATCCCACTGTGATATCTTCAAACACTTGAAGCGCTGGTGCATGTTTAGTAGTCATTGCACCACAGAATGTTCAAGAAGATCAGAGCCATTTAGTGAAATACCTAATGACCAGTGGAACTTGCTAAATTGCCAGAGAACATCAGACACCACCTTCTTTATATTCCAATCACCTTCTATGTGCCATCACTAAAATTATGGCCCTTAATCACTTACTCTTCATGTTGGGATTCGTAACTAATTAGAATTGATTGAAATTACTATTCAGATTGGAGGACATTAGTTCTGTGCCACTGACTGATCTTCACTCCATTTCCCACTAACACAGCCCAAATGTTTTGAATTAGCATTTTTTTCGTGCTTGCATAAAAGATCGGGTTTGCTTTCCAGACTTTGTATAATTACCTGAAATATCATCTTTTATTTTACTGCTGCATACTTATATATTCTGATCTTGTCTCAAAGACAACTTATGAAATGTTATTATTAGCCTGTCAGGTACCACTACTCCAGACCTCGTGGTTAGCACCAGTCATCAGATGTGGCTCAATTTTAAAACCGACGACACTAGTGGCTCTCTTGGCTTCAAGGTGTCTTATGAAGGTAAGAGCTACTTGAAATATGCATATCTATTTATGTGAGTTGGGTGTTTGCATTATAAACTGCATATTGTGGACATTTTGCCAAAACAGTACACAAAAATCTTATTTTTCTCTTTTCTTGAAGGCTGCTCAAGGTCAATGCATGTTTGCAGCGGTCTATTGCTATATGAATCTGTTTACCTTTCGCTGCTTTGCAAACTATTTCCCCGGCCCACAGTTGCTTGTTTTTCATTGGTAAAAATAAACCCAGAAAGTAGAACAGTCTGAAGAAAGAAAATGTAATTAAAACAATGAGTTCTACTTAATGAAGGGGAAAATGTGCTTTGAATTCCTTCAACTATAAAGTCTAATTTGCATCCTCGTTTGTTTTGAATATCCATCAATACTATTTACCAATAAAGTCATCCCAGTACAGATAGACAAACTTTGCCCAGGTACTGCAGTGTCCTCAGTGTTTCAAATGGAATATTAGTGCATGCAAAATAAAGCGAAGCCCTTTTGATAAGCTTAATACAAGCTGGGAATCAGGGATCGTTTTGATATAGCATTTATTTTTACAATTTAGATGGTGCTGTGCTTGGATGATGAGACAATAAGGTTCCAGATTTTCCCAAATCCAAAACTGTATTTTTGTGTGAACAAAAGAAAGACTATGCCTTATTGCAACTCAGTTCTGATCAGAGATGAGAATATGTGTATAACACAGTTGTTTTCCGCAAATAACTCACATCTAGTTGCATTTTCTAAGGTAAATCAGGACTGATTGGAAAGTAGGGCTGTGCAGTGCTCACTGCCCTTCGAGACATTTGTTTATATTCATGTATTTGGGAAATAAAATCCCTTTGTCATTCTCTGCCTTATGAGATCTCATCACTTTTGTTGTTGACAGTAATGTGAGTTTGAGAGCCCATTAGAACGCTTGGATAGTTCTCTAACCCAAACAGACAGGGGTAACAAGCATGCCATTACATCCCTTTCCTTATTTATAAGAAACAAATACTATTTACGCTTGACACCGTGTGCCCAGAGAAAATACAGAAACATAATCATACAAAAACACAGATTGCAGTATGTTTGCATACAATTCTGACTTTGCATTGTTTTACCGTAATTACTTGTGTTTTGATAAAATACGAAATAGTCTTTCGCTACCTATTTTATTTAGTATCAGCATTTCAAAATGTACTGCAACCCTGTCTCCTTTAAGGTGACTTCCATGTAAGATCAATAAGTTGTCTTGTGAATAAGGCAGCCTCGGGGTGGGGCAGACACTTTACTGGAGAGATTGTTAACATTTCCATCTGCAATCTGCTTATGGTGTTAAAAAATGGAATGTAAATATTTCTCAGGTAGAAAATACTGTATCAGCATTAATAGTAATTAAATGAAAATACTGTATTGTGTCTTTCAGTCAGACACATTCTTCAAACGTAACTTCTAAATGTGATGTTTACTGATATAATTGCATGATTCCATAGCAGATAGGAGGTAAAACAAAATAAACAACCCACAACAAAATGAAGCACGTCTTGGTACTCATTACCTATGAATGTATATACCCTACGTAAATAGCTAATGACGTGCTGGTAGAACAGAATTCATGGGTTTTGATCCTTGAGGGAGCACAACATAGAGTACGTAGTGAACTGTACATACAGTATCAGCAATATGACCCTTCAATGGTCAAGGCAGAATATGAAAGATATTGTCTGTTCTGTATTTGATACGCGATACAAATTTCCTATTAATGTGTAATGTCATACCTGAAGGAAGCTGAAGGAAAATCAAATGGTGTCTGAGGTTCAGGTTCATTACAGCACTCCTTACAGTGGAGCAATAAAAACAAAATACAGTATATAATATATATATATATATATATATATATATATATATATATATATATATATATATATATATATATATATATATATATATATATATATATATATATATAATATACAGTGGTATGAAAAATATCTGAACCTTTTGGAATTTCTCACATTTCTTTATAAAATCACCATCAAATGTGATCTGATCTTTGTCAAAATCACACAAATGTAAAAAGAGTGTCTGCTTTAACTAAAACCACACGAAAAATTATAGGTTTTCATTATTTAATGAGGAAACCAATTTTTACCAAACAATTTATCAGGTGTGTGCCCAATCACTGATGAGTGGTTTAAAGCTGCCTTGCCACCTACAAAGCACCCCCCTTTTAAGAATTGTCTTGATGAGAAGCATTGTCCGATGTGCATCTTGGCTCGGTCAAAAGAGCTGTCTGAAGACCTGCGATCATGGATTGTTGATTTATATAAAGTCGGAAAAGGATACAAAACCATCTCTAAAAGTCTGGATGTTCATCAATCGACAGTCAGAGAAGTTGTCTGAAAATAGAGAGAGTTTGGCACTGTTGCTTCTCTCCCAAGGAATGGCCGTCCACCAAAGATGGCACCATGAGTTCAGTGCAGAATACTCAGAGAGGTAAAAAAGAATCCTAGAGTGTATGCTAAAGACTTGCATAAATCACTGGCACAGTCCAAAATCTCTGTACACACATAAACTATATCTAAAACTTTGGCCAAGAATGGTGTTCATGGGAGGACTCCACGGAGGAAGCCACTGCTGTCTAAAAAAAAAAAAAAAAAAAAAACATTGTTGCTTATTTAATGTTCACAAAAAGGCACTTTACACTTAACAGAAGTTTTGGCAAACTATTTTGTGGACTGATGAAACCAAAGTTGAATTGTTTGGGAGTATGACACAATGTCATGTGTGGAGGAAAAAAGGAACAGCCCACCAACATCAACACCTCATCCCCACTGTGAAGCATGGTGGAGAAAGCATCATGATTTGGGGCTGTTTTCTGCCTCAGGGCCTGGACAACTTGCAATCATTAATGGAAGAATTAATTCAAAAGTTTATCAGGATGTTTTACAGGAAAACCTGAGGCAGTCTGTCAGACAATTGAAGCTCAAAAGAGGGTGGATGCTGCAACAAGACAGTGATCTAAACACAGAAAAAAAACAACTTCAGAATGGTTTCAGAAGAACAAAATACAAGTTCTGGAGTGGCCAAGTCAAAATCCAGATTTGAACTCCATTGAGATGCTGTGGCATAACCTAAAGACAGTGATTCATGCCAGACATACCAGGAATCTGATTGAACTACAGCAGTTTTGTAGAAAGGAATGGGCCAAGATTAGTCCTGATCGATGTGCCAGACTGATCTGCAGCTACAGGAAGTGTCTGGTTGACGTTATTGCTGCCGCGGGGGGGCATGACATTAATGTAATGTCACAAAATATTAAATGTGATGGTTCACTTACTTATTTTTCCCCCTTTTGTCATTGCTTGCATACTATCCTCGTTAAAATATGAAAATCTTTAAATGTTTGTGTGGTTATAGTTTAAGCAGACTGTTTTCTTTTATCTGTGTGATTTTGACAAATTTTAGATCACATTTGATGGTGATTTTATGCATAAATGTGAGAAATTCCAAAAGGTTCAAGTACCTTTACATACCACTGTATATATACTGTATATATTGTATGTTTTGTGTGAATATACCTCAAAGTTAAATTAATTATGTTGCAATTTGATAGGACACATTGTGTATTGCTATCATTTGGCTATATTAAGATATTTTGTCAGAATCTGCACCGGGCTGCTGCTGGTAGTAGCCTTTATTTTCAAGTCATTTGCTGGACAACAACAATAACAAGAAAAACTTATTTTTCCTTTTTAATATAAACATGCTCAATAGTCAGGTAGTGCTCGTCTCCAGAATCCTCTGAGCTTCAAAGAAATGTATATACAACAATTTCATAATGCATGGTTATGAGTCACAATGATAGAAGTGTTGCAAATTAGCTTTTGATACAATCTCTGTGATACTTGCATTGAGGGCTGTTCTTGATTCCCTATTTTCAATTTTATTTTTATTTTTTTAACAGAAATTGACCAAGGCAGCTGTGGCGACCCTGGCATCCCCGCTTACGGCAAACGAGAGGGGACAGGTTTCCGTCATGGGGACAGGCTGTACTTTGAGTGTTTGCCTGCCTTTGAGCTAGTGGGAAAGAAGAATATCACCTGCCAGAAAAACAACCAGTGGTCCGCCAAGAAACCCAGCTGTGTCTGTAAGTCCCTGCCTCGTGCATGTAATCACATGAACACAATGAATTTGTGCGCATTAATATTTGTGAAGGGCGCAGATGAGCACAGAACGGTTGCATAATAAATGGTCGGATTATTGCAACAGTGTTTTGGAGAAGCAATGTGGGTTTTGAAAAAATATGGAGGTCTATTTTCTAATTATCACAAATAAAAAAAGAGGAAATCTGGATAAAAAGAAAATCTGACCATGCATAGCATTTCCGGCAAAATAGTTGTGATGTAACATGTTATCCATATTAACCTTTACAACTTCATCATTTAGTTGGCAACGATGATAAACATTATGACATAAACGCAAAGAATATATGCACATCTAATCATAACTTACTAAGTACTAACAGTGGCGATAAAATAGGTTTCATGACATTTTGTTTAAGGTCCATACTTTGTGAGGTGAAAAAAGTAAAGGCGTATTTTTGCAAATTACACTAATTAACAGTGACTGATCTTCATCTTCGCAAGTGCTGTTGCTATTTCTAGCGCTCCACTGATGGCATTTATGTCACAGAACATTCCCCTCTTTTGCTGAATTTTTCAAATGTTGTTATTGAGGCAACATCTTTTGACTTTTCCAGACTAAGACAGATTGCACTGAAGACATCCATCTTAATGATGTGAAGTTTCACAAATGAGACATAGCTGTCAGCCCTCAAATATGCTTATCTCATATCTGCCAAGTGAAATACTAATCACATGTTTGAAGATGTTAAATAACTCTTACTTTCACCAAAGGACAGTCATCACATTGACAGAATGAAAATCAGTGGTGAACAGCACATTGAAAACTGGACTTCATCATGAATATTCTTGATTTCCTTTCCAGCTATTCTTACTGCTAAAATTACAATAGACTGAATAGAATGTATCTTACTTATTGTAGTATTACAAAGTCCTTCTGTAGTTCTTTATTTGATTATTTTTCTTCACTTTCTTCATTTTCTTTTCTGCATATTTTTTCCTATAGTTTCCTGTTTCTTCAACTTCACCACACCGTCAGGGGTGTTGTTGTCCCCAAACTACCCGCAAGAGTATGGCAACAACATGCACTGTGTTTGGCTTATCATAACCAACCCAGAGAGTCGAATTAATTTGGCCTTCAATGACCTGAGCATGGAAAAACAATTTGACTTCCTCTCTATCAAGGATGGAGGAAAGGTACTTTGAATCTTGAATTTGAACTTTTAAAAATTTCATTCTGACAGTCTTTATTGGTCTTTTGTCAGGCTGAGTCTCCCATTTTGGGCACCTTCTCCGGTGACGTCCTCCCATCTCCGATTACAACTAGTGCCCATGTTGCCCGCCTGGAGTTCTTGACTGACCACACATACACAAACAGAGGCTTTAACATCACTTTTACAAGTAAGTACCAAAGGTGATCAACTCTATTAAAGGTTCACCAGAAAGCCCGGCTGGAATGAATGTTTTATATCCTAGGTTGTGTGTTTACGGAATCTGATGCATATGCAAATGAAACTCATAAATCAAGTGCAATAACAATGAGTCACCTATCTCACCCAAACTCCTCTACCTGTGCTTGACAGTGTTCACACACTCACACTGCAAGTGACTCTAAGAAAATGACAAACTCCCTGTCTTTTTTTCCTATACAGAGGCCTGGCATCTAAATAAATCTAGAACAAAGAGGACACATTCGTAGCTAGCAAACACATTGTGGCAGCGCTCATTATATTCTATTCTGGGTTGTAGCTAACTTGTGTGGAAATATACAGATGAATTTTGTACATGGAAGTAAACCTGTTTCATGGGTATACTGTTATGTACTGCGTTGCATTTTTTTTCTTCAGGATTTTGCAGTCATGTTCAGTTATGTGTGTTATGCTCTTGAGACCTGCATAACTCATTATGAATTGTCCACACCAATGTCTTAAAAGTAAGACAGCAGTGAAAGAATTTGCCATCCAGGGAAACGAAGTATACTATGATGTTGGCATTTGTATCAGAATTGCACAATGACAAATTAAAGTGTCTCAATAGACTTCATGATATATTGACGGGACACAGGGCCGATTAATAGGGGGCCTATCTCCGTCACAGCTGACCGAGTGGAAACGGAGACAAAGAACTATTCAGTTGAAAATTATTGTGAATAAATGCTTAAATCCCTGAATCCCTTAAAGTTGTTGATGTAAAACAGTCTCGATTCTTGGTTAAAAGCAAAAAAACGGGCAGTTAGCATTTATTTTACATAAATATGTCGAATGTGCTGCTGGTCTTTAAGCCACTGTTGTGCTGTCTTATCACCACATAGAGCTTTTTACGGTGAAAATTCTTGCAAATAAATGCGTAGCTCCCTGAATTCTTTATAGATATGGATGTAAAATGATCTTAATTCTTTGTTAAAAGAGCAAAGAACTGGGCAGTTAGCGTTTATTTTACGTAAATATGTTGAATGCACTGCTAGTCTTTAAGCCACTGTAGTGCCGCCTTATCACCACAAAGAGCTTTTTTGTTGAAAATTCTTGTGGATAAATTAGGGCTGTCAAAATCATCGCGTTAACGAGCGGTAATTAAATTTTTTAATTAATCACGTTAAAATATTTGACGCATTTAACACACATGCTCCGCTCAAACAGATTAAAATGACAGCACCGAGTCATGTCCATTTGTTACTTGTGTTTTTTGGTGTTTTGTTGTCCTCTGCTGGCGCTTGGGTGCGACTGATTTTATGGTTTTCAGCATCATGAGCATTGTGTAATTATTGACATCATCAATGGCGAGCTACTAGTTAATTTTTTTGTTTGAAAATTGTACAAATTGTATTAAAACGAAAACATTAAGAGGGGTTTTGATATAAACTTTCTATAACTTACTACTGACATTTATCTTTTAAGTACTACAAGCCTTTCTATCCATGGATCACTTTAACAGAATGTTAATAATGTTAATGCCATCTGGTTGATTTGTTATAATAAACAAATACAGTACTTATGTACAGTATGTTGAATGTATAAACCGTAACTTTCGGACTATAATCCGCTACTTTTTTCCCTAATTTTGAATCCTGCGGCTTATAGTCCAGTGCGGCTTATTCATTTATTTATTTATTTGGGTTAATAGGTAAAACTTTATTTGATAGCAGCACCATAAAACTGTCATGAGACCGTCATAATTAAGACTTGATTATGACACTATCATGGGAATTGATGAATGAATGAATGAATGTCATTAAGTATCATCCAGAAAGTTTTGTCACCAACACTCCATTTGTGTCCAGCTCAGATCTTATACATCCATTCAAAAGTGAGATAATTTGACATCTGTCATAAGCATTCATTAATGCTCTTCATGGTATGAATATTATGATGGTCTTATGACAGTTTTATGGCGCCACTGTCAAATAAAGTGTTACCAAATACCACTTAATGAAACAACTGGGAGAGTAACTGAAGAAATAATTAGCACAGACCAAGAATTTTGATTGTTATTTACATTTTTAGTGCTGCAAGGCATATTGTACAACTACAGTGTTGACAGCAGATGGCAACAGAGGTTGACTGTCTCCCCAAAGGGAGCATTGGTAGCCAAAATAAGCTTCTTGAAGCAATGAAGCTTTGCAGCCAATTGGTTCAAAGCTTCATTGTGGTTCATTTGGTCTTATGATGCCGCTGTCCAATAAAGTGTTACCGGTTAATATATTTTGGTGTAAATATCCCATAATTCAGTGAGAACAGCTGCGGCTTATTGTCCGGTGCGGCTTATCTATGAACAAAGGCCGTTTCCTTGTCAAATTTGGTGGATGGCGGCTTATAGTCAGGTGCACCTTTTAGTCCAGAAATTACGGTATCCGTCTTGTGTCTTATCTTTCCATTCCAACAATAATTTACATAAAAATATGGCATATTTTATTGATGGTTTGAATTGCGATTAATTACGATTAATTAATTTTTAAGCTGTGATTAACTCGATACAAAATTTTAATCGTTTGACAGCCCTAGAATAAATGCTTAAATCCCTGAATTCTTTATAGATATGAACGTAAAGCGGTTAATTTCTCCCATTGATTTTGTTTTAAAATGCATGCATGGTACGAAAAATATAATAATTACCTTGAATCCTCGAACAAATCACTCCAGAGACAATCCTTCCTGCTTGTATGCGGTACAGCTTTCGTATTTTTTCAACCTAAATCTGGCGTCGGATCGCTGCTTGAGTTTGAGAATAACTGCGACTGACTTTGACCGACCGAAGCGGAGTGTGGGGCGGCCCCCGACTTGAAGGCGTGGCGCATTGTCTGGGGAATGTGTCCCGTCAATATCATTATGAATTCTATGGTGTCTCCATACTCCTGTGATCCTGTCGTTGAAAACATGACCTCGTCTTTGAGGTAATGAAACAGATGTGCCTACAAAAAAAAAAAGCACTTGTCACCTTCACTTTCAAATTTGTCCCACCCTTTCCACGCCCCCACACCGCCCAAAAAAGATTGGTTGCCAAATAAACCATCTGGTGTGTTGTTGATGTCGGTTTGATAGTTTAAAGTTCCTAACGATGATTTCAAAATAATTTTGACTGTAACAAAGGCAACACAAATCACCCTATCGAGAAAGGGACTGCATTGTGAAAGACACATGGCGGCTCATGCATTATAATGAGAAAGTTCTAAGGGGATCCGAGGAATGTATAACTAATACAGCTTGGTGACAGGAGCTGTCAATTGAAGGTGCCGCTTCGTTCCAGAGGACAATGTAATCTGACTACAAGACAGTTTTTGCCCCATCATTCACATTAATTAAGGAACTACTGCACTGCATTGGGACCATTTTGGGTGGGTTAATAAATATCAGCATGATGGATGATGTGCAGCTCACATTCTGTTTGGGTTCAGTGGATCCATGTGGGGGATACATCAACACCTACGCATCACCGAGCTGTGTGTGTCTTAGAGTTAGTGAGAAAGTAACATAGGTGATATATTGGTTGACTTTTCTTTGTTCCAGGGTTTTGACTCTCACTAGTGGATATGTGTCTCTGCAGTTGAACTTGCTCAATTATGCTATAACTTATTTTGAATTATGACAGCAAACACACCTTTGTGAATAAAACTGCAACTAACATGTAATTTGTTTCTTTTTTATTGCTCTCATTCTTATATTCTGCACATTATAATAGCATTTCGCCACAATGAGTGCCCTGACCCAGGAGTCCCGGTCAATGGGAAGCGGTTTGGTGAAAGCCTTCAGCTTGGAAGCTCTATCTCTTTCATATGTGAGGAGGGATTTGTTAAGACCCATGGCTCACAAACAATATCCTGCATCCTCAAGGATGGCAATGTGGTGTGGGACAATGCAGTTCCACGATGTGAAGGTGAGAAATCTATTATCAACATATTTGCATTAAGATATTGACATTGAAAGCTCTTATGCACGCTGAATATGTATATATGTATATAGATGAAAAAAAAAATGCTATTTACAGCGTTTATCAGGCATTTTCATATACAGTATATATGGCGGAAAATAGACAAGGCTGAACAAGTAGTTTCTGCTCTTGCACCCCTCTTTAAAATAAACTGCTGTATTTTAAGCCAAAAGAACTGTTGTGTTTGATAGAACAATATGTCTGTTTGCTGCCATTGCAGTTTCATGGCACATTAAGCCCCCGAACTATTTTTAATTTGTCTGTTTTATCTTGAAGACCCCAGTTTACAGACACCGCGCAACACAGGCATTAAATTAAGATAAGTAATTATATTTATTATTCAAAATGTGTATCATTGTTAGCTTTCAATCATTAAATGATGTCTAATATTTAGTTTAAAAAAAAAAAAAAAAAAAAAAAAAAAACTTTATAAAATTATTCAATCACATATTTTAAACTTTTAATGAAATTGGGGAAAAAAATTAAAAAGTGTAAACTGGTCACAGATATCTACCTCATAATTATCGCTCAATTGAATTTTTTTTTTTTTTTTGTTACTTTCACATTTACCCGATATTTTAGATGACAAATAATCGATTCAAACAAAGAAAAATGGAATAAAAATGTTTAAAAGGTTAAATATTTGAAAAAGAAAATCTCGACCATTACTTGGTTTGGGATTTCTGCATTGCGACCCTTGTTATATTATCGTGTTTCACCTATAAAATCCCCAAAAAGTCTGGCTGTGGCCATTCACAGCTGTGTCTTGACACTTGGTAAGGCATGCTACACGGAGTTTTTGGATAGAAGGTAAGTATGCGATTGTATCTCGTTAAAATTATGTTGTCATTAATTATGCTCTCTCATGCTCTTGAGTTAAGGTTTAGGGGTTTATTTATTATTATTATTATTTTTTTTAATGCCCTCCTGTGCAAAATGTTTTTCCCCCAGAAAATTGAGATTTTAAGCTTTCCAATGATGTATCACACATGCACATAGGACGATTTTGAAATTTGTCTAAATCGGAGCGGAACTTCAAGCCACCTGAGTGTTTTCCCGCCCCATACACACACACACACACACACACACACACACACACACACACACACACATATATATATATACTTAAAAAAATAATTTACGCCCGTTAACGCAATAATTTTGACAGCCCTAATATATATTATTTCAGGGATACTGTATATACTGTTGCCTATTGTAGGGACAACATTAGAAAATTATAATATACAATACAATACTCTACAGCAACCAAACATTACCGAAACAATGTGGATCATACATTTTGTGTTAGGGCATACAGTATCCTTCACTATACTGGGATGATGACTGAATATGTTTACTTGTAAAAGAAATGTTATTCGGTATTTTGTATAGCTCTTCTGTGTGCATGTCAATATCAGTGCAATTGTACCTCGACATACAATCGCATCGTCATACTATCCTTTCGACATCCGGCATAAAATTTGACTCATCATAACATATGACAACATGCTCGAAATACGATTTATGACAGCGTTGCATCTTCATCGTTTTCCCACAAGACGGGCACGGTGGATTTTCTTGTGAGACAAATCATTGAATTGGCTCGACAATACAGCCGGAATATGTCTACAATCTCGACGCTCCTCCTCTGACCATAACCTAGTCAAGTTAAGGTGACAATTATTATTGTAACATCGGCAAGGAAGTCTCCAGCTTCGTCAGGTTTTTTATAATTTATTTTAGAACTTGTGCAACAAAACACGGCTACTGTCTACCAACAACAACATGAAAAAAGAAAGTAAAAACTCTTCTGCACCTCTCTCACTCAGTCGTCAGTCAGATAGTGTGTTCAAGAATAGCATGCAAAACACAACCACCACATTAGAACCCAATTTTGATTTGTATTTATAATTTATTTATTTTGATATTTGTAATTGATATTTGTAATTGTACCAGCAGTATTTATTAAGGACCTAGCGCCGGTTTTTGGGCTGTGGAACAAATTACCGTATTGGCTGAAAAAGTGGGGGTTGTCTTATATTCGCGGTCTAGACATTATACCCATTCACAACACTAGATGGCGCCAGATATCATTGAAGCGATGTTCTGTCATGACAGAGCTTAGCTACTCTCAAGTTTAACCAGTTTGCATTATTTTATTGCAATGTTTTTCCTTCTTCAGATTTTTTTCAAGATTACATTTACAGTTAGACTTCCCTTTGATGGTTAATGCAGTTATTGCAATTTTGTTGTTTTATCACAATAGATTGGTTTATTTACATTTGAAAAACCAGAAGCCATTCATTTATGAATGTGATTGCACTTTAGTTTACATATTTAAATCTTCAGATATCAAGATTTGAATGAGGCAAAATAACATGCTTTTTCTCTCAAATATATTGTTATAATCATTTGTTTCAGATGTACTGTAATTATTTTCTGTATAAAAATTAATTTGGTGTTCAAAAAGTCTTTTTTTCAAACCTGAGTCTTGTACACAGGGCTGTCTTATATTCGGGCCAATACGGTAATCGAATTATAATGTATTCTTATGGGAAAATCCCACTCGACATATGACCATTTCGACTTACAAACCAGGTTCTGGAACGAATTAAATTCTTTTGTAGAGGTACCACTGTATGTCCCAATTCAACATGGGCAGTACAAATGACAGATGGGTCAGTTGCTTATTATTTTATGTTCACCTTTCATAGATTGATGGAGGTGAAAATCATTTACAGACTTATGTAAGGGGGAAGACATATGCAAACACATGAATGTACTGTATAATGTATGCACCTGTGTGAGAAGCACATGTGCGATCGGGTCATGTTCCTTGGAGAAATGGTTAACCTTGAGGTGAACTTTCACCAATTTACATTTGCAGTTAAAGAAATGAGATGAGCCCTGGTCTCATTTTCGCGCCCTGTCATATATCATCTGGCTAAGACGTGCCTAATTCCAGCGGGATCTGCTCTGCCTTGTCCTTCTTTCTTCCAGCCCCCTGTGGAGGAGATCTGAAGGCTCCCAGTGGAATCATACTCTCTCCTGGCTGGCCAGAACTCTATAAGGAGGCCCTTAACTGTGAATGGATCATTGAAGCTCCTCCGGGCTACCCCATCAAAATCATATTCGACAAGTGAGTCACCCAGTTTGCAAATGTTTCCTTGTCCGCTATGATTTTATTCCTTGCATGCTATATGTACAGTGGGGCAAATAAGTATTTAGTCAACCACTAATTATGGAAGTTCTCCCACTTGAAAATATTAGCGAGGCCTGTAACTGTCAACATGGGTAAACCTCAACCATGAGAGACAGAATGTGGGGGAAAAAAAAAAAAAACTGAAAATCACATTGTTTGATTTTTAAAGAATTTATTTGCAAATTGTGGTGGAAAATAAGTATTTGGTCAATGCCAAAAGTTCATCTCAATACTTTATGTACCCTTTGTTGGCAATAACGTAGGCCAAGCGTTTTCTGTAACTCTTCCCAAGCTTTACACACACTGTTACTGGTATTTTGGCCCATTCCTCCATGCAGATCTCCTCTAGAGCAATGATGTTTTGGCGCTGTCGTTGAGCAACACGGACTTTCAACTCCCTCCACAGATTTTCAATGGGGTTGAGATCTGGAGATTGGTTAGACCACTCCAGGACCTTGAAATGCTTTATTACGAAGCCACTCCTTTGTTGCCCTGGCTGTGTGTTTGGGATCATTGTCATGCTGAAACACCCAGCCACATCTCATCTTCAATGCCCTTGCTGATGGAAGGAGATTTTCTCTCAAAATCTCTCGATACATTGCCCCATTCATTCTTTCATTTACACAGATCAGTCGTCCTGGTACCTTTGCAGAAAAACAGCCCCAAAGCATGATGTTTCCACCCCCATGCTTCACAGTGGGTATGGTGTTCTTCGGATGCAATTCATTATTCTTTCTCCTCCAAACACAAGAACCTGTGTTTCTACCAAAAAGTTCTATTTTGGTTTCATCTGACCATAACACATTCTCCCAGTCTTCTTCTGGATCAGCCAAATGCTCTCTAGCGAACCGCAGACGGGCCTAGACGTGTACTGGCTTCAGCAGGGGGACACGTCTGGCAGTGCAGGATTTGAGTCCCTGGCAGCGCATTGTGTTACTGATATTAGCCTTTGTTACTGTGGTCCCAGCTCTCTGTAGGTCATTCACTAGGTCCCCCCGAGTGGTTCTGGGATTTTTGCTTACCGTTCTTGTTATCATTTTGACGCCACGGGGTGAGATCTTGCATGGAGCCCCAGATCGAGGGAGATTATCAGTGGTCTTGTATGTCTTCCATTTTCTAATAATTGCTCCCACAGTTGATTTCTTTACACCAAACGTTTTACCTATCGCAGATTCACTCTTCCCAGCCTGGTGCAGGTCTACAATTTTGTCTCTGGTGTCCTTCGACAGCTCTTTGGTCTTGGCCATAACGGAGTTTGGAGTGTGACTGACTGAGCTTGTGGACAGGTGTCTTTTATACTGATAATGAGTTAAAACACGGTCCATTAATAAAGGTAACGAGTGGAGCCTCGTTAGACCTCGTTAGAAGACGTTTGACCTCTTTGACAGCCAGAAATCTTGCTTGTTTGTAGGTGACCAAATACTTATTTTCCACTCTAATTTGGAAATAAATTCTTTAAAAATCAAACAATGTGATTTTCAGTTTTTTTTTCTCCACATTCTGTCTCTCATGGTTGAGGTTTACCCATGTTGACAATTACAGGCCTCTCTAATCTTTTCAAGTAGGAGAACTCGCACAATTGGTGGTTGACTAAATACTTATTTGCCCCACTGTATATATGTGAGTGTGAGTGATTTAGTATTCTTTTGTTCATGTTATGCTTTTCTAGAGGCAAAGAAGTCACTGTAATGCACATTAACATATACACCCCTCGACTAGGAAAACATGTTTTATTGAGTAAGTCCTCATAAGTATTTGATCCCTTTATATGATACTCGATCCCTAAGGGATCTGCACATCCTTACACTAACAGGAATCCACATGCACACAAAGGAGCCCATCAAGTCATGCAAGTAGTCGTGCTTTCCTTTTCTATGCAAGTGTCTGTCAAGGGACACAGGAAAAATGGGGGGGATGTAATCTGCTGCGATGGTTGGATGCTAGAGTGAGAGACGGATACAGTCTGTGAGAGTGAGAGAGAGACAGGGAGTTGTCGGATCAAACGCAACATTAGCGTTTCACCAAGGCTCATCCTCGTGTCCTCATCCCTTGCCTTGATAGCACGCCATGAAAAATGAATCCAGCGTAAATGTTTGTTCGTCTATCATTTTTATGTAGCATCAATAAAATATCACAAAACACTTCATTTAGATAACACTGCTTTGAGTCAGAGCAATTTATTCGGGCCTTTTGAAGATGAAGTGCCTTTGCAAAAGGAAAAGTAGGAGTGTGCACACTGAGGGGTCGCACAAATACACTCAAGGAAGCATATCACTTATAGATTTAATACTAGGAAATGATTCCTTTTGAAATACTTTCTTTGGGCTATTATGTTCTAAATATTCTTAAATCATTTCCCTCATCCTCAGGTTCCGAACTGAGGTCAACTATGATGTCCTCGAAGTTCGTGACGGCCGTTTTCCTTCTTCACCACTGATTGGAAGTTATCAGGGCACTCAAGTTCCTCAGTTCCTCATCAGTACCTCCAGCTTCCTGTATCTCCTCTTTTCCACTGACAAGAGTCACTCTGACATTGGATTTCGAATACGCTACGAAAGTAAGAACTTGCATTGCTGAACTTGGAAAGTCGATGTTTGAGTACGGCATGCACCGAGAGGATCTAATTTGCCTCAGAAAGACCCAAGTTAGATCTAAGCCACAGTAGGATGTGAATGTAAAGTCCTGTTTCCTTAATACAGAAGTTCCTGTTGGATGACTGAGAGTTAGGAAAGTACATGAGCTGATAAATCAGCCAGATATACACTTCTACACTTACACAACTGGCCACCAGATTCTCTTAATTTCTTCTTGTTAGACTCACAGCGGTATCCCTTTGCAATTCACTCTGTAGGTAAATCTTTGCAAAGCATGAATAATTTATTATGAGCCCCACTCAGGCGGAATCATTGCAGGGTTGGAAAGAGGACTAAAACTTCTCCTAAAACGTTTGTTGAGAAAGGATGCTCCAGTAAATAATTAATCAGGGCTGCTTTAGAAGAAAAAAACACTACATTTAAATATTATTTGCCCCCTGCTTGACCTAATGAAGCTAAAGGTATCAACCCGTTCTGTACGTCCATTAATATTTTGTATCGTTTGCACCCCTTCTCTGCAGCCTTGCAGCTGCAGTCAGATCACTGCGTTGACCCAGGCATACCTGTCAATGGACTGCGACATGGAAATGACTTCTATGTGGGCGCCCTGGTGACATTTAGCTGTGATGCAGGGTACACGCTTAGTGATCCAGAGCCTCTGGAATGTGAACCAAATTTTCAGTGGAGCCGCCCCCTACCAAGCTGTGATGGTACGTTCCAGTATGATGACCTAAAAATGAAGACTTGTATGCCAAATTTCTCCCTCGAGCTCGTAAATGCAAATAGGTTTTTCATAGTTTTCTGTGTCCATCTAGTTTTGTTTGTCCCTTTAACACTCGCCTGTCTGCTTCCATTTATCTTCCCCATGCTCATGCTACGTTCCCATTGTCTTTGACACCAGCACTGTGCGGGGGTTATATCCAGGGCAACTTTGGCACCATCCTGTCTCCTGGCTTTCCAGACTTTTACCCGCACAACCTCAACTGCACTTGGATGATCGAGACCTCCCATGGCAAAGGTGAGCAGGCGAATCCTGTGCCGACATGCTAGAGCAGTCAGAACCCATTTACCTTACAATGTCATCTACCTCCTAGTTTAAGTGGCCTTTATGCGTCGCCGAACAAGCTGTCACTATGCACAAGAGCAACACTGATAGGCGGCCTAGGGCTACATAGGCATGGGAAAACTCATTTTATTATAAGAATATAGTGAGCATCAAATTGAGGTAGCCATTTTTTTGTTTAAATTCCTAAATTTGTCTTCTTTTTTTAATTTAACTTGTTTGTTCTGGAAATTTAGAAAAATGCATCCCATAACCTTCCAAATTACCGTATTGGCTCGAATATAAGACGGCCCTAATTATAAGAAGATCCCCTCTTTTTCAAGACTCAAGTTTGAAAAAAGACTTTTTAAAAACCAAATTAATTTTCATACAGAAAATAATTACAGTACACTTGAAACAAGTGATTATAACAATATATTTGAGAGAAAAAGCATGTTATTTTGCCTCATTTAAATCTTAATATCTGGAAATTTAAATATGTAAACTAAAGTGCAATCACATTCCTTTTTTTTCGGTTTTCACATCTGGTTTTTGAAATGTAAATAAACCAATCTATTGTGATAAAACAACAAAATTGCAATAACTACATTAACCATCAAAGTGAAGTCTAAGTGTAACTGTAGTCTTGAAACAAATCTGAATAAGGACAAACTGCAATAAAATAATGCAAACTGGTTAAACTTGAGAGTAGCTGAGATCTGTCATGACAGAACATAGCTTCAATAATATCTGGCGCCATCTAGCATCGTGAATAGGGAGAGTAACTGAGATCTGTCATGACAGAACATCGCTTAAATGATATCTGGTGCCATTTAGCGTTGTGAATGGGGAGAGTAGCTGAGATCTGTCATGACAGAACATCGCTTCAATGACATCTGGCGCCATCTAGCGTTATGAATGGGTATAATGTCTAGACCACGAATATAAAACGACCCTCTCTTTTTTCAGTCTTATTTCAATACGAAAAACACTGTCTTATAGTGTCTGATAGTGTATTTATTTTTAACGTAACAACTTTTTTCATCTACGGCAGCTTTTGTCTAATGGAAACAAAGAAAATGTTAAATGAATGGTATTTTGTCCAAACTAACTGGCCTACAATACAAATGAGAGTACATAATTTGAGAAATTAATGAAATCTTTATATTTTGAAAATGCATCTTAGCTTTTTTTTACTCCATGCTTTTTCAGGTGTCCAGTTTAACTTCCACACTTTCCATCTTGAAAGCCCTCATGACCACTTGTTGGTCACAGAGAATGGTAGCTTCTCACAACCCCTGTGGAGATTAACAGGCTCCACATTGCCTCCACCGCTCAGCGCAGGGCTGTTTGGAAACTACACGGCTCAAATACGCTTCCTCTCTGATTTCTCAGTTTCGTACGAAGGCTTCAACATCACATTCTCTGGTGAAATATTATCATCATTGTTGTTGCTTTTCCCATGTAGCCAGCAAAAGATTCGACATTAGTTTTCTGAATAATATGGTGATGTTTTTGTGTTTTTTTCCAGAATATGATTTGGAACCATGTGAGGATCCAGGAATACCACCTTACAGTACCAGAAAGGGCCTCCAGTATGGAGTGGGAGATGTCCTCATATTTTCTTGTTTCCCTGGTTACAGACTCCAGGGTCCAGCAAAGGTGGTCTGCTTAGGGGGCAGAAGGCGGGTTTGGAGCTCCCCTCTGCCAAGGTGTGTTGGTAGGTGGTCACATACTTTATTTTAGCTTTTGTCACCTCCTTTACATGGCCATGCCACCACAAAAACTTGTTTAATTATAATTGTTCTTCCTTTTTTAATATTTGATTTTATGCGGAACGGAAAAAAATATAATATTTGTGGTTTTCTGAGACATTATTGACTTGCTCTCAAAAAAAAAAGTTGTTTTTGAAAGACAATACAGAGATAGTTTGACTCTTCTATATTCATTACGTTTTGCATCTGCTAATGTGGCCAAAGGAGCAGATTAAGTTCATTAAAAAAAAATCCTGTCACTAGCATGGTTTTGTGACTTTTTATTAACCCTATGTTGACAGCCAACCAGGACACGCCTGCTGTTAAATTTAGGTGAACAGACAGGCACTCTGTATGGCGTCCCTTACCCCAGTCTTGTCCCACACTGAGGACAGCAACTGTAAAAAGCTATTTTATTAATTGTGCTGGTTGATAGGGACGCTGGAGGTCACCCACAGTAGGGGGTGCTGACGATCTTTTTAATTTTTCAGCCCAAATTTGTCATGGTCGCGTGTTTTCTCTAAACAAAGCGTGCAGAATTGTACTACATTCACGTGCTGGATAGTTCACGTACTACTTCTAAGCAGGGGTGAAAGTGAGCGGAAGGAGGCGGAACGGCATACCGGGATGAACTTTTCAGGCGGAACGCTGTTCCGGCATTCGCTGCTTTAATCCCGAAAATATGACGACAACAGTCAAAACACCATGTTTGAAAAAAAAAACCCTGCCACGCTGCCACACATGTATCTCCAATAAGAACAATCTACTAATGTCAGATTTACATACACAAGTGTTGACAACAAGCATAATAAAGAGTTTGTGTAGTGTCATCAGTTTCCACCGATATTTATTATTCATTTATTTACTCTCCGTAGTTCTTCCCAGCATCTCTCTGTATCCGACAAGTAGGGGTTAGATGGGGCCTAAAAAATCCAGCCCGACCCGGCCTGGCCCACAGGTGTTAAAGCCTGACTCGGCCCGATCAATTAACTTGATTTGCAGGCCCGAACCTAAAAAAATACCCCAAAATATTATGTTTTATTTGTTAGGACTCAGGAGACAGAGGAAATGCGGGAATGCGATGCATGGTTGCATTTTGTGTGATCACATTTGTGACGATGCCTGTCCATAAAGATAACAAATTAAAGGGGATGTTGCGGCAAAGGGGGTGTGAAACATCAATAGAACCGTTATGCGCCAAGATAACAAATATTGATAAAGTTAACAGAAAAATCAATCACATTAATGAGCAATTATCGAAAATAGATCGAAAATGACGAACATTACCGAAAGTGTTCCGGAAACAGCCGAATGGGGCGGCGACGTCACGACAAGTGATTGAAAGTCGAGGCGGAGCTAGGTGCCATTGTTTTTTAACGACGAGAGAGTAGCGTTGGGGTTTGTTTGACCAAAACATCACAACAATGGTTCAAAACTGCTGTGCTATGTGGTGTACAAATAGTTATTTATCGGAATATAGTATCCATGAGTTCCTGAACGCGAAAAAAAAAGCTGGACTACACAGAAAATGGGTAAAGTTCGTCCGTGCAAAGAGGGCTAATTTTCTAGACACAGCCTCCGGCACGCTTTTCTGTGGTGCGCATTTTCCAACTGAAAGCTTCTCGAACTATGGACAAGAGAAATCGGGTTTTGCTAAAAGATTGCTGCTCAAAGGAGATGCGGTGCCGACATACAGGCACAGCCACCTAAATGTCCCGAGATATCAAGAGAGAGACGATGACTGCTAAAGGAGGCTAAAGCTAAGCACAGGAGGGAGCAGGCAAGCTCGAAATGGCCAGAGTGAGTACTCTTTTATAATAATCATAAAAAAAAAATGTCACGCATTGGATTCAGGACTCGACACATGTATAAATTATCGTTGGTAAAATATATAGAACAAATCCTCTGATCCCGTTCATATTTGTGTCTGTTGGCAGAGCGAAAAGCTATGATAGCGCAATAAATGATAATTATTCTATGCATTCCTTTATTTTGCAGTCACGGTGTATCAGCTTCACAAAAAGAAATGCAAAACAAATCATTGGTGTTTCCCACACGATCTGCTGCCGATGTTTCATCAGTGTCATTGCTCCCCTCAATGACCGTTTAATTACGCTGCATTGGCGTTCGTTTGGGCTCAAATTGGGAACCTAAAACACCGATTAAAGCTTTGTAACTCTCCTCGTCACCATTAGATGAACATTCGTTACGTCCTTCTATGTCGTATTCATTGCTGAAACTAGAAACGAAATTGTCTGCCATCATCGCCGCCATTCAGTATTAAAGCACTGAGCCTTTTTCTTGTTGAAGAAACAGCCCTCACTGTCAATTCTGAATTCTCTTTTATTGACAACGAGCGGTGTTTCTTCATGAGGGAACCTGGAATATGTGCAGGACGAACACAATGCATCAGCATAAACAGCTCAAAACACCCCTAATTCTCCCCACACTAGAAGGAATTCTATTGATGCAGACAGGCCCTGCCCCCCTAGTGGCCGGTGGGACTCTCTTCACTTGTCGTGACGTCATGCACACAATCTGCCAGATCTCGGGCGCCGGTCGTTTTAGCTTGACAATCGAGCCAAATTTCTCTCATTTTCTTGTGTGTAATTACACGAAGTGGCATGATATGAATACAAAAGGCATGCGTTTATGGATAAATGATGGAATATCAAAATTTTCCCAGGGCGCTACATCCCCTTTAAAGCCCGTCTTTTGTAACGAATTCTCCCAGTTAAACAATAAAAATTTATACAGTATATTTTATATTTGTGTGTCTATTCTATCAGGCGGATAAACATGGAGTTTTCTCAATGTTTAAATAGTCTATATATTTTTATGATAATTATAAATGCATTTAAACAAGGAAATAACGATGGAAAATTTTGTTAAATATATTTCTCGTATGAGAGCAAAGCTTCACATTTGTTTACATTCAGCGAAGCCGACACAGGTTTCTGCATCTTCAACAATCAATTTGAAGCCTTCCCTTGCCCCACTCTCCTTTTTTATATTCCGTAGTTTAACATCCATGCATTGTTTTAGTATACATATATAAATATATATTTATAAAAAAATAAGTTTAAAAAAAATTAGTGACATTTTGGGCTCGACCCGGCCTGAAATTCGGGTTGGATCGGGTTGGGTTCGGGCTTAAGATCTATCCTCTACAAAAAAAAAAAAAAAGCTTGTTGAATTAAAGGTGCAATGCAACGGAAAATTGATCAGATATTTAAGAGAAAGGAAAGAGATGTTTGTTCTGTATTTTTTTATTTTATTTTATTTTGATTTGATTGATATGATTAAAAAAAAGTCTGTTTGCTTTGTTTTCAAAATATATTCCATTTCACTGTGCATAGTACAAGTCATTTGCACTTTTTTTACTTATATTTTTATTATTTAAAAAGGCAGTGTTTACTGTATATTATCTTCAATTTTAAAGTATAGCCTATGTTCTTGAATAGTTAAAATTGAGGTTTTGCTTTTAAATTTAAGGAAATATAAAAATTAGATTGTGTTTTAGATGGAATTTTGTAAATCAGTGAAAAAGTACTATTTTGAATGGAAATCAGTTTCTCATTTATGCCTTGTTCCAGTGTAATGCAGCAGCTTAATGCATGTATGAAACCTATTAATTAATGAATTCATTCTTCTGAGCCGCTTAAGCTCACGAAGGTCACAGGAGCGCTGGAGCCAAGGTAGTTCCGGCAAGAAATTCTGGCCACTTTCACCCCTGCTTCTTGGCTACTAGAAAGGCAGTGTTCTATTGCAACTACAGTGTGTGTTGGAGTTTTGGTATTGGAAATAAAAGCGCCCGTGTATTATAATACAAATCGCCGCAGCTAGATGGCGCAAAGACACATAAACACATTGAAAACCCATAGGTCCAATAAGCCTGGGTTTAACACCCCCTTTTCACAACACTAAATTAAATTGCACACGAATATCCAACAGCGCTCTACACGATGGCAGCTCAACAGCAACAACAAACAATAATATGGCTACAATGCAAGCATAATTATTTGCCTATTTGAAGACCGCAAATGTAGATTTCCTTTCTGGAGTGTTGTTGATGTACTTCTTCATCAGCGGCTTAAGGTCCATTTTATCCATTATGTCACTATGGATATGCAGCAATGTCTCATACTTGGGCTAGTAATTGCACCAGAATCATCTCCACAGTGTAAATCTGCAGCTAACTTTTCCTCGCTGGGATCCATTATAGTACGATCATCATAATCATCTACATGTTCAACGCTGAATTGAATTTTAGAAAATTTCAGTTTCTTTAAAAGAGAAAATCGCAAATTTGTTTTTGCGCCATGTCAATGCCTCGTCTGCCAAGCAAGCATGGTGTCAGGTCATTATTAATTTTTTACAACAACAAAAAAATAAACTACCAAAACATTTTCCCCTCCTTTACACCAGGGGGTGCAGCAGCACCCTCAGCACCCCACTTCCCGCGCCACTGCTGGTTGATATGTCTTATCCACGTTGGTTTTAAAACAAATATTTTATGACATACAGTGGGGCAAATAAGTATTTAGTCAACCACTAATTGTGCAAGTTCTCCCACTTGAAAATATTAGAGAGGCCTGTAATTGTCAGCATTGGTAAACCTCAACCATGAGAGACAGAATGTGGAAAAAAAAAAAAAAAACAGAAAATCACATTGTTTGATTTTTAAAGAATTTATTTGCAAATAATTGTGGAAAATAAGTATTTGGTCAATATCAAAAGTTCATCTCAATACTTTGTTATGTACCCCTTGTTGTCAATAGCGGAGGCCAAACGTTATCTGTATCTCTTCACAAGCTTTTCCAACTTTGTTCCATGTATTTTGGCCCATTCCTCCATGCAGATCTCCTCTAGAGCAGTGATGTTTTGGGGCTGTCGTTGGGCAACACGGACTTTCAACTCCCTCCACAGATTTTCTATGGGGTTGAGATCTGGAGACTGGCTAGGCCACTCCAGGACCTTGAATGCTTAAATTTGAGTCCCTGGCGGCGCATTGTGTTACTGATAGTAGCCTTTGTTACTGTGGTCCCAGTAGGTCATTCACTAGGTCCCCTCGTGTGTTTCTGGGATTTTTGCTCACCGTTCTTGTTATCATTTTGACGCCACAGGGTGAGATCTTGCATGGAGCCCCAGATCGCGGGAGATTATCAGTGGTCTTTTATGTCTTCCATTTTCTATTAATTGCTCCCACAGTTGATTTCTTGACACCAAGTGTTTTACCTTTTGCAGATTCAGTCTTCCTAGCCTGGTGGAGGTATACAATTTTGTTTCTAGTGTCCTTCGACAGCTCTTTGGTCTTAGGCATAGTGGAATTTGGAGTGTGACTGACTGAGATTGTGGACAGGTGTCTTTTATACCGATAATGAGTTAAAACAGGTGCCATTAATACAGGTAACGAGTGGAGCCTCGTTTAGACCTCGTTAGAAGAAGTTAGACCTCTTTGACAGCCAGATATCTTGCTTGTTTGTAGGTAATCAAATACTTATTTTCCACTCTAATTTGGAAATAAATTCTTTAAAAATCAAACAATGTGATTTTCTGTTTTTTCCCCACATTCTGTCTCTCATGGTTGAGGTTTACTCATGTTAACAATTACAGGCTTCTCTAATCTTTTCAAGTAGGAGAACTTGCACAATTGGTGGTTGACTAAATACTTATTTGCCCCACTGTATGTACTGAAATCTTTCTGCCAGATCTAATATGCAGTATGCATGCAATGTTGATATTCAACCATCATATTGGCATCTTCACTCCTGAAATTATTTTAAACTTTATTACTGGTTTCAAGATTGTTGTTGATAAATGGACAAGAAAAATAAGATTTCTGAGCTCAAGTCACTTAAACATAGTCAGGCTGCACTGTGATTATGTTGATGCACCACTTGACATTCAGTTATAGACCTGACTGCATTCCTCATCTCACCCACCTCCACTCATTCTCCTATGCATGAGAGGATAAATACATACCTTACGAGCAAAGTTACAATCATATAGCGATTGACATGTCATCTGCTCTCCCCAAAACCTTCCACTTTCCACTCTTTCTTTCTGCTCTCTTGTCGGTTTCCCTTTTGCCTCTTTCTCTCTAGCTGAATGTGGCTCCTCCGTGACTGGCATGCAAGGGGTGCTTCTCTCACCAAACTACCCCGGTTACTATGGAAACAACCATGAGTGCATATACTCAATCCAGACGCAGCCGGGCAAAGGCATCCAGCTCCGGGCACGAGACTTCCGACTGGAGGAGGAAGACAAACTCAAAGTGAGAGATGGGAGTTTCCCTCCCCCGTGTGTTTGTAGCTTTCCTAACAATGATAAGAGTTCATGCTCAATGCAGATCATTTTAATAATAACCCTCCTCCACCTTGCTATTCCATCAATTTTCAGGTGTTTGATGGCCGCAGTAATTCGGCTCGTTTACTCGGAGTGTTTACAGGCAATGAAATGCTCGACACAACCCTGAACTCTACCTCCAGCTCCATGTGGCTGGAGTTCATTACAAATGCTGATAATACCAGTAAAGGCTTTGAACTACACTTTACCAGTGAGTAAAATCCCTCCCTCAGACTTAAACCTCTTGCTAGTGGTAAATATTTAATTTTTCAGTTCCATAAGAATTGGTTGCCATGAAGCTCAATGATATAGTACTCTTTTCGTAATGGACTGCATTCTTGTTTCCACTTATTCCTGCCTACAAACAATATTACACTTTTTGCTTGTTTGTTCCTACCAAGGCTTTGAGCTGGTGAAATGTGAGGATCCCGGTACCCCACAGTTTGGCTACAAGCGAGATGACAAGGGTCATTTTGCAGGGAGCACTGTATCATATAGCTGTGACCCTGGCTACACTCTGAAGGGCCCTGAAGTGCTCACTTGCCTGAGGGGGGAGAGGAGGGCATGGGACAGCCCACTGCCACTTTGTGTTGGTGAGTCATGTTGTCATCTATCCTACTCGAGCATGTTTGGCTGCAATCGCTAATATGAACAGCTGGAAATCCTCAGGCAAAGTGCTGGTCATCATTTCATGGTCAGGGTGTTATAACACAAGATATTTGATGTTGGTTTCCTACGGCTCTGGAATCAACTGCAAGGGGCGACAAGCCATAGACGTCATAATGATATTAAAGGGACATGGGGTGCGGGGCCGATTAATAGCGGACCTATCTCCGTCAAAGCTGACTGACTGGAAATGCAGACAAAAAGCTTTTTACATTGAAAATTCTTGGGAATAAATGCTTAAATCACTGAATTCTTTATAGATATGGATGTAAAACAGTCTCGATTCTTCTGAAAAAAACGGGCAGTTCACATTTATTTTACGAAAATATGTCGAATGTGCTGCTAGTCTTTGTCATTTTGGCGCTGCCTTGTCACCACAAAGAGCTTTTTATGTTGAAATTCTTGTGAATAAATGCTTAAATCCATGAATTCTCTATAGATATAGACATAAAACAGTTTCAATACTTTGTTAAAAGAGCAAAGAACCTGGCAATTAGCATTTATTTTACGTAAATATGTCGAATGTGGTGCTACTCTGTTAGCCAATGTGGCGGCCCCCTTGGTACAACAAAGAGCTTTTTGCGTTGAAAATTCTTGTGAATAAATGCTTAAATCCCTGAATTCTTTATAGATTAGGACGTAAAACAGTCTCGATTCTTGGTTAAAAGCAAAAAAACGGGCAGGTAGCAGTTCATTTTACGTAAATATTGCAAAGTATAACGCTAATGGTGTAACGGCTAATTTCTTCCATTGATTTATTCATGTTTCAAAATTTATGCATTGTATGAAAAATATAATAATTACTTTGAATCCTCCAACAAATCTTTCCTCAGAGAATCCTTCCTGTTTGTATGCGGTACGGCTTTTGTTATTTTTCAACCTAAATCAGGTGTTTGAGACTAACTCCTCTTGATGTGGGCAGGTCCCTTCGTTGAAAGTGAGGCGCAATGTATGACGGGTGTGACCCGTCAATGTAATTATGAAGTCTATGACAGAGCACCTTGCTCAGTTTGATCATTTTCCATTTGCCATTAATTTAGGTTCAAAGACATTGACAAGAATATTTTAAGAAGCATTAAAATAAAATAGATGCCACTTATTGTATTTTTTTATTTATTTCCTCAAATACAGTACATTTTGTTTTGAACTCCATATTTTTTCCAGATTGTTCAGGCAGAAATCCACAGTTTTCTTTATATTACTGTCTCATATTAGCTTCATTTATTACATGACAAGAATTTATTCGGTGTCAAGTTGTTCGTTATTTTTTAAGTACATAATGATGAAGAAAATTTGAATAACGGCAATGAAATATTTCTATTTCATGTTCCTTTACATACATTATTAGTTGCTTCTATATTGTTATTTTTGATAGCCTGTTATATACTCTAGTCTTAATGTTTGTCATTGCTTTCTGCTCTGTTTCAGTGAGGCTGTCTTGCTCTCATACCATAATTGTTATAATTCTTCAATCTCCATTTATATTCAGTCTGAAGGGGCTATTATGCTCTCAGAACCCCTCTTATGTTCCTCTTGTCAGATGAGATGACACCACAAATATGAACAAACTACTTGCAATTTTGGACTCAATAATATGTGCTTTTCTTTCCAGCTGAATGTGGAGGCACCATTAAGGATGAGCACACTGGTCGGGTTTTATCTCCGGGTTACCCAGCTCCGTATGAACACAATCTTCACTGTGTGTGGACCATCGAGGCCGCCCCGGGAAGCACTATTAGGTAAGCTCTTTATTTCACTTTGGTAGACTTGTTGCTTGTTTGATTATATTCTTGGCTCTTGTTCAATGTTCTTCCATTCGTGCAGTGGTACACATCACTCACAGAGACTGCTATCAATCACCTGAGAGCTGATCTCAGCTTGTACTTTGTAGTTCAATTCCTTCTAGGTGGAAGAAATACAACCTTAGGTTGCTTGTCTTGGATTATAAAGGTTATAAAGATAATATTTATCTCAAGAAGCTTTAGGACATTCCCAGTGTATCGGTGAATGCCCTTTGCGACTTGTCAGCATCACTGTAGACTCCTTGGGTCAAATTCATGTGTAGGCAGGTCATCATTGAGAAAAATACTTTATGTGGTTGGAACCATTGCTTCACATATAGAATAGGTGTGGAGTTTTATGTGGCATTTTTAAACGTTCATGTGTATGTTCTCATTGTGCTGTCTGGTTTCATCCCAATAGTGGGGGGGTGAAAAACATTGTATGTTAGGTTAATTGAAATGTCAGCACTGTGACTGAGTGGTGATTCCTTCAGAAGGCACCCCTCCTCTGCCTCATGTCAGATGGAATAGACTTGAGCAATGCCCTGACCCTGTACAGGATTGGTTGTATGGAAAATGTGTGGAAGCTGACCGGGTTTTCCCTTTAGAATAATCTAATATTAAAGTTACACTACATGAAAAATCAAATCATGTCACTAATAAATAATCCATTATGCCCAGTGTTTTTGGGTTCTGTGTTGCTTGTTTCATGATCTGCAGACTATTGACACGATGCTCTTGTACACTTTGATGTGATGTTAGCCTCCAGGGGAACACTGGGCTCCATTTTATTAGTACATACTATACTACCTCAAATGTTCTTTTCATTTATTAGACTTTTCTTTGTGATAAGCAGTGAAAGACCTATTTGAGGTTCAGTACTGCTCAGCACAGAGAGTGATTAATGTTGTTAGCCAACATCAACCAAATCTTGAAAGAATCGTCTTTAAAGAATGGCATCATTATCCAAACAAATAGAAACCTGCTTCCCAAGGAAATTAAGGTGCAAAGTGGAACATGTTGTCTTTGTTTGAGAAAAATAAGCCCTTATTTGCCTTCTGTTTTCAAGTTGTGTTGGCAATCACCCTTATTTTGCCTGGAATTCATCTTTATATGATAAATACAACTGCTGCATTATGTCGCAGTTAGTCATCATTTTATCATCATTATTAGTTACGTGAAACCTGGAGATACTGGATAAATGACCCCAATATGAGTTGACCTTCAGACAATTTTAGGCCGTCGAAATGCGAGTGCAAACTAGCAATGCAAGCACAGTAATGAATTAGTGAATTCAATCAAATAATAATTGATTCATCCATGTTTCATTTATTTACCATCCCGCTTATCCTCACGAGGGTCACGGAGGTACTGGAGCTAGGTCTTTCAAGACACTCAAGGACACTTTATAATTGAGTTTACAAAAGGCACATTTAGAGTAGTCAAAAGCACAAATTAAGAGCGAAATCAGAGTAAATCAAAGTTACAGGGAAAGAAGTCTTGAATAACAAAACAGAACAGCGCCAGTAAGGGTTAAAAAGTCATTGGCTTTGACTTGCACTGCAACACATGAACATTAGAATCTCCATCAATGAGGAGACGATATTAAAATGGCGCAATGTTGGTCAGAACATGTGCTTTTCAATGTTCCTGTAGTTTGCAACCTGTAACACACATATTTCATTGCTTTTATAATGTTATCTAATTAACCCTGTTTAATGTATTTTCCCACTTCATCCACAAAAACACCTATATACTCCTACATATATATTTTAACTGCATACACACACCTAGCCAACCTCCCCATAGGATATGCGATTGCAGCTTCACTATTTTGTATTCATAGCGCTCTCCAATTCTCCCTCTGTTTCTCTCATATGAATACAAAACAGTTAAAGCAGAATCAAAAGAGACCCAATAAATTGCATCCTACCCTATCTTTTCTCCTTGGTGTGAACGCATGACACTTGATTGACCTGTTTTATAACAATAAAACACAGACAAAAGAAGGGAATAAATCCCTGCTCTGTAAGGCTTCATTACCCAACTTTCTTTTGTTCTTTGATTTGCACGTGGGATGACAAATCCGTTTTTTTTTTTTGTTTTTTTTTTTTGAAGGAATGAGTTGGTTTTCTCCACAGCACACATATTCATGCATGTCAAGAATAAAATTTTATATTAAAATTAAAATCTAACATCTCACCCATGTTTGTAAAAAGAGGACTTTGTAAATTATTATTGTCCTCATACTACTTTTATAATAGGAATATACAGTAGTGCGGTTTTACGAATGTCTTTCATCCAGCAGAAAGAGTTATCCACCACTTCTGTTAGAAAGCTCACCTTGACATAAACATAATGCTTAAATCCCCTGACCATCATCTCACCATTTATTTATGCAGAGCCGTGCAGAGACCGATGGAGGGGCAGGTGCTCATAGATCAAAAGAGCCACATGTACAAAAATTTAATACAAGTTACAACAAAATAACATCCAGTTTAATTAGCTTTACAGTATAATTGGCTGTGACTGTGACATACTTTAATTGGGAGGGGGAACAGTGAATAGAAATCAACACTGTCATCAACACTTTCTGGCTGTGACACAGTCAGTCTTTGCCTCTTTTCTTCCTTCAACCTCTATATCAAAACTTCCTTACTCAACTTGTTCTTCATTTGAGAACAAACCAAATTAGACGTTCACTGAACCACCATCAGCAGAGTTTTTTTTCAAAACTAGTATTTCATTATTAGAGAACTTAAAGATGCGTACCTTTCTAGACAACATTTTGAAGAGAACGGACAAATATGGTTGCCTATAGAAAGTAGAGACACACGGGGGGTAATTCATTATTAAAGTAGAAATTCATTATTAAAGTAGAAAACTATATAGGATAGTTACATATTATAATTTTTTTTTTTAAATCCCCACAATAAACCTGGTGTAAGAATTTTCACTACTGTATTTGCTCAAACACAGTTTAACAGGGTAACACCGTTTGTTTTCAACCACCAGATGTCCTCAGACTCCTCACCACACATCCAGCTCACATAGGAACAGTGTGCAGGGGTGGGGGGTTATGCACCGGCTTAGCGCACACAGACGACTTTTTTTTATTTTATTTATTTATTTTTTTAAAGGTGTTTTCGGTGTTCAAGTAAAGCACTCGGGAGAGTGCCTGCACAGTCAGCCAACACACACATACGCACACACACAAAAAGCCCAGTCGAAAGGGGATCTTTGGGCATGCAGGAGCAAAGTGCAGGTGCTCAAGCACCCTCCACACCCCCCTCTGCACGTGCCTGTATTTATGTCTAGTGTAGGGCTGCAGCTTTCAAATATTTTAGTAATCGAGTATTCAAGTAAAAATTCTATCACGTAATCGAATAAAAACATTTTTTTTTAAGGTAAAAAGCAAATATAAATATAGCTGAAAAAAACAACACATTTCCTCTAATATTGAACCATTTTCAGTCAATTAATGTCTTTATTTTCAATGTACATTGTTGAAAACAGCCAACAACCAATTCTCAGATCTGACTAGAAAAAAGACTAAGTCACTGCTTTCACTCAAAAAACTTCTAAAATAAAAAAAATAAAATAAAATTTAAAACAATCTTATTTCTTACCTAAAAATGTAATTACGCTTGATAAAACACATCACTTAAAAGTTAATTTTTCTTCCACGTGTTTCAATTGAATTTCCATTTGTGTCAAGCTATTTTGAAGTTTTAGTTAAGTTTTAAATTTGTCTAATCTGTAGGTCTTGGTAGGATTTTGAGTTTTTGCAGTGTTCAGAATAAATGTATGATACCTGCTGTTTTGGAGCACATTAGGGGCCAGTGCTACTTTATCCAGCAATGACTACTGAGCTAAAATTGACAATTAGCTTTATGATGTTTTTATTTTACACCCTCATCACTCTACAGCGCTATGTTTTTACAGATTAAATATAGCCTGTATGTAAGACATGTTAGCCACGCATCGACAGTAGGGACAGTAACGCTGATCTTATTTATTAGCGCTGGGAAGTCTACTGCTTTAAGATGGCGGCTGTTTATTAACGCCGCTGAGTCTGTAATTTCGCATCTAGTTCTATATATTTGTGATATCTATGAGATGTATCGGACGCTACCCGCTACCACCGTAGCATCACGCGGGCGTAGTTTTTAGCAACGTCAGCATGGAAGTATTGTACTTCTTCCTCTACGCACGTGACGTCAGCGAGTTGTCCCGCATTAAAATTAGTACGAGCAAAACGTGATGCTTAGAGCTGGCAAAATTAAACGATTCCTCGAGACGAATCAAATTACTTGCATAAGTTTTTAAACTCGAGTTACTCGGGTTGCTCGAGTATTCGTTTCAGCTCTAGTCCAGTGCAACAATTGAAGAATATCAATTAGAACGGCATAAGCATTTGATTTTTATCTTGAAACAATCATTTTCGCTGATCTTGAGATGTGTACCTCACTCCCAGAAAGTGATACAGAGAGGCCCGCTATTTAAATCTTATAGTGAACAAAAGAACCAAATTTTGGACAGGGTTAGATGGAGTCAACTGATTCACTGTGGCGACCCCTAAAGGGAAAAGCCGAAAATAAAAGAAGAATTAAAAGAATACAGTGGTACCTCGACATATGATCGCTTCGACACACGATCTTTTCGACATCCGACATAAAATTCGACTCGCCATTTGTTTCTACATCCGGCGATGTGCTCGAAATACGACGACGTGACAGCACCGCAGACGAACGCAAGGCCGATTTTCTTGTGTGATAAATCAACACAAAAGGTTTCAAAAAGGTTGGTACAGGTGGTGAAACAAAGAAAAAGGTGACGCTTACCTTTTAAATGGAGTTGCAACTTATAGAAAAATATGAGTATGAACTGGCTCAAGAATACATCTCCATGGTCCTCCTCCGACCACCGTTCGCCAGTCTTTATAAGTTAAGCTGACAATTATTATTGTGGTAACATCGCCAGCTTCCCCATGTTTTTATAATTTATTTCACAACGTATTCAACACAAAACGCCTACTGTCTACCGCAGTTGACGGTGTTCTCAAGAAAACATTGAAAGGGAAACTCTCAAGCTCACCGCTCCGTCTCTGGCACGTCAGCCCCGTGGTGCGTTCATGTACAGCAAAAAACGTCCGCCACATTAGAACCCGATTTGCTACATTATTACAGAAATTATTGTTATTATTATTATTATTATTATATAATTCCGATTTTTATTTAGAATGTATTTGTTTTGCTATGTGTAATTGCCATTTGTAATAGTACCAGCAGTATTTTTTAAGGATTTAGTGTAGGTTTTTGGGCTGTGGAACGAATTTCAATTTACAAACAAGGTCCTGGAATGAATTAACTTCGTATGTAGAGGTACCATTGTACCATTTTTCAGTGAAATTCAGACTGAACCATTTTAAACAAATACGACCTTTCATTACAATTAGGGCTGCATTCAGTGATTTTTATCACACATTGAATATTTCATTACATGCTGGCTTGGACTTAAGCTTGGTCTCAACGTTGGTAGGGACGACATAACAGCAAAACCTGCATTTCCACTTTTTGCTGGGGCCGGGATAATAATAAGACCAAACAGATTGGGTGAATGGGGGAGAGGGCTATAATTTCTAACGAATATAACCCAAATTAATTGATAGGTTAAATGATCAATGCAAAAATAAATCTGTACTGATTTATTCTAAATTTCATGTGTATTGGTTTAGGTGATAGACGGTTCGATTCAAACCTTTGTTTTCAAAAACTACTAAAGAAACATTTTGAAAACTTCTAGAATAAATGTCTGGATTTTATAAGCAAATTTAAATTGCAATATTTGAATACAGATTATATTAACATACACAATAAATAAACACTTGTTAATACTCTAACTAATATAATATAATCCATATTAATTTAACCCTCCAGGAATGCAAAAAGTATACATTTGTCTTAAGACCACTCAACATTATCTTTTTAGATAAATAAATATAACTGAAAAAACTTTGTCCCGGTATAAAAAAAAATCCATAAGGTAACACACTACTGCTTTTGTCCACAAGCACAGCTAAATTCAACAAAAATAGACTTATTGCCTCAACTATGATTAATGTATGATTATCTGGAAAAAATGTCTGCATGTGCTGCTAATAAAAATATTTTTCAATACATAATGTAGAAAATACAGTAAATTAAGAAAAAAAAAGTCTTCATCACATCAAACATGCATTTGAGGGGAGAACATGGACCAGCACATTCTGCAAGTAAAAAAAAAAAGGTAAATGTAAGTCTGAACATGATTAAAAATAATTCACTTCATAATAGTAGGGTCAATTCTATCCTTACAACATATAGGAATACAATCTAAATTACCTATATAATTGAATGCATTATATAATGCAAATGAGGTTACTTAAAAGTTGATGGGGACAATTTGAGTATCATGAAAAGTTAGTGGTGTTATGTCCCTACTGTCCCTATGCAAACCTACACCCATGCTTGTTGGCAACTGGAAGGTATAAATACATGCAAAACCATAGAATTGTGCGACAAAAATGGTTAGAGGTCTTTGCCAGAAAACCAATGTCATTTCGTTTTGCAACATTTTAAAGAAGAACCATTTATTGAGCCTTGAGTATTAAAAAAATAAATAAATAGCTAGTCTGATGTACAAGGTATTAGACTTGTCACACCTCCCATGTCGAACTTGAAATAAGGACTCATAGCAGTCTCAGGACCAGAGCCTCCTTTAGAGGGGACTGTGAGGTCCCACTCAGGAAAACAGCCTTTGGTCAAAATTCTATCTCTGTAAAGGCCAGTAAGATCTGGAACAGTCTACCACTCGCCATCAGGGAGTGTCCTTCATTATAAACCTTCAAAACTTACCTCAAGCAGTGGTTGAAAGCAAACCAGTCCTGCAACTACTAACTTTTAACTTCTTAATAATGTATTGAACTGTGCTGTGTTTTATTGTAACCTCTTGTTCGCGCTTATGTCTTGTCTTGTCTTTGCGTTCTGGTTAGGGCTATCAAACGATTAAAAATTTTAATCGAGTTAATCACAGCTTAAAAATTAATGGTAATTAATCTCATTTTAAACCATCTCTAAAATATGCCATATTTTTCTGTAAATTATTGTTGGAATGGAAAGATAAGACACAAGACGGACATAAACATTCAACATACTGTACATAAGTACTGTACTTGTTTATTATAACAATAACTCCACAAGATGGCTTTAACATTATTAGCATTCTTTCTGTTAAAGGGATCCACGGATAGAAAGACTTGTAGTTCTTAAAAGATAAATTTGAGTACAAGTTGTCGTAATTTTATATGAAAACCCCTCTTAATATTTTCGTTTTAATAAAATTTGTAAAATTTTCAATCAAAAAAAATAAACTAATAGCTCGCCATTGTTGACATCGCCAAGCGGTGACGTCACATCGGGCTCCCTTCCGTTCTTCCACAGTGTATTTAACTACGTAAGGTAGTGATTGAAATACACCACAGGGTGTCAATGGCGAGTTTTAAATTAATTATCGATCTAGCCAATGCAAAGTCTGAGTAAGTTTTATGTGTATTTTGCATAGTTATTTTGATTGGGAATGCCAGTTCTCTTTGCATTGAGCGCTTTTCTTTTTGTGAAAATTATTTTTATGAAAGATAGGAATATTATTTTTGTTGTCCTTTCACTAAATGATACTGTAGCGACTTAACTGTTCCACCCAAATGCATTATGGGAAGTTCGGCAACCATGACTGTCAGTAGTGGCCGCAAATGGTATATAGTATGTTCTGCGTTGTGTTCAATTCAGCGTGTTAAGAAAATGATCGTCTCCTGTCATTCTTCCCCACGTCGTTCGCCAAAATACTTATAATTGTTGTGGAAGAGTTGCCAAAGCTTAAGCCAATAAAAGGCACGGTTCAGTGTCCACTCGCATTTCTCTGCCTTTTTGCTCTCAATGTGCTAAGACGGGGTCATTGTAATCTGTTTGAGGCAACGCATGATCGATTCATTCCGTGCATGCGTTAATTGCGTCACATATTTTCACGCGATTAATAAAAAAATTAATTACCGCCCATTAACGCGATAAATTTGACAGCAAAACTCTTCTGTAAGGACTGCAGATGTAAATTCACATTTTTGATGTAATCTGGCATATGTACGTCTTTTAGATGTGTCTAAATAGATGTTCATTAATGTGCACTGTCCCTATCATCTAAATAAATAAATATGCATCATGCAACCATCCAGAAGCCCACTCCTTGACATAGTCCCCGTCTTTCTTTTTTCATCTATTCAAGATTCTCATTGTCCGTATACTTGTTGAATAAAGTGGATGTAATAATGCAATTTGTCCACTCTACTCGTCAAGTTGCGATTCCAGTATTATTCCAATTATTTATTTATTTGTTTATTTATTTTTTTATGGCTTTAATCATAACATAAACTGAAAGTATTTAAGAGGTTGAAAGTGCCTGTTTTTTGGGCGTTGCCTTTAAAATGATCACCCATCAATGTCTATCTGTATAAATGTGCAATTCCTTCTTTGCATCCTTCTGGTTTACATGCACTTTGTTCACAATCATGGCAACTTGACAAATCGAATACGTGCCGTATTGGCCTTCACGGAACATTGCAGAGTAGCCTCTGGCTGCTGCCCGGGCCTCACATGCTGTGGAAATCGGATTCTGACACCAATTATGCTAACGCGGCAGGAAGTTGTTTCTAAACGTCAACTATCAGCGGGTTGCTGTTTTTCTTTGGCATCATTTGAATCTCAAAGGCTCTGTATTGCATGGCACTGTGTGTGTGTTGGTGTGGTTGAAATCCAAATACTAGAGTTTACTCTGTCAATAAAACTGTTTGCTGGGCTAAAGTCAACAAGTGTACACACATTTGAATTAATAGAGTACTTCAGATATCTCAATTGTTCCCTTAGTGTAAATGTGTTCATAAAAAATGACTGTACACTTCGTCAATCAATAATAACCAGGTTTTAATTATACTAAGACTATGGTCATGCGTTGTACTCTACATTTTTTGGGTTGCTGGTTATAAATGCTTCTTCATGAGTAAAACTAGATTGCTGCTTCAACTTGAGTTGTTTTAAAATTGGAAATGTTGAAGCCTCAGCAACATAGTTGCAAGATGTCACATTACCAAAGTAGAGTGGCTGAAAGTATGCTGTGTCATTTTGACTGGCACTTCATTTACCTCTACCTAGCCAAGCTCAACATCATTTGCCTGTGCCTTCTCATCTTATCCCAGGACAGCTCGTTTTTATTTCATGTTTATTGATTTATTTTTAAAGGAATGAGTCAGCACTTGGGTGCAGGGATTGTTATCAAGACTGACATGCTGTATATATCATTTAAAAAAAAAAAAAAAAATCATCCATAAGTAGGTTTGAACGCTAAACATTGACAGCAATTTTTTTTTACAAAATATCTTCTTGCTTATGCTCAAGATTGCAAGCAACTGAGTACGCCGTTAAGAACCCACTGCATTGAGACTGGCCTACTTTCGCACGCTCAAACACACCCATTCACATTGAGCTCGCTTGTAACATCCAGCTGGATGATAGCTGTCTTTGGTGAAAGTGAAGAGTACATATTTTGACAGCAACATCTTTCTGATGTAGAGGCTGAAAATTAAATGAACGCTGAAGTAGCTGCTTGACTGGCACAGCACAACATCTATTGAATGCTTTGCATATGGTGTCTGTGATTATATTTAAAATGTTGTTTGTCCTACTGCTTGATTCCTGCCCTTATCTTTTTTGATGTTATTTTAAACACATTACCTTTAACGAAATGCATCAGAGTGTTTTTTGTTTGTCATAACCGCCTTTAATGAATCCATTTATATTTTCATACTCTGCTCAAAAAGAGTCTATTTTCTTCTGGTCTTGTTAGTTTTCATGTTGTCTAGATTTGATAAGTATACAAAAAAGAGTTTTTGTTTCTATGTTTGTTTTGATCTAATGGTTCAATATTAGTAAAGGTCTGAAACTGATATGCGTTGCATTATTGCAAGAGTGTAGGTTTGGTCTCAACATTGGTAGGGACGATAACCTCCATGTACTTTTTGCTCAGAATGGGACATTAATAAGACCAAACAGTTTGGGTGAACGGGGGTCAGGGCTACATTTCCTCACGATTATTAACCTAATTAATTGATATGCTAAATCAGGGGTACACGTTATTTCAATCAAGATCGACCAATCGATCGCAACGCTAGTGTGAGTAGCTCGCAGCATTCCCCTCATTTTTTTTTTTTTTTTATGTACATAGTTAATGATTATGTTGTGTTGTGTAAGCAAGATACAGTATGAGGTTATGCAGCACCCCTCTCTGTCTAAGCAACTTCCTGTTTACGTTTTTCTAGTTCTATCGCTTCCAACAGAGTTCACTACATTTCTCACAGTTTAATTAACGTTAACAGTAGAAAAGACAAACAGAAGGACACCTTTCTAAGCAGCTTCCTAGTCGAGTTTTGCAGGTTAACAAGTTCACGTGGTTTAATGTTATGCTAACTCTGAGGCAGGTCGGACTCTCAGTAGCAAAATTAGTGGCGTGCTTCCCACCTCCACAACATTGACATCCTTTTAATTACTTATAGTGGCTGCTGTTTGCCGAAAAAACGTTCTAATATCCCCTGGTTCGAAGGAGGTGAGGAAGCGGCATGTTGTCGAAACGTATTTCTGTCGGGGCTGTGTGAGCGTGTGTGTGTGCGTCGGCAGTGGGTCAAGTTATCAGCCAATCAGACGTGCGTTTAGGGCGGGGGGGATACACCGGGGCAAAAAAAATGGACTGGCGAATTCAGCATGTGAAAATGAAAATAATTCATTTAATAATGGTAGGGTCAGTTCTATCCTTACAACATATAGGAAGACAGTCTAAATTACCTATATAAAGTCATTATATAATGCAAATAAGGTTGCTTAAAAGTTGGTCAGGACAATTTGAGCATCCTAAAAAGTTGGTAGTGTTATGTCCGTACCGTCCCTATGCAAAACTACGCCCTTGTATTTGCTGTTGGTGGCTTGTGCAGTGTATCCATGTGTAATGTTCATTGTAATTATTTCAAGGAAAATATTTGGTAACACTTTACATACAATAAGGGTCCCTTAATAAACATTAGTTAATGCATTTTTAGACGATAACTAATGTTTAAGAAACATGACAATAATTCATTTAATCCCTTATTTAACATTTAGTAATATATTAATTAACATGAGATAATGCATTAAGTGGATGCATTAGTTAATGCATTTTAAGACAATAATAATTAAGTAACATTACAATAATTCATATAATCCCTTATTTAACATTTAGTAATATATTAACATTAGTTAATGCATAACCAGACAGTAACTAATATGTTGGTAAAATCTAAAAAAAATATATGTAATACATTACTTAACATTAATTCACATATACATTAGTGCATTAATAAATAATTGTTAATGTATACTGGTACTAGTAAGTGATTGTTATTTTAAAATGAGAAACATTGCTCTGTGAGTCCTTGGGTGCTGCTAACCTAACTTTAAGTATGGTGTTATTTCATTTGAACGTACCTCGTAAGTATTACTTAGCCTCAATTAACCATTACTGAATGTTTTTTGGACCCTTATTGTAAAGTGTAGCACATGTGTCCCTTAACAAAAAAATTATAAATGCTTAAGTTAACTAACCCTAACCCTATATAAGCCAATTTTTTTTTTTTTTTTAATTTTACCATACCATTAGTTACTGTCTTGGTATGCATCAACTAATGCATTAACTAATGCTTTAACTAATGTTAATTAATATATTCCTAAATGTTAAATAAGCAATTATATTAATTATTGTCATGTCACTTAAACATTAGTTATTCTCTAAAAATAAGGGACCGTTATTGTAAAGTGTTACCAAATATGTTTTCGTAGTTTAGTTCCATGAATATTAAACTGAACTGCAACATCAGACATTACACTTACTGTAACTCTGTATTAAATGTTTCTTGTCCTCTACCAGTTTGCATTTCCTGGTTTTTCACACTGAAGAGATCCATGATGTGCTTCGGATCTGGGATGGGCCACAGGATGGAGGTGTGCTGCTACGGGAGTTGAGCGGCTCTGCATTGCCCCCAGATGCTCACAGCACCTTCAATACCATCAGCCTGCAATTCACTACTGACTTCTTCACTAGCAAGCAAGGCTTTGCACTGCAGTTCTCTGGTGAGGCTGAGGATCATGACTCCATGATGAAAGAGGAGGGTTTTGATAGTATTTCCTTAAAGAGAGAATACGAATCCTCACAGGTTAAAATTTTTATAGCAATGATACTTTCATCTCAGTGAGGTTCCTTTCTACTTCCCCTGCTGCTTCAGTCTCTACCGCTACCTCATGCAATGACCCGGGCATGCCGACTAATGGGACCCGCAGCGGTGACAGCAGGGAGCCAGGTGACCATGTGGTGTTCCAGTGTGACCCTGGTTACATCCTGCAGGGAGCCAACAAAATAACCTGCACTGAGATCAGTGGTCGCTACTTCTGGCAGCCAGACCCTCCTACTTGTACAGGTACCATTTAAGCAATTCAGAAACAGCATGAAAGTGAACTGGGACCTAATGACACAAGGAGTATAAAACATATTAACATCTAATAAAATCTAAAACAAATGTTATATGCCAGCAACTATTACATCGAATAACCTTTGTAGATTGTTTGACTTTCAAAAAGGTTAGACAAAACAATTCTCCATCAGACAAACTGAAATTAAGTGGCAAATGTGATTGCATTGTGTCCTAGACATGTCACAGCAACAGACATTCAGTATCTGATTACACTGGCTTGCTACAAACAACACAGAACTTCTGATCTTGGGATGTGTTCATGCTTGGTGCTATAAAGAAAATAAATAAATAAACAAATAAATAAATGATCTGAAAAATATATCACTGTTTTAATTTAGTCAGTTTCTGTCGATCTTAATCATTAGAAATTATTCCTCTTCAAAGCTCCTTGCGGAGGCAACCTGAGGGGTCCAAGTGGACTCATCCTTTCTCCAGATTATCCGGAACCGTACCCACATGGGAGAGAGTGCGACTGGACGGTTACCGTCACTGAGGACTATGTAATCGCCCTCAGCTTCAACCAGTAAGATCATTTAACGCTCTAAATTTCTATATTGCAGAGGTCTGATAGATCTTTAGCGTTATTGACATTAACACTGGAACTACCGGGGTTTTTTTGGGCTATAAAGAAATACCAGAAAGGCGTCAAATGACCCCGATACCAAACTGACTACTGGGCTATGTCAAACAATAGACCACTCAAACAAGCAATCAAGCAGGTGCCCCCCACACACTTCTCTATAGTCGCTGACTTGGTGTGAAATGGGGGGTTTCACTCTGGATAGCTGCAATTAGCATCTCAAATATTTGCAAATACAGCTCTGTCAAACAATAGATCAAAATTAATGAAGATATTACAACCAAAGCAATTGTAATTGCAATCATTTTCTAGGAGAAATTGAGCATTATCTGAAAGAATTGCAGGGGTGCCAATACTTTTGGCCAACAGTGTAGGCAAACTGCAGCTTTTGGGAGATGTAAAACGGTTGTCCTGGGCAGTCAACTGTCCGACAAGCAATAACTCTTTTGTCCAACTGGACAAGCCTATTGGGAAGGGGGAGAGAAAATTACCTTCAAAGGTGTTCATTACCTCAGACAACCATCCAATGGCACTTTTCTGTCTCCATTCAGTTTACAGACACATACAGTACAGTATATGTATGTATATATATACTGTAAGTCTGACCACAGTATGGTTCCATGCATGAAGTTTAAAAAAAAAAAAAAAAAAAAAAACCTGCCTAGTAATGTTCCATTTAGTTTACACAGAAGATAAAACTGGAAGAGTTGAAACACTTAAAAAGAAAAGTCACATCCTGTCAGTAGTTTGGTCTATTTTATGGTGGCTTTTTCACCAAATCTGCCTTCTGGGCTTGAAAGTGACAATCGGCCAGCGAGAATAACACCAGTTTACCCCTCCCCCATCAGCCAAAGCACCACTGCCCTGCAAAAACTCAAGCCCATCCAGCCCTGTGGTTTTGCGAGGGTGAAGGGGAATGACTAATGAGGACCATAGTGCTCACAAAAGATATGCTAACTTGGGTCAAATGATCCTTCCTGGTTATAAAAGTGATTTGGATCAAATGATCCCTCTTTGGTAGTTCTAGTGTTAACCAAGGGGCCGCAACATGAAAGGAGGCATTATTTCTCTTATTCACACCAATTGGACCAACCCACTTTCCAAAATGTGCCACAACACTATACTGAAAATTGATTAATTGATAGACAATTTGAATTATGTTTTATTATTATATTGTTATTTATTATTTCATTTAAATTACATTGAGAACAAATTTTGTTTTCTCTTATTCTACCAGATTCAGCTTAGAGCCCAGTTATGACTTCTTACATATCTATGATGGGCCAGACTCTCTCAGCCCTTTGCTGGGAAGCTTCTATGGCACAGATGTTCCCGATCGGATCGAGAGCAGCTCCAAAACACTCTTCCTGGCGTTTCGCAGTGATGCCTCCCTCAGCAGCAATGGATTTGTGCTTCAATACACAGGTTTGCACTTTGTGTCATTTCCTATATTTTCCCTTTTGGACTAGTCTGGTATTAGCAGGATATCTTTGAAGGAATTATTGACCAATGCCTACCTTGGAGGCTAACTAAATCGATGAATTGAGAAAGCAAAAAGGTGACCACAGTAGTATTTAAGTACTGTTTTGCTTTATATTTCTTTGAGAGTGTGGTTTGCCTTAGCATGAATGGCCCAGACATTGATGACCCCCAAATGTTATTTTGCTAAGAAAATGATACCCCCTCTAAATTGGCATGGTAAGGAACACTTTCAGTCTTTATTTTTGAGTACCCAAGAGTTCTATTTCTTGGCTTCTTTTCAGTAAGTCAATATTTGTATTCATCTTTCTTCTTGTGAATTTATCCCGTCATCTTTTCTGTGTGTGGTCCAATGAGTCATAACGCAAGCCCAATCCGGTCAGTCAGGTCGACTCACTGTGAGACTAATAAAAAAAAAAAAAATTCCAGTATCCCATATTTCAAGTCTCAACAGTTGTAAACTATAACTAGATCAAATGTGTATTAGGTCTCTGGTTTTATACAAACAACCTGGCACCAAAGCTCATAGAGCCACGGGTTTTGGTATTTGGTGAACTATGGCAAGTTGACAGGAAAGTGTTTGGTTTAACTGCGATTGAAAATTGCATTATAAAATCTGCCTGAGGTGCTGTCAGTCTGTTTACCAGGCAATATTCTTGTTTCTATGTCTCTGGCAGGGTTTGATGGGGCTCTCTGGGGAAATATGTTGGTAAAAATGCTGCATGTTTGGACGACATTTGAATAACACACAGTGACATCATCACACACCAAAACAAACAGCTTCACTCTCGTTTCTTTCTCATCCAATACATAATTCTACTCTTGAGCTCATAATTTTTACCTCTTATAACATCATGTAAACTCTTTAGAATACTTTTTGTTTCATTTTAATTGGAATTACAGGTTTAATTGGCAGATGGGCTGGGGGTTGAACTCTATCGAAGTAGAGGGTTTAAACTGTCAATGGCATTTACTTTGGTGAATACTATAAAACAAGTCACTGTCAAGATCAATGTTATAAAGTGCCTCATATGCATCTTGATAATGATCTAGAAATCAATTTAATTCATTAAGCCAACTCTATAGTACACAACAGGAGGAGGTTACTATTTCACTGCAGGCAATGGAACCATAGGAAATTGTAACAGAATCCCTGCTAAGATACAGGGAACCCATGCCAGGGCCTCAGGCATGATTTGCTTAGATGCACATGGGGGGTAGTCGTCACATAAGGAAGAGAGCTGTGTTTAAGACTGAGCCCAGGGGATCGGAATTATACAGAATTGAGTGGTGGTGGCTCTCACACTGGTCTTTTTCACCCATGAACTATGTGACAGCTTCAGAACTACATCTTTATTATACCCTCATAAGGGGTGGTTTTCTTTTCTGGGTATAGTTGTTGCACACTTGTGTTTGTGTCTATGAAAGAAAATGTGTACATGCATTGTCTTCTCCACTTGAACGGCCAACAAAGTTGCACGAGAGAAGCGCTTATGTACACTCAGCAGACCTTGGCCAAGACCAATGCCACTCTCAATCAGTTGCCTGTCTATCTCCAAAGCCATACACATACAGTTTCATCAGCAGTGGCAGTTGAGACGGTGCCATCAGGGGCTGGAGGGAAAAGGCAGCCACTGAGAGAGATTTATTAAATCAGCAAAGCACAAAAGAATCGAGGGGGAAAAAGTGTAGGAGGCTACGAAGAAAAAAAAAAGGATAAGACACCACTGCAGCTTTAAAAATCCTTTCATTTATGTCAACATGTGTTGAAATATGGCTTATTTTCCACTGTGTTACCTCTTTCCACAGAGAATCCTCGAGAGTCCTGCTTCGAGCCGGGTCTGGTGCGCAATGGGTCACGGCTGGGAACTGAACTCAAGCTGGGCTCCACCACCACCTACCACTGCGACAGTGGCTACACACTAGAGGGAGAACAGACCCTCACATGCATCATGGGAGCAGATGGCAAGCCAAGCTGGAACAAACCCAAACCCATCTGCATTGGTAAACACTGACATCTGGAGACAGTCCGTATCACGCTCGCATTTCAATTCCAATGCTTATAGGTTTATCTCATGTAAACATACCCTTAAAATGGCACATCGTGTTGTTTACTGTTACAAGGGTATAATAGTTGACTATATACATGGTTCATTGCATATTTGGTACTTTAAAGAAACAAAATACCAAATTTAAATTTGTAATTCATTTTCAAATTTTTTGTGTTTTTTTTTTTTTGTTGTTGTGGGGGTGGGGTAAATTAATTAATTGCATGTTGTTGTGTCTGAAATGTATGCAGACGTCCAGGTCAAGGGCGTAGGTTTGGTCTCAACATTGGTAGTGTCGATATAACAGCGTAACCTGCTGGGTTGGGTGAACTGGGGTCAGTGTTAGAGTAGTTGTCCCCCAACCCAGAGGTTGTGGGTTTGATTCTCTGCCCTGATGAACTCGCCTAAGTATCCTTGAGCAAGATACTGAACCCCACATTGCTCCTGGTGCTGCGTCACCAGGAGGTAGACGGCAATGTAGTGTAAAGCGCTTTGAGCACCTTGAAAGGTGGAAAAGCGCTATACATGTATAACACCATTTACATTTCTCACGAATATGAAACCAATTAATTGATAGGCTAAATGATCAATGCAAATCAAATCTGTACTGACTTAAACTAACATTCATGTGTATTGGTTCATGTCATGCAGCATTCCATTCAAACCTTTGTTTTCAAAAACTACGAAAGAAAAACATTTTTAAAGAATCCAGAATAAATGTCTGGATTTAACTTGACCTATACATACATATAAACATGTTAGCCTACATTGTCCTTCACAACAAGAGTAATACATTGCTTTATTTAGTTGTCTTTTGCATCTTCTCCCTTATTTTCATCTCTAAACTGCATCAGTGGGTTGAGCAATTATGGAAAAAAATTAAATCGGGACTAATTTTTTTACCTCGATTATGGTTACCGTATTTTTCGGACTATAAGCCGCACCCGAATATATGTCCAACCAGCCATAAAATGCCCAATGAAGAGGAAAAAAAACATATACAGTAAGTCGCACTGGAGTGTAAGTCGCATTTTTGGAAGAAATTTACTTGAGAAAATCCAACACATAGAACAGATATGTCATCTTGAAAGGCAATTTAAAATATAAATACAATAAAGAACAAAATGTTGAATAAGTGTACAGAATGATAATGTTACATGATGCATGAACAACGAAATGAGAACTTGGCCTTTATTATAACATAGCTACTAAGAGTTATTCAGATAACTATAGAATAAAGAACATGCTAAAAAGTTTACCAAAGCATCAGTGTCACAGTCCAAAACACCAAATAACATGTGAAATGATATAATAATGTGTTAATAATTTCACACATAAGTTGCTCCAGAGTATAAGTCCCACCCCCAGCCAAACTATGAAAAAATAACTGCGACTTGCAGTCCGAAAAATACGGTAAACGTCTGCATAGGCTGCAAATTAAAATATTTGAAATAAATAATGTAGAAAAATCAAGTAATTAATGAATTAATGCACTAATAGGTATTTGGTTTCAAAAGTGTAAAGTCACAACATGCTCCAGCCTTCTTTCCTTCTAAACCAGGCGGTTTACATGAAGAAATGCAGCAGCAACACAGACTGGGACTCTTAGCAGGTTCTTGCTCATATTTTTCTGGTTATATAGTTTCCAGCAGAGTTCACTACATTTCTCACCGTTTAACGACAACAATTAACGTTAATAGGAGAAAACGCATACAGGGGGACACTTCTCTCTAAGCAGCTTCCTACTTGGGTTCTGCAGGTTAGCATGTTCACACAGATTAATGTTATGCTAACTCTGATGAAGGTTGGACTTTCAGTAGCAAAATATGTGGTGTGTTCCCCACCTCCACAACATTGACATTTTTTTACATTATTTACAGTGGCTGCTGCTGGCCGAATAAAAGTTCTTATATCCCTCCTCTTCGAAGGCGGCATGTCTTCACCATATAATTCGTAAATCTGTCTGTGTTTTTGAGTAAAAAAAAAAATATATATATATATATTGGCTTATTTAGCAATTGAATAGGGGTGATGTAAGTCTGAGCATAATGAAAATTATTCACTTTATAATGGTAGGGTCAATTCTATCCTTACAACATATGGGAAGACAATCTAAATTACCTATATAATTGAACTCATTATAAAATGCAAATAAGGTTGCTTGAAAGTTGGTAGGGACAATTTGAGCATCCTGAAAAGTTGGTACTGCTATGTCCCTATGCAAATCTATGCACTTGTTCCAGGTTATCCTAAAAGATGTAAAAAAAAAAAAAAAAAACATATGTTTTTCTGGTTAACTGTATATCATAGCCACACATCTTGAGATGGAGGATATACCCTCGATTTCGCATTCACCCTGGTAAACCCAGAGAGACACTTGCAAAACATTGCAATTTCACTGTGGCAAACACCAGTGACATCTTACACACAAGGCCCAATCAGACAAGAGAAAGTAATTTAGGAGTGATAGAACAGAGGGGGATGGGAAAGCACTGAGGAAAATTAATCAAACATTACAAGCTCAGGGCATTTTTCTTCTGTGCTTGCCATGTCTTTGTTGGTCATCTCACCCATCTTGTCTAATTAATCTGACTGTCTTTCTAGCGCTGTGTGGAGGAATGTATTCTGGTTTGGAGGGTGTGGTCCTGTCTCCTGGCTACCCTGGCAACTACAGCAGTGCAAGGACGTGTCTTTACTCGGTCATGGTTCCTCAAGATTACGGTAAAATAAGATTTGTTTGCTCTTTCCTATCATGCACTAAATAAAAATGTTTGGTACAGTGGGGCAAATAAGTTTTTAGTCAACCACCAATTGTGCAAGTTCTCCGAATTGAAAAGAATAGAGGGGCCTGTAATTGTCAACATGGGTAAACCTCAATCATGAGAGACAGTATGTGGAAGAAAAAAAAAACAGAATATCACATTGTGTGATTTTTAAAGAATTTATTTCCAAATTAGAGTGGAAAATAAGTATTTGGTCACCTACAAACAAGATTTCTGGCTGTCAAAGAGGTCTAACTTCTTCTAACGAGGTCTAACTAACAAGGCTCCACTCGTCACCTGTATTTATGGCGCCTGTTTTAACTCATTATCGGTATAAAAGAGACCTGTCCACAATCTCAGTCAGTCACACTCCAAACTCCACTATGGCCAAGACCAAAGAGCTGTCGAAGGACACCAGAGACAAAATTGTAGACCTGCACCAGGCTGGGAAGACTGAATCTGCAATAGGTAAAACGCTTGGTGTAAAGAAATCAACTCTGGGAGCAATTATTAGAAAATGGAAGACATACAAGACCACTGATAATCTCCCTCGATCTGTGACTCCATGCAAGATCTCACCCCGTGGAGTCAAAATGGGAACAAGAACGGTGAGCAAAAATGACCTACAGAGAGCTGGGACCACAGTAACAAAGGCTACTATCAGTAACACAATGCGCCGCCAGCGACTCAAATCCTGCACTGCCAAACGTGTCCCCCTGCTGAAGAAAGTACACGTCCAGGCCCGTCTGCGGTTCGCTAGAGAGCATTTGGATGATCCAGAAGAGGACTGGGAGGATGTGTTATGGTCAGATGAAACCAAAATAGAACTTTTTGGTAGTAACACAGGTTCTCGTGTTTGGAGGAGAAAGATTACTGAATTGCATCCGAAGAACACCATACCCACTGTGAAGCATGGGGATGGAAACATCATGCTTTGGGGCTGTTTTTTGTGCAAAGGGACCAGGACGACTGATCTGTGTATAGGAAAGAATGAATGGGGCCATGTATCGAGAGATTTTGAGTGAAAATCTCCTTCCATCATTGAGGGCATTGAAGATGAGACGTGGCTGGGTCTTTCAGTATGACAATGATCCCAAACACACAGCCAGGGCAACAAAGGAGTGGTTTCGTAATATAATATATATAATATATAAATACTTATTTTGCACCATAATTTACAAATAAATTCTTTAAAAATCAAACAATGTGATTATCTGTTTTTTTTTTGTTTGTTTTTTTCACATTCTATCTCTCATGGTTGAGGTTTACCCATGTTGGCAATTACAGGCCTCTCTAATATTTTCAAGTGGGAGAACTTGCACAATTAGTGGTTGACTACATACTTATATGCCCCACTGTATGTCCTCAGCTTTTCTCATGAAGCAACGACTTGGTGATACAATCAGGTTTTTAAAAAAATCTATTATTCTAAATCCTTAAAATTTTCTTCAACTTTTTCCGATAACTCTGGATGATATCTGATGCCAAAGTACCATGGGTCAAATTTATACATTTCCCTTGTCAGCAGTCTGCCATCAGCAATTTTCTCTCAGCGGCTACTGTTGTCACCTTTGCACCATTAAATGCTTAACTGATTTCCTTACAACTTAAGGGATTGTTGAGACCTAAGCAGTAATAGTAAAACTGCCTGTTATAATAAAGATTGCACGAATGCTGTCTAACTACTATCACTATTTTACATATGCAGCCTGGAAAATACTTGACCCCCCAATAAGCACTAGGAAGACAATGTTTTATCAACCCTTTTGACATTTTCATATATAAAAAAAACATGCTTTCTAAAATGTAAATGTAATCAGATAACGGCAAGCCACTAAAAAAATGGATACATGAGGGAAAGATTTGGTCACTTTACCCTCAACCGTGGTAATCTTTTTTTTTTTTTTTTTTTCATTGTCGATGGCATCCATGCCGTAACATTCAGTCAAACTAAACAACTTGCTTTGGGGTACACGTGTGTGATTAATGTTGATGCTGAAATACCTATTAGAAAAATCGGCAAAGCTTTAAATAAATGATCTCACATCCCTCTTGTTGAAGTCTCCATGAGGAACTGAATTGGCAGTCCACAATAGTCTATGTTTGCATATTCCTAGAAATTGATTCCAAGGCCCAAGAATAAACGTTGCTTATTGGCACCTTTTTTATTTAGAATGTAGGCAGGGATAATCTATAAATGGCTTACTTTATTGACGAAGATCCTTTAATGTAAGATGCTGAGGCACGATTGTTTCTTGCAGTTAAGGCCCAGCAACTGATGAAACACACTGACCTCTGCCCCCACTTCGCTCTCCTCCGGTTTTCTATATCCTCTATGTTCTTACACTTATAAAGAAGACACAGATTAGATCTGAAAGGTTAAATACGTTCCAGCAGTAGCAGTTGAAACTGTGGGTTTAAAGGATGAAGGTGAGACCATACATGCTGCAGTTATATTAACTGTCATTGCTTGAAAACCTTTCATCTGCTGACAAACCATCGAGCCGAGAGAGTAGTTTTACTACTCCCTTTTGTCACATCAGTTGTTTTCAAAACTGTTGACATTATCCACCTTGCAGTTCAGACAAAGCCTTTTGACTAAAATAGCTTCTGATTTTCTCTTACACTTATGACTCATCTTTTTTGTTGAGCATAATGTGCAATTATTTACCATAATTGTTTTCACAATTTGTAGGGGTCATATAATAAATACTATAGGTACAAGAAAAAAAAAAATCTTTCATGTTATGGAAAGAATGTCCTATAGGCCATCCTCATAGCAGAAGAGCTTGTAACATAAGGTGCAAAAAAAAAAAAAATGCAATCATATGTCACATTACAGTTAATTCTCATGGACATTTCACCTAATGCCCACTTCAACTGAAAATATTGCAGGAATCTTTTCAATCTTTGAATTCTATACATGCTTTGAACTAACAGATTGATGTTCATGGGCTCAGAAATTTCAGTATGCATTAACATCCATATATTTCCTGAATAAAAGAGAAAAAAAAAAAAAAAATAGCACGGATTACTGTAAATTCAGTCGGCATATAATAGTACAGTGCAAGTACAGAGAAAAAATTGCTTATGGTAGTAACTGCTCATCATTGTTATACCTGAAAAAGTATCATTCTTGCAATGGTTTGAAACGTATTTCATAAAGGAAAATGTAATTCCACCCCCTGTATATCCTTTTTCTAGTGGTCTTCAGCCAATTTGCATTCTTCCAGACTGCTCTGAATGACATTGTGGAGGTTTTTGATGGACCTACACAATCCTCCCGTGTTCTTAGCTCCTTGTCAGGAGCACACACAGGTAACACACGGACATGCAAAATGAACAAAAAAAGGCATTTACGTTACATATGCTCACAAACTGGTTTCAGAGAGCGGCAAACCAAATATAGTTTATTGACAATGAATTATGTAACGGCAATCATGACTTTGTTGTACAGATTTACTTTCATATAAAGGAATATGGTGTATATGTATTGTACGATTCATTGCCAGTTTAGTCTCCTGGGCATTATTTTTTTACATGACTTAATACTCCATAAAATTTTTAAGCATTTTCCCTTTTACGAGCATTCATTCGAAATATTGCTGACAGAGGCAAAGCGTTGGCGGCAGGTGGCCACCAACAAGTTGGAACACATTGCATAAGCGATAGAAACAACTTATTGAGTTGAATGGATAACAGAATATCAGTCACGCTCAAGCTTGCATGTGAATGTAATACAATATCAATATGAAAAAGCAATTATATGGAAAAGCAAAAACGTATTCACATTGACAAACACATAAAAGGTGTTGTGCCTGTAGATTACAAAAATCGACACAAATCACTTGGCGCTGTCAGCTTTGGGTACTATTTTAAATAATATTCATCCAGTTTGTCATATTCTTCTGTTTGTAATATTGTAGTTGAGTGGATGGGCACATTTTAATAATTTTAAGTCACAAAATATGTTAAACACGTTGCTTTAATGAGACAGAAAAGTTTTCTAAAGTGTAAAGGTGTGACGATAGAGCATATTAATATCTCGGTCAGTCTATGACAAAAGCAAAGTAATTATGTAACTAATTATGCTGGTCTGTGTCCAGAGCAGGCTGAAAAAAATGATCAAAAAAACATCATGTTTACTGTTCAATAAACAAGACACATATTAACTGGGGACTCCTGTTGGCCAACTCAGAGAACTAACTAAGCAGGCAGAGCAAAGTAAAGCTCACACATTCTGGCAAAAGAATACAGAATAACATTCTACAAAAGTGGTTTCCCCAAAGAACGCAGACATCATGTAAATACTGTATGCTCTATGTGTTCTCAAAAATCTAAATACAGGAAAGATCAAATAAACTGACACAGTTGATGTGACACATACACACATACACTGTATATGACATGATCGGAAATCGGGCCAGTCGCACCTTTTTTCAGAGGGTTGGAATTGGGTAAAAAGGATCGGGTTTTTAATTATAAATATACTGTATATATTTATGTTTTTCTGCTTCATGCTCGTACAACGCCACAGCATCTCACCATCCCTCCTGCTAAGCAGTGCGCCAAAGGGTCCAGCCTGCGTTTTGTAGTTAAAGTTAACGGTGATTGACAGGTTTGTAGCTTTCATCTCTCCGGAGAAGTACCGCTACGATCTAAGGCACAGATGTGTCAATCATCGTTGAACTTGCATAAGTGAGCTGTGGCAACTCATTGTGTAAGTGACTGGCTGTTCTCAGCAGCGTGAGCAATAAAGCATCAGTGGATTTGAGTGGACTCACTCAATGGAGCATTTAATAAAGACAAGCGTTTTTCTACATTCTTCTGTTTAAAAATAATTAACATTATGAAGGTGGCATGGTGGTTCAAAAAAAACAAACTATTTTTTCGGTATCGGATCGTAAGTCAGCATCGGTAAATTCTCAAATTCAGGTGACTCAGACTCGGGTGCAAAAATATGCAATCGGGACATCCCTAATATATATACTGTATGTGTATATATATATATATATATATATATATATATATATATATATATATATATATATATATATATATATATTAGGGCTGTCAAAATTATCGCGTTAACGTGCGGTAATTAATTTTTTAAATGAATCACGTTAAAATATTTGACGCAATTAACGCACATGTCCTGCTCAGCCAGTATTCTGCCTTTTGGTAAGTTTTACAGCAAGGCTTTTTGTGCTAACAGTGAACTCTTGTGGTCGCTTTGCGACATGGTTTTCTTGCCAGTTCTATATGGCTGCACGACGTCCTGGGCTGACGCCTACGTTGTAATGTTGTGCTTATACAGTATGATCCTTGGACAAGATTTGTCCGTAAGTATGGTTGTGGTAAAGAATGTACATATTATGTTCGTGAGCGAAATGTAATATTTTTTGTATGAGACACTTTTTGTTTATGTTTAGTGAACCTGTATAGCGTGCTAAGCTAACGTTGTTGCTAATGCAATGCTTGTGTACTTTTTTTTTTTGTAGTTTTACAACGGTCTAAAGAGGACAACGGTTTGAGGCCATTTTATTAATAAATCAGATGAAAAAGGAAGAAGTCTGATTATTAAGGCGTCGTTCACTAGCTGTCTAGCTTTGGAAAAAGTAGACGCTTCGGAGTGAGGATAGCATAGACAGATTTAAATGACAGTAGAGTGAAATGCCCACTACAGTCCTTATGTACCGTATGTTGAATGTATATATCCGTCTTGTGTCTTATCTTTCCATTCCAACAATTTATTTTACGGAATATATATATAATTTACAGAAAAATATGGCATATTTTATAGATGGTTTGAATTGTGATTAATTGTGATTAATTACGATTAATTAATTTTTAAGCTGCAATTAACTCAATTAAAAATTGTAATCGTTTGACAGCCCTAGTATATATATACACTCACCGGCCACTTTATTAGGTACACCATGCTAGTAACGGGTTGGACCCCCTTTTGCCTTCAGAACTGCCTCAGTTATTCGTGGCATAGATCCACAAGGTGCTGGAAGCATTCCTCAGAGAGTTTGGTCCATATTGACATGATGGCATCACACAGTTGGTGCAGATTTGTCGGCTGCACATCCATGATGCGAATCTCCCATTCCACCACATCCCAAAAATGCTCTATTGGATTGAGATCTGGTGACTGTGGAGGCCATTTGAGTACAGTGAAATCATTGTCATGTTCAAGAAACCAGTCTGAGATGATTCCAGTTTTATAACATGGCACATTATCCTGCTGAAAGTAGCCATCAGAAGTTGGGTACATTGTGGTCATAAAGGGATGGACATGGTCAGCAACAATACTCAGGTAGGCTGTGGCGTTCTATCGATGCTCAATTGGTAACAAGGGGCCCAAAGAGTGCAAAGAAAATATTCCCCACACCATTACACCACCACCACCACCAGCCTGAACCGTTGATACAAGGCAGGACGGAGCCATGCTTTCATGTTGTTGACGCCAAATTCTGACCCTACCATCCGAATGTCGCAGCAGAAATCGAGACTTATCAGACCAGGCAACGTTTTTCCAATCTTCTATTGTCCAACTTCTATGAGCTTGTGCAAATTGTAGCATCAGTTTCCTGTTCTTAGCTGAAAAGAGTGGCACCCGGCGTGGTCTTCTGCTGCTGTAGCCCATCTGCCTCAAAGTTCGATGTACTGTGCGTTCAGAGATGCTCTTCTGCCTACCTTGGTTGTAACGGGTGGTTATTTGAGTCACTGTTGCCGTTTTATCAGCTCTAACCAGTCTGGCCATTCTCCTCTGACCTTTGGCATCAACAAGGCATTTCCGCCTACAGAACTGCCGCTCACTGGATATTTTTTTCTTTTTCCGACCATTCCTGTAAACCCTAGAGATGGTTGTGCGTGAAAATCCCAGTAGATCGGCAGTTTCTGAAATACTCAGACCAGCCGTTCTGGCACCAAAAAGCATGCCACGTTCAAAGTCACTCAAATCACCTTTCTTCCGCATATTGATGCTCGGTTTGAATTGCAGGAGATTGTCTTAAACCATGTCTACATGCCTAAATGCACTGAGTTGCCGCCATGTGATTGGCTGATTAGAAATTAAGTGTTAACGAGCAGTTGGACAGGTGTACCTAATAAAGTGGCTGGTGAGTGTACATATATATATATATATATATCGGAAAGAACTCAGGTGACTTGAAGTTCCGCTCTTAGACCCCCAATTTGGCCAAATTTCAAAATTGTCCTATATGCATGTGTGATACATCATTGCAAAGCTTAAAATCTCAAGTTTCTGGGGAAAGAAAATTTTTGAACAGGAGGGCATTTTTAAACCCCCAAACCCTAACTCGAGTTTAAAGCATGAGAGAGCATAATTATAGACACCATGATTTTAACGAGACATTATCGCGTACTCACCTTGTTTCGATCCAAAAACTCCGTTTAGCCTGTCTCACAGAGTGTCAAGACACAGCTGTGAACGGCCACAGCTGTACTTTTTGGGGATTTTATGGGTGAAACACGATAATATAACAAGGTTCGCAATGCAGAAATCGCAGATATCAAGGAGAGGTCAAGATTTTCTTATTCAAATATTTACCCTTTTAAACGTGTTTCTTTTTTAATTTTTCTTTGTTTGGATCATTTATTTGTCATCTAAAATATCGGGGAAAATGTGACGGTAATAAAAAAAGTACAATTAAGGGATAGTTATGAGGTAGATATCCGTGACCCATTTACAGACACTATTTTTTTCATTGTGACGTAATTTGTTTAAAAGTTTAAAATATGCGAGTGAATAATTTTAAGTTTTTTTTTTTTTTTTTAAACTAAATATTAGACATCAATTAATGATTCAAAGCTAAAAAGGATAGACATTTCGAATAATAAATGTACCAGTAATTACTTACCTTTTAATGGCTGGGTTGAAACAAAAGCGGTTGCGCGGTGTCTGTAAACGGGGGTCGCCAGGGTAAAACCGACAAATTAAAAATAGTTTGGGGGCTTAATCCTCCATGAAACTGCTATGGCAGAAAATAGACATATTGTTCTATCAAACACAACAGTCCTTTTGGCTTAAAATACAGCGGTTTACTATAAAGAGGGGTGCAAGAGCAGAAACTGCTTTTTCAGCCTAGTCTGTGTTTTCCGCCATATACAGTGCCTTGCAAAAGTATTCGGCCCCCTTGAACCTTGCAACCTTTCGCCACATTTCAGGCTTCAAACATAAAGATATAAAATTTTAATTTTTTGTCAAGAATCGACAACAAGTGGGACACAATCGTGAAGTGGAACAAAATTTATTGGATAATTTAAACTTTTTTAACAAATAAAAAACTGAAAAGTGGGGCGTGCAATATTATTCGGCCCCCTTGCGTTAATACTTTGTAGTGCCACCTTTTGCTCCAATTACAGCTGCAAGTCGCTTGGGGTATGTTTCTATCAGTTTTGCACATCGAGAGACTGACATTCTTGCCCATTCTTCCTTGCAAAACAGCTCGAGCTCAGTGAGGTTGGATGGAGAGTGTTTGTGAACAGCAGTCTTCAGATCTTTCCACAGATTCTCGATTGGATTCAGGTCTGGACTTTGACTTGGCCATTCTAACACCTGGATACGTTTATTTTTTAACCATTCCATTGTAGATTTGGCTTTATGTTTTGGATCATTGTCCTGTTGAAAGATAAATCTCCGTCCCAGTCTCAGGTCTTGTGCAGATACCAACAGGTTTTCTTCCAGAATGTTCCTGTATTTGGCTGCATCCATCTTCCCGTCAATTTTAACCATCTTCTCTGTCCCTGCTGGAGAAAAGCAAGCCCAAGCCATGATGCTGCCACCACCATGTTTGACAGTGGGGATGGTGTGTTCAGGGTGATGAGCTGTGTTGCTTTTACGCCAAACATATCGTTTTGCATTGTGGCCAAAAAGTTCAATTTTGGTTTCATCTGACCAGAGCACCTTCTTCCACATGTTTGGTGTGTCTCCCAGGTGGCTTGTAGCAAACTTTAAACGAGACTTTTTATGGATATCTTTGAGAAATGGCTTTCTTCTTGCCACTCTTCCATAAAGGCCAGATTTGTGCAGTGTACGACTGATTGTTGTCCTATGGACAGACTCTCCCACCTTAGCTGTAGATCTCTGCAGTTCATCCAGAGTGATCATGGGCCTCTTGGCTGCATCTCTGATCAGTTTTCTCCTTGTTTGAGAAGAAAGTTTGGAAGGACGGCCGGGTCTTGGTAGATTTGCAGTGGCCTGATGCGCCTTCCATTTCAATATGATGGCTTGCACAGTGCTCCTTGAGATGTTTAAAGCTTGGGAAATCTTTTTGTATCCAAATCCGGCTTTAAACTTCTCCACAACAGTATCTCGGACCTGCCTGGTGTGTTCCTTGGTTTTCATAATGCTCTCTGCACTTTAAACAGAACCCTGAGACTATGACAGAGCAGGTGCATTTATACGGAGACTTGATTACACACAGGTGGATTCTATTTATCATCATCGGTCATTTAGGACAACATTGGATCATTCAGAGATCCTTACTGAACTTCTGGAGTGAGTTTTCTGCACTGAAAGTAAAGGGGCCGAATAATATTGCACACCCCACTTTTCAGTTTTTTGTTTGTTAAAAAAGTTTAAATTATCCAATAAATGTTGTTCCACTTCACGAGTGTGTCCCACTTGTTGTTGATTCTTGACCAAAAAATTAAATTTCATATCTTTATGTTTGAAGCCTGAAATGTGGCGAAAGGTTGCAAGATTCAAGGGGGCCGAATACTTTTGCAAGGCACTGTATATTATATATACATTATATATATGATGATGATGATATTCCAACTGTACAGTGACAAGATTCAGTGTTCAAATTGTTCATCTCTTCTTTGTAAGCACAAACATGAAGCCATATTTGAGATTTAACTTTTTTTTTTTTTTTTTTTTCTCACCCATAATTGTTTCAAAACATATCACTGTTTGGAACTTGAAGTCCTCAATGCCTATCATTAAATACTGTGTACTGTATCCTCTTTTGTCCTCTTGCGTGAAACTTGTTTATTGTTTAACAGTTGCAGCATTAATCTCAGTCATAACTGCTGACTCTAAACTAGCTAACACCATCAAATTCCTTTGGCTACTGGCTGCCTGCCAAAGTCCTGGTGTCTATCATTTATATCAGTGAAGAGGAGCTATGAAAGAATGACCTGGTTTGCAGCAGGACGCTGGCGAGTGGCTTGATAAGCTACATGCTGACATATGTCTGACCTATTAAGGTGACCAAATTCCCTGCACAGAAAATCCTGAATTTATCACCATGACGGCATACTCCAGGGCCTTTGTGCAATGAACTACCTAGCATGCTCTCGGGTCCCAGTTGTGGCACCACCGCAGTCATGGCATTGACACTTCTAGAGATGTGCTGCTGGATTTCTTCTATGTTGCAACATCTAAAGGAACAGGAATATCAAACACATTCACATCTTATAATGACTGTACAGGTTCTGGAGATACACAGACACACACATACTATGTATCCTCAGGGGGTTAAGCGTGTCTGCCTCCCCACTACAGTGTGACAGAAAGCAGACGTGGTGTAATGAGCTCCTCCGCCAAGAGGCAGTCAGCATTTTGAGTACCAAAGACTGAGTGGCAGCGATTTTCAAACAGGATATCATGTTCCTCACCTCCCAACCCTGTGTGAACATAAAAGAGGTTTAATTATTGTGTGGAGTTTGAAATAATTCTACACAGCCAATTTTTGTTGTTGTTTCCTGTCAGATAACACGCTGGAATATATGTGTTTTCCATCAAAATGTATAAACTAGGCTATATATAAATAATAAAAGCAAAAATCAGTACAACACTAGACTGAAAATCCAATAAATCCCCCCTTGACAGAATTGTATCTCAGTGCAGCACAATTGAACCACTGAGAACGAGAACAGGCTATATACATTTTCGTTATTTTGCAAGAGAACAATTTTAAAGTTTTATGGCTGCTCTTCAGTGGTTATGACTAGACGTTAAGTAAAATCATAGTCTAAGGCCAAACATCAATATTTAATCAAAGACGAGAAAAACATTCACTTATACTAACTTCTAGATGCAATGCCACCACATCTTAAAAAAAAAAAAAAAAAAAAGCTGTACAAAAAGTTACTTCTACCGATAAGTTTAAATTGAAATCAAACTTAGATGTAAACTAATACTCCCACAATTGATTCTTCTGTATTAATTTCAGCTCTTAAATGATAATAGAGTAAGCCTACTCTAGCTCTTAATTAGCCTTGTGTACAAACTGTCGGTTAATTTTGGACAGGTGGCCCTTCAGTGAGCCATGGTACAGGTGACATTTAAATCGCTCTTGAATGTGTAGCATGTCCTTTAAATAGTGTCTGCATTGCCCAGAGCGTCACACAGCATAGGTGATAAACCCAAGCATGAATTGCTTTCAGTATTTCACACTCAGTCGGGTGAAACCAGAAGAGATGAGAATGTTGTGCCCACGCATATACAGTATGCACTGAGGGCACTCAGGTTATAACATTGTGAATTGTTTCTTTCACTCTCTATCTCAGGTGAGTCATTGCCACTGGCAACAACCAACCAAATTCTGATACGCTTCACCTCAAAAGGCCAATCCACCTCAAGGGGATTCCACCTAGTGTACCAGGGTAAGTGAGTTTATGGAACACTCCCGCCTACACATACATAAAAATATGCAAATTTTATTTTAAAATCTTAAAACTCAAATTATCCCTTCATGAGTGAACCTGAGGATTCCTTCAAATTCCATCTCTGTCAAAGTGCATATTTTCAAATTGCTCTTCAACATGAAGAGGATAGTTTTATAGTATTGAACTTTTTTTGATTTAACTTTCCAAGTTTTCTATTCACGCAAGTGAAAAATGCTATTTCCTGCAATCAATGACACATACAGTGGGGCAAATAAGTATTTAGTCAACCACTAATGGTGCAAGTTCTCCCACTTGAAAATATTAGAGAGGCCTGTAATTGTCAACATGGGTAAACCTCAACCATGAGAGACAGAATGTGGAACCCCTCCCCAGAAAATCACATTTTTTGATTTTTAAATAATTTATTTGCAAATCATGGTGGAAAATAAGTATTTGGTCAACACCAAAATGTAATCTCAATACTCTGTTACGTATGTACCCTTTGTTGGAAATAACGGACCCAAATGTTTTCTGTAACTCTTCACAAGCTTTTCACACACTGTTGCTGGTATTTTGGCCCATTCCTCCATGCAGATCTCCTCTAGCGCAGTTATGTTTTGGGGCTGTCGTTGGGACATGGACTTTCAACTCCCTCCACAGATTTTCAATGGGGCTGAGATCTGGAGACTGTCTAGGCCGCTCCAGGACCTTGAAATGCTTCGTACGAAACCACTCCTTTGTTGCCCTGGCTATTTGTGTTTGGGATCATTGTCATGCTGAAAGACCCAGCCACGCCTCATCTTCAATGCCTTTGCTGATGGAAGGGGATTTTCACTCAAAATCTCTCGATAAATGGCCCCATTCATTATTTCCTTTACACAGATCAGTCATCCTTGTCCCTTTGCAGAAAACCAGCTCCAAAGCATGATGTTTCCACCCCCATGCTTCATAGTGGGTATGGTGTTCTTCGGATGCAATTCAGTTTTCTTTCTCCTTCAAACACGAGAACCTGTGTTTTTACCAAAAAGTTCAATTTTGGTTTCACATAACACATTCTCCCAGTCCTATTCTGGTTAATCAAAATGCTCTCCAGCGAACTGCAGACGGGCATAGATGTGTACTGGCTTCAGCAGGGGGACACGTCTGGCAGTGCAGGATTTGAGTCCCTGGCGGCACATTGTGTTATTGATAGTAGCCCTTGTTAATGTGGTCCCAGCTCTCTGTAGGTCATTCACTAGGTCCCCTCGTGTGGTTCTGGGATTTTTGCTCACTGTTCTTGTTATCATTTTGACGCCACGAGGTGAGATCTTGCATGAAGCCTCAGATTGAGGGAGATAATCAGTGCTCTTTTATGTCTTCTATTTTCAAATAATTGCTCCCACAGTTGATTTCTTTACACCAAGTGTTTTACCTATTGCAGATTCAGCCTGGTACAGGTCTACAATTTTTTACAAATTTCTCTGGTGTCCTTCGACAGCTTTTTGGTCTTGGCCACAGTGGAATTTTGAGTGTGACTGACTGGGCGTGTGGACAGGTGTCTTTTATACAGATAATAAGTTAAAACAGGTGCCCTTAATACAGGAAACGAGTGGACCCTCGTTAGACCTCGTTAGAAGAAGTTAGACCTCTGTGACAGCCAGAAATCTTGCTTGTTTGTAGGTGACCAAATACATATTTTCCACTCTAATTTGGAAATGAATTCTTTATAATTCAAACAATGTGATTTTCAGTTTTTTTTTCCACATTCTGTCTCTAATGGTTGAGGTTTACCCATGTTGATTACAGGCCTCTCTAATCTTTTCAAGTAGGAGAACTTGCACAATTGGTGGTTGACTAAATACTTATTTGCCCCACTGTATGTGTGTGTTAATGAACAGAGTGAACCTTTATCAGTCACTCTATTTAAGTGCAGTGGTACCTCTACTTATGAACGTCTCTACATACAGAATTTGTAGGTTTAGACACGCCTCATCGGGAAAATATTGCCTATTGTTACGAAAGAAATTTCAGGATACGAAAAGAAAAAATACAGTATGGCTGATACCTGCACCTTCCAGAATTTACTGAACTTGACATGCTTATAGCTGCTCTGCCATTGGCTATTGCCTAGCATTCCTGATATCCAATTAGTTAAGCGTGAGCTCTACTGTATGTGTATGTGTGTATCCCAGCGTCCTCTTCGTTCGCACCTCGTCCTCCGACAGTTTACATGAGTGTATAAACTTTTTTTTCTTTACTCTATTCTGGTTTTATACATTTTGCACAACTCTGATTGTATGTTTATTGATCAATAATCTAATTGTAACATTTAAAGTGGTACCTCGACATACGATCGCTTCGACACACGATCTTTTCGACATCCGACGTAAAATTTGACTCACCGTTTGTTTCTACATCCGACGACATGCTCGAAATATGATGATTTTTGACAGCGCCACAGTTTCTTTGTTTTACCGGAAGACAGACGCACGGCTGATTTTCTTGTGAGAGAAATCAACACAACAATGACAATGTAAATGATAGCAAAATATAAGCATGGTGTGTGCGTCCAAGAACTGGGTCGACAATAGGGCCGTAGAATGTCGATCTCGGCGGGCAGTCCTCCTCTGTTCACCAGTCTTTATAAGTTAAGGTGACAATTCTAATGTGGTAACATCGCCAAAGAAATGGCCAGCTTTGTCAGGTTTTTTAATCGTGTATTCCATCAACTTGTGCAACACAACACGCCTAGTGTCCGCTGTTGTTGACGCCAGCATCAAAACAGAAAGTAAAATAAAACCGCGCTCTCTTCCTCACTGTCACATCAGCGTTCAGGTACAGCAAAAAAAGTCACATTAGAACTCGATTCGTTACATTATTACAGGTATTATTATTAGGGCTGTCAAACGAGTAAAATTTTTAATCGAGTTAATTACAGCTTAAAAATTAATTAATCGTAATTAATCGCAATTCAAACCATCTATAAAATATGCCATATTTTTCTGTAAATTATTGTTGGAATGGAAAGATAAGACACAAGACTGATATACTGTATACATTCAACATACGGTACATAAGTACTGTATTTGTTTATTATAACAATAAATCAACAAAATGGCATTAACATTATTAACATTCTGTTAAAGCGATCCATGGATAGAAAGACTTGTAGTTCTTAAAAGATAAATGTTAGTACAAGTTATAGAAATGATATATTAAATCCCCTCTTAATGTTTTCGTTTTAATAAAATTTGTAAAATTTTCAATCAAAAAATAAACTAGTAGCCCGCCATTGTTGTCAATAATTCCACAATGCTCATGGGTGCTGAAACCATATAATCAATCGTACCCAAGCGCCAGCAGAGGGCGACAAAACTAAAAAAAACACAAGTAACAAGTGGATATTACACTGTGCTGTCATTTTAATCTGTTTGAGCGGGGCATGTGCGTTAATTGCGTCAAATATTTTAACATGAATAATTAAAAAAAAAATTACTGCCCGTTCACGCGATAACTTTAACAGCCCTAATTATTATTATTAGTATTATTTTTATTTTTATTCATAATTTATTTGTTTTGCTCTTCGTAATTGCTATTTGCAATTTAACGGCAGTATTTATTAAGGCTTTAGTTCAGGTTTTTAGGCTGTGGAACGAATTCATGGATTTATGTATTCTTATGGGAAAATCGAGCTCGACATAGGACTATTTTGACTTACAAGCAAGGTCCTGGAACGAATTAATTCGTATGTAGAGGTACCACCGTATTTGTTACATGTTTTGATGCATTTTTATGCGTTATAAAAGATTTATGTCTGAATTTTGGGGGGCTTGGAACGGATAAGGGCATTTACATGGGGTCTCTACTTACAGGACTCAATTTACAAAACTACTTCCAGAACCAATTTATTTTGTGATTAGTGGTACCACCAGTGGCGTGGGAAGTGGGATGCTGAGGGTGCTGCAGCACCCCCTGGTGTTGGAGGGGGGTGTTATGGCAGACTTTTTGTTGTTGTTAAAAATAAGTCAAACATATTGAAACAATAGCGTATTTAACTTTGGGGATTAAATGTATTGTTGAAAAAGTTGTTAACATGGTCACCACCTGACACCTTGGAGGCTGCCGGGTCACGTTGAGTAAGGCGTTATTGGAACGGAAAAGTTAACTGTTAACAGAGGAGGCATTAACATGGGGCAAAAACAAATTAGGAATTTTTTCGTTATAAAATCAGCAGATTTTCTCAAATTCAATTCGAGGTCGAAATTGAAGATGATTACGATGATAGTTCTTTAATAGTGCCCAGCGAGGAAAAGTTTGCTGCACATTTAGACCGTGCAGTCAAGAAAGGAAATATACCTTTGGTATCTTTAAATAAGTAAGACATGCTTGCATTGTAGTCATACTGTTGTTTGTTGTTGCTGTTCAGCTGCCGCTGTGCAGAGGGCTGTTGGATATTAGTGTGCCATTTATTTTAGTGTTGTGAAAGGAGGGTGTTAAACCGAGGCTTTTAGTTTTCATATGTATGTCAATGCTCCATCTAGCTGCGGGGATTTGCATTATAATACACGGCACTTTTATTTCCAATACAAAAACTCCAACACACCCTGTCGATGAAATAGAACGCAGTCTTCATCGTAGCCTAGTAGTAGTACGTAAACGGTCCAGCATGCGTGTGTACTCCCATTGTGCATGCTTGTATGAAGAAAACGCGCAAGCATGACAAATTTGGACTGAAACAGCTTTTTTGGATAGAAAAAAAAAAACCAAAAAAAAAAAGCACCCTCTGCTGTGAGTAACTTCCAGCGCCTCTGTGTACCACTCGGTCTTGGAAATATGTTAAACATGTTCAGTCCAGGCTTCGTCCTTCGCTTTCAGACTCTGTTCCACAAACCTTATCCACGTTATTGTAACAAATAACACAAAACAGCCAATTGTAATGTTTCATGATCCTATTTCTTGCACTTCACAGCTGTGCCACGAACCAGTGCAACCCAGTGCAGCTCAGTTCCGGAGCCCCGGAATGGCCGACGAATGGGCAACAATTTTGCTGTTGGCGCTGTAATACGCTTTGAGTGCAGCCCAGGTTATGTGCTCGAGGGATCGGCTGCGGTTGAATGTTTGACAGTGCCCAATGCACTGGCACAGTGGAACAGCTCTATTCCCAGCTGTATCGGTAGGACATGGATCTCATACAACAAAAGACACACACTGTTTTTTATCTTTATTTATTCATTCAGTCTTCAAAACATACAACAAACAAATATACGTATATGCACTCACATACAGTACATACATAAATATATGTGTTGTATATTAAAGATTATAATGCACTGCTTTCCTCCACAGTTCCGTGTGGAGCTAATCTTACCCATCGCACCGGGACCATTTTATCACCTGGTTTTCCAGAGCCTTACTTAAACAGCCTCAACTGTGTCTGGAAGATTACCGTACCAGAGGGATCAGGAATCCAGGTTTGCATTATATTTATACTGGGAGCTGAGGACCCTAACCCTTGAAAATATGTGAAGGGAATGAGTCATTTCTGACACTCGCTCACACGACAAAAAATGTAATCTGCCAACAAAATACTTTCAACATTTACATTTTGCTTGCATTGTGTATTTACATCAGCCTGCAGTGGCCTGACCACTACACAAACGTGGTAGTGTGTAATGAGCTAGCCAAGCACTAATAAACTACTAATTAGCACTATGCAAATTACACTTCTTTATGTAGAGCAGGTGGAACATTTATAACATTTAAACAGACTGATTTTGCAAACAGCATTATCAGACTGGTGTGTATAACACTTGTGATAAATCTTGTATTCATGTACCCTCACTTAGTAGTTTTTGCAGGACTTTATCACTTCGTAATGGGGAATCTGCATATGCAAAATTTCTTGGCATAGATTTTAGATGTTGTGGCTAATGACATCAGAGTTCTAAATGTCTCATTTGCTATACCACCCCACTATTCTGTGTCTATGGGTCAAAAAATATTGTTTGACACACCCTTAATGTCGGTAAACTACACACAGCCATTGTGTGCATTTTTCAAAACCTTTCTATCCATTGGATTCCCTCACTTTGATTGTGCTCCAAAAAGGTGATTCGCCAATTTATAGGGTTTTGCTATTCTGTCTATGCTCTGTAATGTAATCCTCTCACCTTTTGTATTCCATGGTCATTGTCCCACTTTTCATTGTCTTTGTCACATTTTCCATGTCTTACCAGGAGAAACGCTAAGACTGTTTTACAGATTGCACTGCAGTTGATGCAAGAGCCTTGCACGGACTTAAAAAATAATGTTGCATATGCTTGTATGCAATTCTGTTTAAAGTTCAATTTGTTAAACAAAAGTTTATACAGTGGTACCTCGACATATGATCGCTTCCACACACAATCTTTTCAACTTTGGAGGTAAAATTTGACTCGCCATTTGTTTCTACATCTGACGACATGCTCGAAATACGCCGATTAATGACAGCGCCACAGTTACTCTGTTTTCCCGCAAGACTGACGCACAGCAGATTTTCTTGTGAGAGAAATCAACATTGGTTCCAAGAATGTTAGTGCAGGTGGCGAAAAATGGAAAAAGGTGAGGATACCATTGAAATGAAGCTGGGAATGATACAAAAATATAAGCATGGCGGGCGCGTCCGTGAACTGACTTGACAATACGGCCATAGAATGTCTATAACAATGGTTTTTAACCTGGGTTCGATCGAACCCCAGGGGTTCGGTGAGAAAGTTTCAGGGGTTTGGCAAGTAAGACATGCAGGGACTCATTTTAATACATTGACTAAATCTATACAAACTGACATTTTAGGCCAGGTTTTGGACAAGTTTTCCCCCAATATACATTTATTCAATTTGTATTGTATTGTGCGTACAGCCCACATCGTGAATCACATGCTTTTATCTTGACACTTGCACTGAAAAACTGGAGATTTGTGATTTTTTTTTTTTTTTTTTCATGATCGAGTGCATTATTGTACTTGAGTCCCTTTTGTGTCTGCAGTCACATATGTTCACTCGCCCCCTTCCTGTCAATGGCCGCTAATGAGGTAACAAGGAAGTGACCCAAACATCCACCAAAACCAACAGGAAATGACTCGAAACAACCTTGAAATCCCCCCAAATGTTCAGGAATTCATCCATAAGTATCCCAAAATAACAAAGAAGTGACCTAAAATGAACTCTTTGGCTTCCATTGACGATAAGACGTCCAATTCACTTAAACAGGAAAGAGTGCCAGTGAATGCTCATTCCTAGTTCCACAGACAGCGCTAGACGTCCAATCCATTTAGACTGGGAGTGGGAATCATTTGCATAGTAGATATCTGGTACCAGCCAGTAGTACAGCCAGTGAGTTAACCTAATTGGTCCAAATACACTGGTCCAGGCTACACGAACTCTGAATGCCTAAATATGGCCTTGAAAACAAAATGAGTTTGACACCCTTGCTTTATTCCATTTCTTTCAATTGCGAGTCCTCCATCTGATTATAGCAGAAAGTAGTTTGCTCAGTGGAAGGTTGACTTGCACTTAATATGAAGGTATATAACAGACTTATGGGCCGCGAGGACTCAAATTTTGATCTGTTTCAAAAAACATGATGCCAAATGTGAAGAAATTTTAACCAGAATTCTAGTGTTCGGTACCTTAAACAAGGTTAAGAACCACTGATCTAGAATCTGGACGGCCCTCCTCCGACCTCTGTTCGCCAGTCTTTATAAGTTAAGGTGACAATTTTTATTGGTGTAGCATTGCCAAAAAATTGCCAGCTTTGTCAGGTTTTTAATCATTTATTTCAGAACTTGTGCAACACAATAAGCCTATTGTCCACCCCAGCTGAATAAAGTGAAAGTAAAAAGTCCTCCCTCCCTCAAGTCAGCCACACGGTGCGTTCAGGTACAGAACCTCATTCATTACATGTTTACAGATATTATTATTATTACTATTATATGATTATTGCGATTTTTATTCATAATATATTTGTTTTGCTCTTTGTAATTGCTATTTGCAATTGTATTAGCAGCATTTATTCAGGATTTAGTGTAGGTTTTCATGTTTTGGAACAAATTAATGGGATTATAATTTATTTTCATGGGAAAGTCCTGCTTAAAATACGACCATTTCAACTTACAAAGTCCTGGTATGAAATAACTTTGAATGTAGAAGTACCACTGCAGGGACTTTTGAGACACCCTTTACAACATAAGATAACAACCATTAGTCATATGCACCTTAGGTGCCTCATGCAGCTCTCCCCATTGTGGTGCCTTTACTATGTCCATTTTTTTCTTTTTTTTAATGTTCCATTAATTGTCATCCTATTCCTGTATGCTCTCTCTGTCACTCAGATCCAGGTTATCAGCTTTGTCACAGAACAGAACTGGGACTCGTTAGAGGTGTTTGACGGAGGAGACAACACTGACACCTTGCTTGGAAGTTTCTCAGGTATCATGTAGTGGCTTGTATTAATGTATTACGCTTATTTTTTTGTTACTCCATTACATTTGTGATTTTTTTCAACATCGACTGGATGATGGAAAATAACATACACTATGACTAAAATGTTATCTCAACAGTAAATCTTACTACTCTACAATTAGGATTACTGTGACTTTTTCCATTTCAGTGATATAGCAAGAGGCATTAGTGTCATTTTTCCTGAGAATGAAAGCAGCGAAATCAACTGCAAATGTTACAAAACCAGTGTTTTAGTTTGTTTGTTTGTTTTTTTTTTGCAAGTAACTCACATAGGCATTGCCCGCCGAAGGTACAGATGGGTTCACTAAATGCTTCCATTAATTTTCTCTCTAAGGCACCACCGTTCCTGCTCTCCTCAACAGTACGTCCAATCAACTATACCTCCACTTTTTCTCTGATATCAGTGTGTCTGCTGCTGGATTCAGGCTGGAATACAAAAGTAAGTGAAAAAAAATTCTGTATTTTTCGGACGATAAGTCGCACCAGCCATAAAATGCCCAACGAAGAGGAAAAAATAAACATATATAAGTCGCACAGGAGTGTAAGTCGCATTTTTGGGGGAAATTTACTTGATAAAATCCAACACATAGAACAGATATGTCATCTTGAAAGGCAATTTAATATAAAAATACAATAGATAACAACATGCTGAATAAGTGTACAATATGATGTTACATGATGCATGAACAACGAAATGCGAATATACTATCCTCACCAGGACGCTACGGCTCGGTCCTGGCTATACAGCGAGCTAAACTTCCAAATGAAGATGCTGGACGTCCGTATAATTTTCTGAATCAATTTCGTCCTCGATACCAAACAGGTTCGCATCAACGTAAATAAATGATAATTAGGTGCTATTATGGCAATGACACAAATGGTTAGCATGTGTTCGCTAGCATTAGCACATCGTTCAAACAACCACACAACTGACTTTAAGTGTCCGATCGCGGGTGGAAAACACACAACAACAACAGAAAAGATGATACACACAAGCGTTGCCTCTGTAGAGATATTTCACAAGCATAAACAATGAATGGTTCGCAGCCGTGTCTCTCTCTCTCTCTCTCTCTCTCTCTCTCTCTCTCTCTCTCTCTCTCTCTCTCTCGCTCTCGCTCTCGCTCTCGCTCTCTCTCTCTCTCTCGCCCTCAAAGACGCATTTCAATATAAAAAACTCATTAATACAATTGAACACACATTGCCAAAGGCAGAACGCGAACGTGGCCATAGCTATTAAGAGTTATTCAGATACTGTAACTATAGCATAAAGAACATGCTAACAAGTTCACCAAACCATCAGTGTCACTCCAAAACACCAAAAAAACATGTGAAATTATATCATAATGTCTTAATAATTTCACACATAAGTCGCTCCTGAGTATAAGTTGCACCCCCAGCCAAACTGTACTGTATAGCCTCAATTACAACAATGAGAAAATTGACATTTTGCTGAGTTTGTCTTTGTTTTTTTGTATCCCTTTAGCTGTTTCACTGACCAACTGTCCAGAACCAGTCGTTCCTATGAATGCCATTAAGATTGGGGAGCGTCTTCAGATGAATAATGTTGTGTCTTTTCAGTGTGAACCTGGATATACACTACAGGTAAAACCATAACACGCACTGATTACTGTTCTATTACTTTGCAACTGCCGAAGTATTATTTGCTGTATATAATATATAAAATATTGGAAACCATTTAAACTAACTACTATGACATGTTTTCTATCCTGTGTCACTAAGTGATTTGAAAGTACTGTACTGTTTAGCTTCCTTCCAGAATTCAAAATCTCAACAGAGATTACATTTTCCTTCTAATTTGGTTGTGGTAAACGCCTACCTCTCTCTCTCTCTACTCATGCTTTCATTTTAATATGGTTGTAATTCTCGTTCGCGGTTCCTCTTTGTCACTTCAGATAGATTTAATAATTTAGTTGCCCCATGAAGTCATTTAGAGACAACAGGCAGCTGCTTCAAACAATTACAGCAGCAGATGTGGGTGAGAGCAAATTAATTCACGGCCAGTTTGTTGTATTTCCCTCTTTTTTCTGCACATGGTGTACCTTGAAGGGGAATTCACATATTACCTGTATGCCTGGAACTGTCCGACGATGGAACTACCCTCCACCTCTTTGCATTGGTAAGTATAACTTGTTTCCTTGTTGCATCCACATTCTTCCCTTGTCCTTCTGGCCTCAGTCTACCATCTGACAACTTTTCCCCGGGGATTTTTCTCCCCCTTTGCTCTCCGGATGATTATTTAAAGCACAACAAGGTTAAGATCTCAGAAGACTTGATCTTACTGTGACATCTTCAGCTTTATGTTGTCACTTCATGTTCAAGGGGAACAAGATTCTTCTTTTGCCTCCCTGAGGATAGTGCAAATCAATAGTTTAATACTGTTTTTTAAAACCCAAAATCCAAACCAATTGACGGAATTAGGGCACTTTTAGTTTCTAAATCCGGTGTTTCATAGCTTCATTAAGTCCAGGCAATCATTTTACAGTAGAAAAAACACATGGTACATGTCAAAAGCAGTAAAGGATACTCTCCAAACAACACACACACAGTGCAAACTATTCATGTATTCTGTATGAATGGAACAGGAGGATTTACATACTTATTCTACCTTCTGTCACCTACTACGAGACCAGTTCATAACAATTTATGTCAATGGCATACATAAAATTAAGACATTTGTGCAATCTGTTATTTTTGGTCAAAATAAGTGAAATTGGATGATTTCCCATGGCACGAATTCTAGTGAACCATTGAACCCTAGTTGGGAATCAGTGATTAAATCAGTGAACCATGTGAGCGTACTTTAACAAACAATTTCCATCTCAACCAATGTTTGCTCTAAATGTGGGAGATTCACATATCCGCATTTTCTGTTTTCAACCTTGTATTCAGCATATCAAACAGAGCCGTTATTTATTCCTGAGAAAGAAAAAAAATAATAATGGTATACCGCTGACATTTATTCTTCCTTGTCTCCTTCCTTTGTCTCAAGTAACCTGTTTGTCTAATTTATTTCCCCCTGCACGGAATTCTTTTCCTAGCATTTCCAAGACCACTCAGTTTTCTGCTTTCGTCAGCTGATGCTCTTGCCATCAGTTTAGCATCCTTTCATCTCTTATGTGTCTTATTCCTGGGCTTCTCCCTTTTCATCTTTCTTGATACCATCATCAGTTTTATTTCTAACTATTTTGAGTCCTTGTCCTGGATTTCAGTCAAGGAAATTGTATCCACTGGTGGTTTAAGATGAAAGGAAGTCTGACAAAACGGCAAGCTATGCATGATATGGCACTATGACATCTTAACATCGTCAACAAAAAGACAATTTGAATATATTTAGCTAGTCTTCATTTCAACGCAAAGACAGCAGTGTAATAGAAATGAATAGTACAGAGATGCTTCACATCAACTAAGCAAGCGCTAGATGTGTTCCAAGGATCCAATTTGTGATCAGGCCCCATACCTTGTCAGAGACAAGGGGCCACCAATCAGAAAGGATCACTCGAGTCTCAGCAAAGCACTAGCACATACATATTAAACTTTCAAACAGAGTTTGACGGCTTGTAAATGACTATGGGCCATAGCATGTCTGATATGACTTGAATCTAGCTGATGCAAGGTGTGCAACATGCAGTGCATAACAAATGAATAGTTAGTTGTTTAACAAATCATTGTTAACAAAAACACTTGTCTCCATCAGTGTTGTTTTCGTCAACGATGACATTAACAAAAATATTTTGTCAGTGAACACTTTTTTCATGACGATGACGAGTGAATAACGAGCTAAAAACGTGTTTTGGGAGACTAAAACACATCGAGATGAATGGCAGTTTGGTCTGACAAGACAAGAACGAGATGAAAATGTGCAAGCTTCCTTCACCTATTCACAGTATGTGACATTTTAATGTGTAGTTAGCCTGCATTGTAGCAGTGTCTGGTTGTGTCACTCAGTGTTGGGCACGTTACTTTAAAAAAGTAATTAGTTGTAGTAATTCACTACTTCTTCCAAAAAGTAACTGAGTTGGTAACTGAATTACTTTATAGTAAAAGTAACTAGTTACCAGGGAAAGTAACTATTTCCGTTACTTTAAAAAGAAGTTGTTGTATGTCAAAGAATTTGAAATTTTCTGAGCAGTATTCGAGTCAGTTGAATAGAGAAGAACAGACAGGTAGTTGTGTTATAGAACCTTATAATATTTATTGCACCTCGCCAGCAACAGATTTATCCTACACTTGAAGTGCAACAAAAATAAACAGAAAACAATATAATAAAATAACTATCAGCAATAAACAATATAAAGTGAGTTTTAATAAATTTAAATCTAACTCACAACCTCAGACAACTGGTCAAGGAGACATAGCCTACTGTACTTCAAGTATTTTGTTAACAAAAGTCAATAGTAAAACAATATAAAGTGAGTTGCCTACCACAGATGTCGACAAAAGCTTTGCCCCGGGACATAAATTACACTTTACATTTACGTTCTTTCCTTTAATTTCGACCAACTTGAAATAGTGTTTATATCTCCAACTCGTAAAGGACAAATTTTCCTCGGAATGCTCTGCTATCATATCCCTCTGCATCTATTTTGCGCGTGTGTGTTTGCCGCACGCGCTGTTCCGGTTTGTGTGTGAAAACCCTGGCTCTGATTGGCTTACCATGACACATGACTCTAACCCTCTGCCAATCACAATCACTTCCATCGCATCTATCCTGGGGGTGCATTCAAGTAGCCTCGTACCCCTACTCCTCCCGTCACTCTCGAAGCGTCTGCCGTCCTCAAGATGGAAGCGGCATTCCTGCTGGCTGAAAGTGGGGGATCGGAACGAGGCTGGCATTCAGGTGTAGCAAACACATAAACGTTAGCAAGCTTTGGAAAGCATTGTCTAATTGAATGAGCAGGGACAAACAAACAAACTGGAGTCATTAGAAGTATGTGCGCTATATTCGAACCTGAACGCACCCGCAAGGCTTGGATGACAAATAAACAGAGCCGAGTAGTCTCACTGCGGCTGTTAGTTTCTTCAGTTTATTCAGAGTAAGTAACGCACCGCTTTTAACCGTCAGTAACGGTAACGGCGTTGTAACGGCGGAAAAAATAATTAGATTACCCCGTTACTGAAAAAAAAATGCCGTTATGTAACGGCGTTATTTGTAACGGCGTTATTCCCAACACTGGTCACTCATGTGACATGCTGCGCCCCCTCTCCCCGACTCACCAGTATGTCGTCTCCAGTCTCCATTTAGGCTAGCACACATGGTAACATATGTTTTCTCGTCTTAGCCAGAGAGAATATGCAACGTTGCTTTATCCTTTAAGGTATGTGCTAAGTGATCATCACACAATAAACAAAACTCATAGTGTTTGCATAGCATTTGCATTAGCATTAGGCTAATGCTAATGGCAAGTGTCTTCTTCAACTCTCGGACAACTTTTTTTTTTTTTTTTTTTTACATGCAGTTCATGGCATTCCGTTGGGTATAATTCATTGAAAATAATGTACTGTTTTCCTGCTGAGAGTATTATCACCAAGTTAGCGTTGTCATTGCTAAAATATGTGCTCGTCTCTCGAAATAGTTGAAAAGCTTAATTTATTTGTTTTTGGAGGCAAATGTTTTAATTTTACAGACTAAAGCATTTTTAGTAAATGTCAACTAAAACTAGACGAAATTAGTCTTGAGTTTTTGTCAACAAAAACTAGACAAACACATTTTGAGATGACTAAAATATGACTAAGACTAATAAGTATTATGATCCAAAAGAGTAAGACAAAAACTAAAAGTTATAATTATTATTATTGGGTAATAAATAATCCCCTTCATGGAGGTGAATTTAGCAATAATAGTTTCCTATAACCACCATTACCACAGTACAGTATATGCTGTTGTGTAGTTTTTGAGACAAAAGGTATGCTCAGCATTGTTTGGACTTTGGCTTAATCCAGAACCTTCTTTCTACGTGTTTTGACAACGTATTTCAGCAGATTTCTGAATTTCAGTCTTTCTATTTTGCATGCATTTATGTTATTAAAATAATTTCACCCCAATGATATACTTCTCTAACTGCCTTACACCAGCCCAATGTGGAGGAATCCGGGAGGAGATGGAGGGCATGATACTGAGTCCCGGTTTCCCTGGCAACTACCCTAGCAACAGTGACTGCACATGGAGGATCTACCTGCCAGTTGGTTACGGTAAAATATTTAGCATCTCTTAAGTTGTTTTAAACACCACAAATAATTTGAATTGTCCTTAAAATAAATTGACATCAAACAACTGACCTGTATGCACTATGAAGGTAAACAGTTTGCCTTGGACGGTGCCTTCAAGGCTTGTGACATTTGCCCTTTTAATTACTTTTATTTTTGTAGAGGAATGCTTACAGCTTCATTCATTAGTACACTTTTTGAATGAAAGAAAACTTAATACAATGGGGGTCATACAACAGGTCATTACTGTAATATGAACATTCATTGTCATAATTGCCCTGAGGCAATGATGATGAGCAGAAGCAGTAATTGGTTCTTTGTGTCTGAATGTGAATGGCACAGGTCCAGCTCATGTACTTTAATTTTCTCTGATTCATTTATTTGTTTTCTCTGAGTGTCTTTTGGCCAATCAATACCTATGTAGGTTATTTTGTTTTCCTGCTCCAATGAAATGTATGTTATGTTAAGTTAGCAGTTTGTGTTGTTACAATTATTTCCTGGAGGTCTAATGTCACCGATGAGAATTACTCAAAGAGGGTTTTTGCAGACCCGAACTAGTAAACTTGGCACAAAACAATGCTGTTGTTGTATTCCATTCTACATTATGTTTTACATTTTTTTACACTTGGAAGAAGGGAAGGAAATAATTTTCAAACGCGTTTGCTTCTCTTGCCAGGAGCACACATTCAGTTTCTCAATTTCTCCACTGAAGCCAACCACGATTTCCTCGAAATACGCAATGGACCCCTGGACACGAGTGCAATCATTGGGCGATACAGTGGACAAGATGCCCCCTCTTCGCTTCTTACCACCTCACATGAGACTACTGTTTATTTCCATAGTGACCATTCACAGAATAAACCAGGGTTCAGGTTCGAGTACCAAGGTAAGTGACCGTGATGTGAAAGAATGTTTGCTTCACGAGAGACTGCCTGGAATTATTGAAGAACTTAATATGCAGTTCACATCATAATTGATATATTCACCAGGATTCGTTTTTGCTAATTGTAAAGCTGGCTTGGCCTCAGTATCCAGTTTTAATTTTTGCTGCTGAGCTTGATATAACCCATAATCACGTCAATGTAGTTTAGCTGAGGAACATTTAATATATTGAGCTATTTGCCTGAAAAATGATAAAATCGACATAAAAATTAAGTCACGGTAATGAATAATGACTTGAAAGGCAGAATGATTCATCATAATCTCTCCCACTTTTCATCAAGTTAATTTAGTAACTATCAGTGTCATATGAGGTGTGTATTATGGGTTTTTAATCACTGTATTCCAAAGTGTTGATCACTTATTTTAAAATTATATTTTTGTGCCTAAGGAATATGACACATTACCATGTGTGCAAAGCTAGAGCCATCACAAATCTGTATTTTATGTGTGATACCACAAACATTGGTGAATTGGGAAAAAAACAGCAATGGGTATTTACATAATCTTATGTAAATTATCTTATAAATCAAACATTATATTTGCAAATACTCCCTTTTGCAGCATTTGCATGAGTTATCTGTTACAATAGAGAATCTGTGATCCATAAAAATCAATTTATTCTGTCAAATTTACATCCTGGCCCTTTGAGGCTCAACGCATATTTGTTTCCAAAGGGGGTCAAAGGAGCTGTTTACCCACCCTACCTCAAATAGCTCCAGACAAACACACCTCTGCCTTATTGATTGGAACTTTGGCAAGGAGGAACAAAAACCCAATCATAAAAGGAAAACGGAAAAATGAACAAGACAATGTCATCATCATGCATTCACTTCAACCATAAATATTTTTTGATGAACTGATTTTTAATATAAAACAATAATGATAACTAGTAGACATGTGCTGATTGCCGGTTTCAAGGTATACCATGGTATGAACACGTCAAGGTTTCAAAACTGCAAAAACTTTCCGTCATACCGTCCCTAAAGTATGAGCTATATGTCTCAAAAATGCATGGAGAAATCCCTCGCTCGCAGCTGTAAGGCTCAACCCTCCCCCACTGGTTGTTACTCAGTGTCAGTGAGTCAGCTGTGCTACACAATGGCTGGAGGAGGCGAAACTCCTGAGCATGTTCCCTTATCAAAGAAAGCAAAATTGCTGGTATGGAAATACGGGGTTTCCATAAAGTGTCTTTACCAGTGTTGTTAATAACGGCGTTACAATATAACGGCGTTACTAACGGCGTTATTTTTTTCAGTAGTGGGTAATCTAATTAATTACTTTTCTCATATTGGCAACGCCGTTACCGTTACTGAGGACGGAAAGGCATGCGTTACTATGCGTTACTATATTGGTCGAAAAGTCTGAGGGAGACGGACTCACCGAGACGACAGAGCAGAGCAGGAGTAGGGAGGAGGCAAGAAAGTTGTGACGCCGAGCAAACGCGATGCTAGGTAGCTCCAATAATACATGTTGTAGCTGATAGCCTAAAAACTACGCCCGCATGTTATGGTAGATATGGTAGACATGGTAGATATCACATGTACTGTATATAGCTATAACTAGATGCAAAATGACAGACATGGCACTAAATGCGTTAGTAGACAGCCGCCATCTTAAAGCAGTAAACTTTTTAGGACGGCTCTGTTGTAGAGAACCTTCCTAGCGAACCTAAGTAGCTTTTTATCTAAAATACTTCTATCGGTAAAATCTTGACTTGAATCTATCTTTAGATGATGAAACAGTTTTAAAACTTTCATATGTCGAAAATAGAGAGAAGGGAACTAATACACTAATGGGAGCAATTTTAACAACTTTTAACAGTTGATACAGGGTAAAGGGTAAATTAGGGTAAAGAATTGGGCTCGGGCCAATTGTACCAAAAACCTTCACAGAAAACTTCACATAGTGTGGCCAATGTTTTTTTTTTTCTTTTTTTGAGGAAAAAAAAAAAAGTAATTATCACCAATTACTTTGCCAAGTAACTAATTACTCTTACATTCAGGTAATTGAGTTACTAACGCAATTACTTTTTGGGAGAAGTCATTTGTAACTATAATTAATTACTTTTTTTCAGTAAGATTAACAACACTGGTATTTACCATTTCAAAACTTTATTAAAAGTGCAATTGATTTTATTCAGATTTGTTCTATTGTATTCAGCGTTTATTGAAGTTTTTTTATTTTTTATTTTTTATTTTTTTTTTACGTCTTTTAATACACTTCTACATGGGCACCATTAGTTGCACAAAGCACATCAAGATTTCTTGCCATGTCCGCTGTAGCATAGCCTCATCAATTGTGGCAATGGCATCAGTAATCCTTCGCTTAAGGTCAGTAATGTCCCTTATCTTTGTTTGATACACAATATCTTTAACATAGCCCCATAGAAAGAAGTCCTGGTGAATGTGGCGGCCAAGGAATTGGCCCATCCCTTCCAATCCATCGGTCTGGAAATTTTTGATTGAGGAACCCACGTACATGTAGCCCCCAATGTGGTGGTGCACCATCTTGCTAAAAAATGATGGTTGGTTGAAGGTCATTCAGTTGTGGTGCAACATATTCAGTTAAAAGGTCAAGGTAAAACTTTAAGTACTGTAGTGAAGTAATGAAGTAAAAGCTGAAACGCACAAATGCAGTGTAATAAAAAACTTTAATAAACACTGAATACAATAGAACAAATCTGAATAAAATATCTAATCAATTGCATTTCTAATAATTTTTTTAAATGGTAAAGAGACTTTGTGGACTCTGTACTTCGGCTACATAAAAAAATACAGACGATTGGGCTTTAAGGGAGGAAGGCCAACCGACATATACAGTAAAACTATGTTTGCGGAGGGTGGTTGCCGAGGAGGCAATACCTCCAATATGATTTCACATTTCTACAGCATTAAACGTTAGTAAACACTGTCATTAAAGTTTCCCACCAGCTGCGAGAGTTAAATTCAGAGTGCTTAGTGTGTCTATTTGTGGTAAACCATGGCGTTTTTTTTTTTTTTTTCTCTAGCAAATGTCTGTGTTGAGATAGTGTGTATATAATGTATCATTTTAATTTGTTTTAACTTAACATTATACTTATGTTCCGATTTGCTAATATGTTTTAAAAATTAAAAATCCTGTTCAATGGAATTTTTTTGTTTGTTTATTTTTTTTCAAACCCAGATATCTCAAAATTATACATTTTAGAGCTATAATTGCGATACCGTGAAACCGTGATATTTTGGCTTAAGGTTATCATACTGTCAAAATATCATACCGGCACATGGCTAATAACTAGCAGTCGTGGTTAAACCGACAGCTTTTAAGGATGTGATTTCATCTGTGAAACTAACTTTGTAATCGTCCTGGATTAACTTTGAAAATAATAATCATAATGAAAACATTTGTGATTGTTTCATTAACATCACAAATACAATATAGCTGAGCATTGCAGTCCAAGTTGAGGACGTTTTATAATTTCTTGAATTTCAAAAATCATGCTAATTTCTAGTCACATCATTCATGGGTCCATCATCTTGCCTACAGCTTATGAACTACAAGAGTGCCCGGATCCAGAACCTTTCCGCTATGGTGTGGTAGTGGGTGCTGGCTACAGTGTGGGCCAGTCCATATCCTTCGAGTGTTTGCCTGGCTACCAGCTTGTGGGATATTCCATCCTTACGTGTGAACATGGCACAACCCGCAATTGGGATAACCCTTTCCCTCGCTGTGAAGGTAGGTTGAAATGGCATGTCGATTAAAACAAAAAAGACTTAGACTTAATGTGTTTCAATATTCATAGTAAATAAAGCCATTAGACTGTCCCATCAATTATACCCTTTTAATGATGCAAATTGTATATATATGGCGGAAAACACAGACAAGACCGAAAAAGCAGTTTCTGCGCTTTCACTCCTCTTAAAAAGAAACTTCTGTATTTTAAGCCAAAACAACTGTTGTGTTTGATAGAACAATATGTCCATATGCTCCCATTGCAGATTCATGGTGCATTAAGCCCCTGAACTATTTTTAATTTGTCCGTTTTACCCTGGAAACCCCCGTTAACAGACGTCGCACAACTGCTTTTGTTTCAACCCATCTATAAAAAGAAGGTAATTAATTATATTTATTATTGATAATGTCATTTATGTCTTAGAATTATTAATTGATGTCTAATATTTCATTTTTAAAAAAATGACAAAAAAATTATTCACTCACATATTTTAAACTTTTAAACAAATTACGTCACAATGAAAAAAATGGTGTCTAACAAAGTCACGGATATGTACCTCATAAATATCGCTTAATGGTATTTTTTTTGTTACTGTCGCTTTTTCTCTGATACATTAGATGATAAATAATCGATCCAAACAAAGAAAAGTTGGAAAAAAAAATGTTTAAAAGGGATACTAGTATATGAAAAAATAATCTCAACTATTCCTTGATGTCTGGGATCTGCATCGCGACGCTTGTTATATTACCATGTTTCACTAATAAAATCCCCCCAAAATCCAGCTGTGGCCCTTCACAGCTGTGTCTTGGCACTCAGTAATACATGCTACATGGAGTTTTTCGATCGAAACAAGGTAAGTACGCGATAATATCCTGTTAAAGTCATGGCGTCTTTAATTCTGCTCTTTCATGCTCTCACCTCTAGATAGGGTTTCGCTGTTTAAAAAAAAAAAAAATAATTAAATGCCCTCCTGTTCAAAATTATTCTTCCCCCAGAAAATTGATATTTTAAGCTTTTCAACGATGTATCACTCATGCATATCGGACAATTTTGAAAGTTGGCCAAATTGGAGGTCTCAGAGCGGAACTTATAGTCTAGTATATGTATTTATATATATATATATATATATATATATATATATATATATATATATATATATATATATATACACTGAATATATATATACACTGAATATATATATACACTGAATATATGGCGGAAAACACTCAGGTGACTATAGAAAACAAAGAGCAGAATTACAGACGCCATGACTTTAATGAGTTTTTTATCGTGTACTTACCTTGTTTCAATCCAAAAACTCCATGTCGCATGTATCACGGAGTGTCAAGACACAGCTGTGAATGGCCACAGCTGGATTTTTGGGGGATTTCATGGGTGAAACATGGTAATATAACAAGGATCGCGATGCAGAAATCGCAGACATCAAGGAGTGGTCGAGATTTTCCTTTTCTTATATTTACCCTTTTAAACGTTTTTTTTTTTTTTTTTTTTCACTATTTGTTTGGATCGATTATTTTTCATCTAGCATATCGGAGAAAATGCGACAGTAACAAAAAATACAATTAAGAGATACTTATGAGGTAGATATCCGTGACTTTTTTACAGACAACATTTTTTTCATTGTGACATAATTTGTTTAATAGTTTAAAATATGTGAGTGAATAATGTTTTAAAGTGTTTTTTTTTTTTTTTTTGTAAAACTAAATATGAGACATCAAATTATGATTCTAAACTAAAAATGCCAGATGTTTTGAATAATAAATAAAATTACCTTCGTTTTACGGCTGGGTTGAAACAAAAGCGGTTGCGAGATGTCTGTAAAATGGGGTTTCCAGGGTAAAGCTGACAAATTAAAAATAGTTTGGGGGCTTCACGCGCCATGAATCTGCTATGGAAGCATATAGACATACTGTCCTATCAAACACAACAGTTGTTTTGGCTTAAAATACAGCAGTTTCTTTTAAGTAGGAGTGTAAGAGCAGAAATTACTTTTTCAGGCTTGTCTGTGTTGTAATAATTATTAATGTATTTATTGAAATCATTATTTACATTTAATTGCCCACTGTACACATACTGTATTATTGCAACCAAATGCATCTTGAAAATACAAAATCATGATATTTAGTGAATAGCATTTCTCCAAAGTGTCTGGCGTCAGATCAATAACTCATCTGACAGGTGAGAGACAAGCTCAGGAGTTGCTGTAACACATAGGGTACCTAAATAATTTGAGCACGCGCAGACACGCTACCCTCAGTGCCTCTGATGAAAATGTAATCTTAGCTACGTACGTATAAAAAGGATTGTATACACCGAGGTTTTCAAGGATGTGTCGTTAATCTGATCTGCTTGTCCCAGCTGCTTGAGATGACTACACGATTGTGATTACTGTGAGAATGTTTCTTTCATGGTCGCAGCACTTGAAAATATGAGTATGCTCGTCATAGGAAATGTTTAGTATTTTACTAGGTGTTTAATTTGCCTTTTGAAAAAAGGAAAAAAAAAATGAATGCATGCAGATTTGGTAAAACCACACGCACGTATGAATGGTGAATCACAATTTCCTATAAAACATATTAATAACCAAGTGTTAAAATCCTTGTATTACATCTTTAGTGAGATAAATCAACATTATTTGAGGTAATGAACAGGTCTGCAATAAAGATTTCCACTTATCTTTTTACCACAAACTGGCTTTATCAGCAAGATTTGCTTATTAATCTTGAGCTGAAACCTGCTTTGTTGTGTTAATTGGAATTATAAGAGACCCCTGGCCAAGTGATATAAATTCAGCCACTCTTTGTTGGTACTCTGATATCTCAGTTCCTTGCGGTGGAAATATCACATCAGACAACGGGACCATCTTCTCGCCACGCTACCCAGAAGAATACCTCAACTCAGCTGATTGCTCCTGGTTGATCACCGTGGCCCCAGGTTTTGGAATCAAGCTCAACTTCACACTACTTCAAGTTCATGGGCCCCATGACTTCATAACTGTTTGGTAAGGAATTATGATTATTTTGAGAGCTCAAAAAGCCATAGCTGATGGTGTGCAACTTGATTTGTTTTGTTTGATTTATCCTGTGCTGTTGAACGGCAGATTGCCTTTTCATCACCTCTTTAGTATTTGGCTGAAGTTATCAAATGTGTAACTGAACAAAGACTTCCCAGTCCCTGTTCATCCAGTCTGCGCATGGCACTCTCCAGAAACCATGTGTTATGTTTTGATTGCCAACCAATCTGCAAAGATGATGACTGCATGACATTCCCAATGGATTTTGGTATATTCTCCTACCACATGCTGATTTAACAGCAAATTGTTCTACATTGCAGATCTTACCTGAATTGAATGTTTTCGTTGATAGGATATCTTGTCTGTCAAAAAATATGTTGAAAGCAACCCATTTTTTGATTGCATTGTTTCTTTCTATAAACGGTCCTACTGCATTGATCTTTCTTTGTATGTTCCCCTGGAGTCAAGATGCGGACTATCATGTCGCCCAGTTTCAACTTGCAACCTCTGTGTATCTAGCCACTGAACCACTGAGCCAAAGAAATGGGCCCCATAATGGTAACTTGGCCAGAGTGCAGTCAGACAGCAGTCCCTAGCCAGCCGTTTTCAGAGCTGCTTGTAATCTCCCATGCCCACTCTGACAGCCAAAGACAGATGGTTTTTAAGCTGAATGGTTTGTGTTATAATTCCGGGAGCTGGCTTAAATGGCCATTCCTACGACAAGGGACAGCTTCGATTGGACCAAAGCTTCCGAAGGCAATCCCATCGGATGTTAGTGTTCACAGTCCAAACCAGATCAGTCATTCCATCCTGCCATACAGTGTTTTCCTTCCTTTCGTGTGTTGTAATATTTCACGCCCTCTGATCGGTCTCTCTTGTCTTTAGGGATGGTCCACAAGAAACGGCTAGAAAACTAGGTGTGTTCACTGACGGAGAACCAAACGACCCCCCTAAGAGCACATCAAATCAGGTGCTGATCCGTTTTCGCAGTAACACAGAGAAAGGTGGATTGTTTCGTATCGACTATCAAGGTAAGTCCTTTTTTGCAATGCATAGTACATTCTGGATCCTGTAGCTTTTTTGTTTTTGATTGACGTCTGTTTTATTTCTTTCCAATAAAGCTTACAGACTTCAGTTCTGCTTGCCTCCAACCATCATTCCTAACGCAGAGATTCTGATGGCAAGCAAAGAATTTAAAATAGGTAAGAGTTCAAAATATGTACTGTATTTTTCAGACTATAAGTCACATCTGAGTATAAGTCGCACCAGCCCAAAAATGCGCAATGAAGGGGATAAAAAAAAAAAAACATAAGTCCCACTAGAGTGTAAGTCACATTTATGGGGGTAATTTACTTGACAAAATCCAACACATAGAACAGATACAGTGGGGCAAATAAGTATTTAGTCAACCACCAACTGTGCAAGTTCTCCTACTTGAAAAGATTAGAGAGACCTGTAATTGTCAACATGGGTAAACCTCAACCATGAGAGACAGAATGTGAAAAAACAGAAAATCAAATTGTTGTATTTTTATAGAATTTATTTCCAAATTAGAGTGGAAAATACGTATTTGGTCACCTATAAAAAAAGCAAGATTTCTGGCTGTCTTACTTCTTCTAACGAGGTCTAACGAGGCCCCACTCGTTACCTGTATAAATGGCACCTGCTTTAACTCATTATCTGTGTAAAAGACACCTGTCCACAATCTCAGTCAGTAACATTCCAAACTCCACTATGGCCAAGACCAAAGAGCTGTCGAAGGACACCAGAGAAAAAATTGTAGACCTGCACCAGGCTGGGAAGACTGAATCTGCAATAGGTAAAACGCTTGGTGTAAATAAATCAACTGTGGGAGCAATTATTAAACAATGGAAGACATACAAGACCACTGATAATCTCCCTCGATCTGGGACTCCATGCAAGATTGCACCCCATGGAGTCAATATGATAGCAAGAACAGTGAGCAAAAATCCCAGAACCACTCGGCGGACCTAGTGAATGACCTACAGAGAGCTGGGACCACAGTAGCAAAGGCTACTATCAGTAACACAATGCGCTGCCAGGGACTCAAATCCTGCACTGCCAGATGTGTCCCCCTGCTGAAGAAGGTACATGTCCAGGCCCGTCTGCGGTTTGCTAGAGAGTATTTGGATGATCCAAAAGAGGAGTGGGAGAATGTGTTATGGTAAGATGAAACCAAAATAGAACTTTTTGGTAGAAACACAGGTTCTCGTGTTTGGAGGAGAAAGAATACTGAATTGCATCCGAAGAGCATCATACCCACTGTGAAGCATGGGGGTCGAAACATCATGCTTTGGGGCTGTTTTTCTGCAAAGGGACCAGGATGACTGAACTGTGTAAAGGAAAGAATGAATGGGGCCATGTATCGAGAGATTTTGAGTGAAAATCTCCTTCCATCAGGACATTGAAGATGAGACGTGCCTGGGTCTTTCACCATGAGAATGATCCAAAACACACAGCCAGGGCAACAAAGGAGTGGCTTCGTAAGAAGCATTTCAAAGTCCTGGAGTGGTCTAACTAGTCTCCAGATCTCAACTCAATACAAAATCTGTGGAGGGAGATGAAAGTCCGTGTTTCCCAACGACAGCCCCAAAACATCACTGCTCTCGAGGAGATCTGCATGGAGGAATGGGCCAAAATACCAGCAACAGTGTGTGAAAAGCTTGTGAAGAGTTGGAGAAAACATTTGGCCCGCGTTATTTCCAACATAGGGTACAAAACAAAGTATTGAGATGGACTTTTGGTATTGACCAAATACTTATTTTCCAGCATGATTTGCAAATAAATTCTTTAAAAATCAAACAAGGGTTTTTTCTTTGGGCTTTTTTCTACATTCTGTCTCTCATGGTTGAGGTTTACCCATGTTGACAATTACAGGCCTCTCTAATATTTTCAAGTGGGAGAACTTGCACAATTAGTGGTTGACTAAATACTTATGTGCCCCACTCTCTGTCAACTAGAAAGGCAATTTAAAATAAAAAATACAACAGAGAACAACATGCTGAATAAGTGTACAGCATGGTAATGTTTTATGATGCATGAACAATGAAATGCGAACGTGGCCGGTATGTTAACTTAACATAGCTATTAAGAGTTATTCAGATAACTATAGCATAAAGAACATGTTCACAAGTTTACCAAACAATCAGTGTCACTCCTAAACACCAAAATAACATGTGAAATGATAAATAATGTGTTAATAATTTCACATATAAGTCGCTCCAGAGTATAAGTCGTACCCCCAGCTAAACTATGAAAAAAATCTGCGACTTATAGTCTGAAAAATACGGTACAAGTATATAATGTTGATTATGTGGACCTAAAAGTAAAATTTTCCTAATTAAAACCATCCCCTCCTCATGTTTGTCCAAATAGCAGCAAAACTGACCCGCTGTTTCAGCCCATGTGATTAAGTACCGCTGTTTTCCATTGTGCACATTACATTCATGACAGTGCCAGATAATTGTAATGACCACCATCTGACTGACATTTAGCTTTATAGTAATCATTTGAAAGGTTGTGTCACTTTTATTATGGCCCTTGACCTCTCACATATAAAGGCCCTCCCTCTCTCTCTGTCCAGGGGATATTGTGCGCTACAGGTGTATTCCAGGTTACCAGCTAAGTGGCAACGACATCCTTACATGTCGTCTAGGGGCTCACTTGGAGTTTCAGGGGCCTCCGCCGTCATGTGATGGTGAGTGAATATGAGTATTTCTCCTCAATATGTCTTTATTCAGTATTTAAAATCATCTTAATAGAATTGGTTGATGTGAAATCTGTTGGTTTTGACATTGCTACATTGAAAATGGTGGCTATTTAACAAAATTATTCTCTATCAATGCCGTTCTAAATACTTCCTAAAGACTCTAATCTCCTATCATGAACATAATTTTAATCATATGATTTAATTAGGCAACAGTCAAAGCCGAGGAATTGATATAAACTTGCTCTACCTCTTGGGAAAAAAGTTTCTTGAATATGATTTATTTAGAGAAGCTTACAAGTGTAAATAAGTAATATTAGTCACATAGCTTGCAGAATAATGCATAACAACAATTGTATTAAAACATTTGAAGTAAAAAAAAAAAGTTAAAATTATGAACTCCTGTAGTTAGCATAATGCAGGGTGGTTGTTTTTCATACAGTTTTTCCCAAATGGATTCACGTGCTTCTAGCTGGGCAATTTTTTTGACTCTCATGGGCTTTGCACAAGCCTGCAGTCATAGTGCAAAGGCATCATATCAGTTTGGTAGAACTTTTCATCTCCACGGATGATGCTAAGTTCCCAGGGGACTGAGAATGGCTTTCGTGTCGCTCTCTCCAAGCTGAGAATCATCATCCCAAAGGAATTAATAGTTGCACGGTTACCACACTGTACCGTTATTATGCCGAATGTTGCGCTCAACATTTTTCCTCAGGGCGAAAGGAAACTGGTGCACAGAGGTTTCACTTTTCCACTATGCTTTAAAATATTATGAACTCAGATAATTACATATGTTTTGAATTCCTGTGCTTTATTCTGCAATGCTACTCTGTCATTTTGTTTCTTAGACATTGGGTCTTCGAGTAAGGCGGCACAGTCTGGGGAATGTGACTAATTTGCAGCATTAAATAAAGAAAACACAAATTTTTAAGCATAGGGTAAAAGCGTGGGTGTCAGGTAAAGAACAAAAAGCAATGGAGAAATTGGAAAAAATGTAGCAAAACAGTCTTAAGTCTTCAAAATTGTGGCAAAACCGGTGTTTGTATATCCATCTTGAGTTTAATAAGAAGGGATCAACGTATGTACAATGACAAAGATTAGATGATATTGATTGAAATTTACCCAACAGAGTGAGTGCTACTGTGACTAGTTGTTGGAGCTGATTGTAATGAGTGACACGCAGAATATCCAGTAACGGGATTACCAGTGACTTTGAAAAAGAGCCAATGAATGAATAGGTGTGACTATAATACAAACACAAGCCACCGTCCACTGGAAGAGGGCATGCATTTTTCAAGGGATTTGGGCAAAATAAGAAGTTTGGCAGCAGGAAGAGAAAGGATGCCTGACTTTACTGAGCAGAAAGCTGGTGACTGAGAAGAGGACAGTAGTTTAGAGCCAAGGCGAGCAAGGAGAGGACAAGGAGAGACTGAGGTTGGAATGCAAAGCTCATTGAAATGCACGGGACATGCAGGCTGCAGCTGCACCTATCAAATCATCGCTTCTGGCTCTCACGAGCACAACCCTCAGCGCACATCAAATCGCCCCTACATACGGACACACATGTACGTCTCTTCTGTCTAGCTTCCAAAGTATTAACGGATTTTATCGTGGTGGTCTGCTAAAGAACAGTGCTAGAATTTCCAATTTGTAGCTGCAGCTCCCAAGTATCGTCTTTCATCCTCTGCATTGCTTATGACTGCACCCCCTCCCCCACACAATCCCTGCCAACTCACAAGTGTCACACTTTCTGACTCTTCCTGCGTAACGAACCTGTTAATCTCCTGTGCTCTCAACCTTCTCGGGAGCCTGTTTAAAGCACAGTATTTTGACATCTATCAGCGCACTCGTGTTCAGGTTGACATCCCTTTAAAATCTCTGCATACTCTTTGTATTCAGTCCAGAGACTCATTGGCAGACATCAGTGACTTTTCCATTCCCCATTTTAGTGCCATTTTAACAAACATGTTTTGCATACATGTGTTGGGTTAGGATAGTGGACCATTGGTGTCACAGTAACCTTGATTAAGTAACTTACCAACTTTACCAAAGTAAGTACTCGAATTACATTCTGGAGTACCCCATTCATAGGGGGCCTGTCTCCGTCAAAGCTGACCGAGTGGAAGCACAGACAAAGAGCTTTTTCCGTTGAAAATTCTTCTGAATAAATGCTTAAATCCCTGAATTCTTTATAGATATGGACGTAAATTAGTCTTGATTCTTGGTTGAAATTAGCGGCCGCCATATGTAAGCAAAGAGCTTTTTCCGGTGAAAATTCTTATTAGTAAATGCTTAAATCCCTGAATTCTTTATAGATATGAACGTAAAACACACTCGTTTCCTGGTTAAAAGCAAAAACCCCGTGCATTTAGCATTTATTTTACGTAAATATTGCGAAATATGATGCTATTCTGTTCGGTTCTGTTCTATTCAGTAAGCAAATTAGATGACGCCATATGTAAATAAGGAGCTTTTTCCCTTGAAAATTCTTGCGAATAAATGCTTAAATCCCTGAATTCTTTAGAGATATGGAAGTAAAACAGTCTCGATTCTTTGTTGAAACAGCAAAAACCCGGGCAGTTAGCAATTATTTTACGTAAATATTGAGAAGTAAAATGTTAATCCTGTAGCAGCTAATTTCTCCCATTGATTTTTTTCACAACATTTCAAAATGCATGCATGGTACGAAAAACAGTATAATTACCTTGTATCCTCGAACAAATCACTCCTGAGACAATCCTTCCTGTTAGTATGCGGTACAGCTTTCGTACTTTTTCAACCTAATTTGGGCGTTGGATCCCTGCATGTGTTGACTAACTGTGACCGACTGCGAATAACTGAAGTGGATTGTAGGATTGCCCCCTACTTGAAGGCGTTGCGCAGTGGCTGGCGAATGTGACCTGTCAATACAATTATGAAGTCTATGGTTGATATACATTTTTGTACAGTTTTCACTACCTGGTGATTGTTGCTACTCCAAATATTTCCTAAATTTGACATAGTTTTGAGGGCCAGTGTAGTACTTTAGGTGAAGCAGTCTCAAAGTAGCCTAGTCACTGTATTTCTCACTCAAAACAGCATTCTCTCTCTGTCCTTCACTCTCTCTGTCCAACTGTTTGGTATACACACACGTGAGATTTCCATCTGTTTAAAAAAGAGGTCATACGAGACTAGAGTCGCATTGTATATTTATTGCCATTAGTGGTTTCAACCCTCCCTCCAACCAGCTTACTGGATTTTATTTTTGATCAGATACAGAACTGGTTTCCTTAACAGCCATGTTCTAGTTGTAGTTAGCTTTCTTCCACTATAGTCTACACTGGCTTTTCTATCAGACTCCTTCTTATTCCATACAGTATATTATTCTTTTCAACTATGGCCCCTTTCCTTAAATCCGAGAAAAGGGATTACAGCTGCCCCATATTCAGGGCCTCATTGTCATCCCTGACTTTTCGCAGTTGTCAGGTCCTGATTCATGCTAATACTTACAGTGCATGTAGTGGCCCATCCCCTTCAATCATCTCCTTATCACCTTTCTCCTTATGATAATTAAATTCTAGAAAGGAGAGACAACTACTGCAGCAGTAAAAAGCTTAATTTATCCCGGATTTCTGGACGTTAGTGCTTGTTCTGCAATTGCATGGTAGGGCTGTAAATAAACAAAGTGCAGTGTTTGCTGGCTTGCAAAACAAAACAGACAGGGGAATCCTTTAATTTTAGCAATAGTCATGCTCCCTCTTCCATCCTCTGCCTACGTGTAAAAAGGAAGATGAATGAATTTTATGCAGACCATGTCTTCCTTTTATATTGGTTGTCGTGCACATTTCCATCCCTGCTGACTCTACTGCTTGCCTTTTGAAGAGTTTGATTTTCAGACCTATCACATTGATCTTGCCTCATGTGCAGAAGCCTCTTTCATTTTATCTGATACGACCCTTCATGTATGTTTGTTTATTGTCAAAAATTTTGAAAACGTAATTTCAAAGTGTGCCTGTTCAAATGCAGTGTCATGAAAAAGTATCTGAACCTTTTGGAATTTCTCAACTTTCTGCATAAAATCACCATCAAATGTGATCTGATCTTTGTCAAAATCACACAGATGTAAAAACAGTGTCTGCTTACACCAAAAACACCCAAACATATATAGGTTTTCATATTTTAGTGAGGATAGCGTGCAGACAATGACAGAAGGTGGAAAGTAAGTAAGTGAACCCTCTGCCTAAGGAGACTTAAAGAGCCATTGAAACCAATTTTTATAAAACAATTTAAGTCAGGTGTGTTCCCAATCACTGATGTGTGGTTTAAAGCTGCCCTGCCCACTATAAAACACACACCTGGCAAGAATTGTCTTGATGAGAAGCAATGTCCGATGTGCATCATGGCTCGGTCAAAAGAGCTGCCAGAAGACCTGTGATCAAGGAATCCTGATTTTTATAACGATGGGAAAGGATGCAAAACCATCTCTAAAAGTCTGGAAGTTCATCAATTGACAGTCAGAGAAGTTTTCTACAAATGGAGAGAGTTTGGCACTGTTGCTTCTCTCCAAAGGAGTGGCCGTCCACCAAAGATGAGGCCAACAGTGCAGCGCAGAATACTCAGAGAGGTAAAAAAAGAACCCTTGAGTGTCTGCTAAAGACTTACAGAAATAACTGGCACAGTGCAAAATATCTGTGCACACATCAACTATATGTAAAACTATGGCCAAGAATGGTGTTCTTGGGAGGACTCCACGGAGCAAGCCACTGCTGTCTAAAAAAACATTTTTGCTCGTTTAATGTTCGCAAAAAGGCACTTGGACACTCCACAGATGTTTTGGCCAAATATTTTGTGGACTGTTGAAACCAGAGTTGAATTGTTTGGGAGTAGCACACAACCTCATGTGTGGAAGAAAAATGGAACAGCTCACCAACATCAACACCTCATCCCCACCCTGAAGAATTTTGGAGGGAGCTTCATGATTTGGGACTGTTTTTCTGCCTGTTGGTCTGGACAACTTCCAATCATTATTGGAAGAATGAATTCAAAAGTTTTGCAGGAAAACCTGAGGCTGTCTGTCAGACAGTCGGAGATAAAAAGAGGATGGATGCTGCAACAAGACAATGATCCAAAGCACAGAAGTTAAATCAACTTCGGAATGGTTTCAGAAGAACAAAATACACGTTCTGGAGCGGCCAAGATAAAGTCCAGACTTGAACCCCATTGAAATGCTGTGGCATGACCCAGAGACAGGGATTCATGCCAGACATCCCAGAATGGGCCAAGATTAGTCCTGATTGATGTGCCAGACTGATCTGCAGTTACAGGAAGGTTGAAGTAATTGCTGCCAAGGGGGGAGGGGGGCACCAAATTTTAAATGTGATGGTTCATTGACTTATTTTCCCCCCTTCTGTTATTGTTTGCACACTATCCTCATTAAAATATGAAAACATAAATATTTGGGTGGTTTAAATTAAGCAGACACTGTTTTACATCTGTGTGATTTTGACAAAGATCAGATCACATTTTATGGTGATTTTTTACAGAAATGTGAGAAATTCCAAAAGGTTCAGATACTTTTTCATACCACTACAAGTCACTTATGGACTGTAATTATACCTTATTTGAGTGTTTTACAAAACGTACACACAAAAACAGAATAGAGAGTAAAACATTTATTTAAAGAACACATCATGTCATTGTATATAGCACATAACACTGGTCTACAAAAATTTGGAAAATACCTGCTTTAGAGATAAAAGTTGATACATTTGGCATGCGATGGATATAACTGTGAGCCATCGCTTATGAAATTTGTGTACATTAATGGATTTTGACCTTGTCATTTTGATTTTGACAGGATTTATACAATACATTGAAAATGGCACATTTTGTCAAAGGTCTTGCATACACGATTATATTCTGAAATGGTAAACCTAGTAATTTTTTAACAACTTTTCAAGGAATACCAAACTTCGTCAAACCCCTTATGACAATCAGCCTTCAGGTATTCTTCCAAGTCTCAATGAGAGCCTTTCAAAGGCTTTTATACACCCGATGAAACCTAATAATTTCAGAGCAACTTCTCAAGGAATACAAAACCCAGTTCCTGAGAGTTACGCTGTGAACGATTCCATGAACCGTCCTAATTTTTACCAGTTACCACTCGAAGAAATGTAACCTATTTCACACACACATTCATACAACAATAGCTAAATTTGCCTCTCGCTTTTTCTTCTTCTGTACTTCTGAACTGTGTGAATCCTTGGACGCCAACAAATACTAAAAATCACCTCCTCTCAGTGAAAAAGGTCGTTGTAAAGTTGCCACGGCCAAAAACTTGGACGGTGATAGTTTCCGCTGGCAGGCGTCGTCCAGATATGTTACGTCCTGGCTCGAAAGAACCAATAAAATATGACCATAGATTTGAAGCTAGGTTTACGGACACCTAGCTTGGCTGGTTGGTTGGTTGGTAGCTGCTTCTTTAGTTGCTGTGATAGTAACCCTCTTTATTCAGGGGAAGATAAAAGGATGGGAGGGGCAGGAAAACAACATAAAACAAAGAATAGAATTAATAGACTCCATGGGGGCACATGGTCCAGGACAAAAGAAAGGATGATTAGGCAGAAGTTAACCTATCTGGTGATTATCAATAATAAGGAAAGCATAAATGGTTACTATGCACAACAGTTCTAACAGGTAGAAATTTTTAGGTGGATATGTTTACCCAGAAATAACCATTTCCATTTCAATTAATATCCATTTTCGCCTAAATTACTTGGATTATAACATTGTGGCCAAATACTGTATCTAAAAAAACTATAGCAAATTGACTCCTTTGACCTCATTTTTCTCTTTTAGTGACCCAAATTTCGTCTTAGTTCTTATATCATGGAAGCATTTTACTTGTAGACCAATGTAATGAAAAGGGGAGAAGTAAAATACCATATTGGCCTGTATATAAGATGGTGTTTTTTGCATTGAAATAATACTGAAAAAGAGGAGGTCATCTTATAGTCGCGGTCTAGACAATATACCCATTCACGAAGCTACATGGCACCAGATATCATTTAATCAAGCGATGTCATGACAGATCTCAGCTACTCTCGAGTTTAACTAGTTTGCATTATTTTATTGCATTTTTTTCCCCTTATTTAGATTTGTTTCAACACTACAGTTACAGTTAGACTTCACTTTGATTGTTAATGCAGTTATTGCAATTTTGTTGTTTTATCACAATAGATTGGTTTATTTACATTTCAAAAACCAGAAGCCATCCATTTACGAATGTGATTGCACTTTAGTTTACATACATTTTCAGATATTAAGATTTGAATGAGGCAAAATAACATGCTTTTTCTCTCAAATATATTTTTATAATTATTTGTTTTGGACTCACATAAAATGAACAATAGATGTAGATGTTTTCCTCCATTCTATGGTCACTTTCATAATTTCCTACTCTATTAGTCCTTAATAGATCATCTTCAGAATGATGGCGGAAACAAATTTAGCTCTGTGACCCATTTCTTCTTTGTATTTTCTTGTTCCTTAACACGCTACTGCATACGTATTATCAAGGAGGTGAATTATGTCGGAAAATAGACTGGACTTTTAAAAAATAATAAATATGAACATACATAGAAAGGCACCGTGTTTGGCAGAAATAAAACAAAATTCAATTGGTTATACATTGATTTTAGAGTTAATAAATATATGCAATTTTACACATTTTTAGAAATATGAATCTAAATGATGATTATTTGATTCAGTAAATGTGCTCAAAAGACATTTCTTCCCTCCACTCTCCTTAGTGCACCCTTAAATGCATCTACACATGGATTGCTATCATGTTTTATACATATCATAGGGTCCACACATCCGTACACACTTGCTAATGGAATATTTCATTAATTTACATAATATATAATGATATTAATGTCTTCTCTAGCTGAGATTCTGAGCTATTGAGTATTCAACATGAACCAACATTACTCTGAAAGTCATTGGCAATTCAGTGAACAACACACCTGACATTGTAAGATTTCCTCATGCAATAAATCCCACTTAGTTTTCACGCCATGAACTGTAAGAGACAACATTTATAATAATTTGTAAACACACGTTTTAACCAAGGCATTCTGCCATTTTTTGACCCATTGAGTTTTTCATGTATTTGTATATTTGAAATTACAAAGGAAACATACTAGAAACACTAAGCGAAGTAGGTCCACAAGGACGAAGAAGTACACCTTAAGCCAATGAGCAAACAGATGTCAAATATGAAAAATATTGCTTGCAGGTAGATTTTATTTGGCATCTGTAGCACACCAAGAGTGGGAAAATAGAATGCTCGAGGCCATCCATTAATAACAGAGAAAAACATTTGTATTTCTGGACTAACTTCGAAGGCAGTTAAATGTTTGTAATAATTATCGAATTACAATATACTTTGAGCAACACCGAGTTGCCCTCTAACAATATTGTGGATCAGGCTCCATGCAGTTAAACTGTTAATGAATTAACAAAATATATTAGGATCATAAATTATCAGCAAATTGGCATTAAGCAATTCTGCTTTGACCAACTCGTTTTTCTTCTTTTGTCTCGATTTAACAGTGACATGTCCCATGAATGAGCTACTGACAGCATCAACAGGCGTCATCATGAGCCAGTCACCAGGCACCGGTTTCCCTCATTTTGAGTCATGCTCCTGGGTTGTCAAAGTTGAACCCGGTTACAATATCACTTTTACAATAGAACATTTCCAGACCAGCCGGCAATTTGATGAGCTGGAAATCTTTGATGGTGAGATACTGTTTTCTCTTGAATGAACTTACTTACGTCCAGTGTTTACCAAAAGCAATAAGCACTATGCACAATTAAAGCTTATAATGAACCAAAGAGCTTCATATGGTCTTGCTGCAGCATCTGCTTTGTGCATTTGCACATAATTACAGGGTTATTCAGCAAGCCTGGCAGCAGTAAATGGTGGTGGTATATACAAGACTTGCTGATTAGTATATATTTTTTCAAAGATAAAAGGAGTAGAGATTCACTAACTTTGGAGACTGCCAAACCAAACATGACTATTTTTTTCGCCTCCTCAATTAGGCGCAGACTACATATTCATTTTTATATAAGTACAACTAAAAGCAGGCTCTCAAGGACAAACAATGAGGGAAACTGAGCAAATATCCCCCTAATAATAAGGTAGCACAGGATACAACAAGTAAGTTAGCAGTGGGGTTGGTATATAAAAAGCCATTTTATATTCTTGAACTCTTTTAGAATTAAGTGGCAGAATATAGAAAGCTGACATTAACTATAAACAAGTGCCACAAATTGCATGTAACTTCTCACTCCATCAGCAGAATATTTTAAATGTGACTTTTTAAATTATTTCTATTATTAATCCTTCAAACTTTTAAGATTCAGTTCTAACGTGACAACTACCGTAATTTTCAGACTATAAGCCGCTACTTTTTTCCCTCATTTTGAATCCTGCGGCTTATGGTCCAGTGTGGCTTATTTGTTGATTTATTTGGGTTAATAGGTAACACTTTATTATCCAGCGGCGTCATAAGACTGCCATATGTCAACCTCTGGCACCACCTGCAGTCAACACTGTTGTCAACCAACATGCTTCCTAGCATGCATTGCAGCGCTACAGATGATTACAATCGAAATTCATGTTCTGTAGTAATTATTTCTTCAGTTACTGTTCTAATTGTTTCATATGATTATAATGGAAATTCATGTTCTATAGTAATTATTTCTTCAGTTACTGTTCTAATTGTTTCATTAATTGCTTGTTATGGTATTTGGTAACACTTTATTTGACAGTGGTGCCATAAGACCATTGTAATTATGAAATGACACTATCATGGGCATTAATTAATGCTTATGATGGTTGTAATTTAGTGTTATCCAGCAAATTATGTCACTAACTCCATTTATATCCAGCTTGGATATTTTATATTCATTCAAAAGTTAGATGATTTGCCGGATGACACTAAATGACATCTGTCATAAGCATTCATTTATGCTCACGACGGTGTCATGTCATAGTTACGATGGTCTTATGGCGCCACTTTTAAATAAACTGTTAGCAAATACCATCAGTAGCAATTAATGAAAAAACTAGAACAATAACTGAAGAAATAATTAGCACAGAACTTGAATTTTGATTGTAATCTTCTGTAGCGCCGCAATGCATGTTAGGAGGCATGTTAGATGACAACCGTGTTGACAGCAGGTGGTGCCAGAGGTTGACTGTCTCCCAAGGGAGCAGTGATGGCCAAATAAAGCTTCCTGAAGCAATGAAGCTTTGCAGCTAATTGGTTCAAAGCTTCATGGCGTTCATTTGGTGTTATGACAGTCTTATGATGCCGCTGTCAAATAAAATGTTACCTGTTAATATCTTTTGGTGTAAATATCTAATGATACAGTGAGGACAGCTGCGGTTTATAATCCAGTGTGGCTTATCTATGAACAAATGTGGTTTTCGTTTCAAATTTAGCATGTGGCATGTAGTCTGAAAATTACGGTACATCGACCTATCATTTTGCAGCAGCAAATAAAACCTACCATACCTTGAGCCCAGCACAGAGAGAAAATAAAGGAAAAACAGTTTATTTTAACCTTTTATTTGTGTTTGTCTTCTAAACAACATGTCTCTTCCTTCAGGTCAATCAAGGCAGAGTCCTCTTCTCATTACTCTCAGTGGTAACTACTCCAGCCCATTGAGCATCACGAGCTCTAGTAACAAAGTCTATCTGCACTGGTCTTTTGACCACACTACCAGCCACAAAGGTTTCCGTATACGATACTCAGGTAAGAAGTGCATTTAAGGAAACTCAATTAGACACTTTAAACAATAAAGCAAACTTGCATTCCTTTAGCCCGTACAGCATTGGGAAAATAACTCTTATTTTGGTTTGGTACTCCAGTTTAGAATCACACTACATCACTGAAGCTAGAAATAGGAAGCATCTCCATGACAACCTAATGGGAGTGGAGAACATCTGCAACATATGCCTAAGAATCAGTTAAATCAGAGAAGGGCTGCTTCTAATTCATTTGAACTTCCCCTCATAGACGTTTGATTTACTCAGCATTTCTCTAAATGGTAATGAATTATGGTTTAAAATCTTAAGACTCCCCCAGATCACAATCTACATTATATTGTGCCAGAATCATTTGTCCCAGTGCTAAGTAAATACTCCATCTTCCCAAGGCGATGTTGGTGTGATGATTCATCTTCCTTTTCTCCCTTTGCTTCTTTCAATTTGTCCTCACCGATGATTGAGTTTTCCATAGCAGGTTACATGACAGATGGATAGCCTGATTGCCAAGAACCCGCAATTTGCGATGGTCAACATGATAGTAATGTGGTGGGGAGGGAGGAACAGCTGGCACAAGCAGATTTGGCATTCACGCCTTGTCTTCTTTAGCAATGCATCAATTATTGCATTTGCAACAGGCAAACATCTCCTCAAGCACTGCACCATCATGGCCTCTATTCTTAACATGCCACCTTTCACTGTGTGACACACACACACACACACACACACACACCTTATATTGTGGCTCTGACTATCTCCCCTCTTATCTCTTTTGTGCTTCATATTCCTCCCTTTGTGGCTCCCATCTCCCTATTACCTATTCCTATCTTCTCACCTGCCCGTGTCAATCTGAATCCTTTGAGCTGCCTGGCTGATTGCAATGAGACAAGACATGTTCTCAGAGGCAAACGTGAGAGAGGAGAAGTAAGGATAACAGAAAGGCAGGCAAATGAGATTGACACTGATTGAAGTGAAGAATTTAAATAAGCTCCCAAGATGTCACTCAGGGTGACTGACAGGACAGGGCTGTCCAATGTAACATGCAGTTAGCCTGTCTATGTCTTTAATATGACTCTTGGTAAGCTTTGTATTTGTCTGATTTGTAGACCTTTGGTAGTCAGTGTTCAGATAAACCATAATGGAAACCGCTTTTTTCCTTTTACCAAATGAGGTCTTGCCTGAGAGTCTGTTATTCTTTCAAACCTGTTGCAAGAATCATTTGGAATAATGTGTGCTTATTACAGCCAACAATATAGCCAAAGAAAAGCAGATAATATACTTCAATTATTATGTATCCATCATTTTTATAACCCTCCTCAGCAAGTATTGACAAACTCCAAATCAATTCTCTCCTTCCTAGCTGTACATCTTTCCCAATTTCATAGCGGCCTAACATATATGTATATCCTCTTTCATTATATAATCCAGACATGACTGATGCAAAAGAAATCCTGGTCCCTCTGCAGTGGCGTACACATTAAACTTTCATTCCCTCCGTGACCACCTAATTGTTTTTTTCCATGGTTATTGATATTGCTAGATGTTGAGTGATGAGATTTTGAAATGCCGATGCCATTACCGATGTCTAAAAACATTTTTCAACCGATTGCCGATATCGAAAAGCCGATATCGAAAGCCGATTTTTTTTTTTTTTTAAAGCTCATAGCGATGATCTCACGATATGGTGATACAACGATTGTCGATACATTGGTCAGGAAATCATTCTAGGATGTTAAGGCAACGAGGTAATTTTGGGCCATTTCAGGTTATAACCTGTTGATTTTAAGTCACTTCATATTGATTTTGGGGCATTTTATGGGTCACTTCTTGTTGATTTTGGTTAACAGGACAGGAAGTGACCTGTACATGCCCCGAAAATTGGAAGGAGTGAATGTGAATGCTCTGGTTTCGAATGAACGTCCGTTCATCCTTCCCCGTCCCAGTGGATTGGGCGTTGAGCACTGTCAATGCTAGACATAGGGTTAACTGAGACACTATGATGGTGGAAGATTTTGATTGCAACTTGTTGGCCCCATTTTTTTTTTTTTTAAACATTGTCACCTTTTATAACGATATCTCGATTCTTGGCATGAATGTATCAATAACGTTTTGGGATGCAAAGTATCAAAATATACCAGGGTTCAACAAATCTGGACCTCGAGATCTCTATCCTGACGTGTTTTCTACATCTCTCTCCCCTAACATACCTGAATCAAATGATTATGTCATCAGCAACATCTCCAGAAGCCTGATAATGATCCTGATTATTTGATTCAGGTGTGTTAGAGGAGGGAGACATGGAAAACACGACAGGAAAATCTGCTCCGAGGTCCGGATTTAGTGAACCCTGCAATATACTGTATCACTATTTCAATATTTTGTCACACTCCTGATACAAATGTATATTGTTCTCTGTCTTACTTTACATGGTGTATTCAAATCTTTTGCATCCTTCATAGCGCCATACTGCAGCCCGCCCAATAACCCTGTAAACGGCACAGTGCACAGTCTGACAGGCACCAAGTTGGGAAGCACTCTCCGTTTCAGCTGTGACCAAGGCTTCCGACTTATTGGCCAGAGCAGCGCCACGTGCACCCGCACTGCCCAAGGGATCTATCAGTGGAATGCACCAGTGCCACTCTGCCAAGGTATAGACCAACTAGCTGATTAAGTAGATTCATTAACTACACAGGAACTTGAAAAATCTATTAAAAGCTGGTTTCTTAGCCACCTTTTTTGGATTTTTGAATAGGAAATAGTTTTGTTAAGAATCATCTGTGATTCTTGCATACAAGTGTGCTATATACAGTTGGGCAGATAAGTATTTAGTCAACCACCAATTGTGGTTCTCCTACTTGAAAAGATTAGAGAGGCCTGTAATTGTCAACATGGGTAAACCTCAACCATGAAAGACAGAATGTGGAAAAAAAAGAAAATCACATTGTTTGATTGTTAAAGAATTTATTTTCCAATTTGAGTGGGAAAATAAGTATTATGGTCACCTACAAACAAGCAAGATTTCTGGCTGTCAAAGAGGTCTAACTTCTTCTAACGAGGTCTAATGAGGTCTGAGGAGGCTCCACTCGTTACTTGTATTAATGACACCTGTTTTAACTCATTATCTGTATAAAAGACACCTGTCCACATACTCAGTCAGTCACACTCCAAACTCCACTATGGCCAAGACCAAAAAGCTGTCGAAGGACACCAAAGAAAAAATTGTAAACCTGCACCAGGCTGGGAATTTGCAATAGGTAAAACACTTGGTGTAAAGAAATCAACTGTGGGAGCAATTATTAGAAAATGGCAGACATACAACACCACTGATAATCTCCCTCGATCTGGGTTTCCATGCAAGAACTCACCCCGTGGCGTCAAAATGATAACAAGAACGGTGAGCGAAAATCCCAGAACCACACAGGAGGACCTAGTAAATGACCTACAGAGAGCTGGGACCACAGTAACAAAGGCTACTATCAGTAACGCAATGCGCTGCCAGGGACTCAAATCCTGCACTGCCAGACGTGTCCCCCTGCTGAAGAAAGTACACGTCCAGGCCCGTCTGCGGTTTGCTAGAGAGCATTTGGATGATCCAGAAGAGGACTGGGAAAATGTGTTATGGTCAGATGAAACCAAAATAAAACTTTTTGGTAGAAACACAGGTTCTCTTGTTTGGAGGAGAAAGAATACTGAATTGCATCCGAAGAACGCCATACCCACTGTGAAGCATGGGGGTGGAAACATCATGCTTTGGGGCTGTTTTTCTGCAAAAGGACGACTGATCTGTGTAAAGGAAAGAATGAATGGGGCCATGTATCGAGAGATTTTGAGTGGAAATCTCCTTCCATCTGCAAGGACATTGAAGATGAGACGTGGCTGGGTCTTTCAGCATGACAATGATCCCAAACACACTGCCAGGGCAACAAAGGAGTGGCTTCGTAAGAAGCATTTCAAGGTCCTGGAGTGGCCTAGCCAGTCTCCAGATCTCAACCCCATAGAAAATCTGTGGAGGGAGTTGAAAGTCCATGTTGCCCCAAAACATCACTGCTCTAGAGGAGATCTGCATGGAGGAATGGGCCAAAATACCAGCAACAGTGTGTGAAAAGCCTGTGAAGAGTTACAGAAAACATTTGGCCTCCGTTATTGCCAACAAAGGGTACATAACAAAGTATTAAGATGAACTTTTGGTATTGACCAAATACTTCTTTTCCACCATGATTTGGCAAATAAATTATTTAAAAATCAAACAATGTGATTTGCTGTTTTTTTTTTTTTCCACATTCTGCCTCTCATAGTTGAGGTTTACCCATGTTGACAATTACAGGTCTCTCTAATATTTGCCCCACTGTATTTCAAATGATCAAAAAGTGCTGATCTCACTTTCACTTCCCAAAACGAAAAATGTTTAATTTTATTGAGATTATCAAGTCAAGCCAAACCAAAAAGGGACAAAAATGTAAAATCAAAGTATTATTTAACTTCTAAATTAGATTTAACTGCCTACTCCTTCTCAATACCCTCCTTTCCTTGCCAGTTATGTCCTGTGGAATGCCAGTGCTTCCAGTCAACGGCAGCGTTGTGGGTCAGGATTTCAGTCTTGGAGCCAAGGCTACATATCGTTGCAACCCAGGATTCAGACTTGCAGGGCCAATCACCACTACAATGATCTGTCAGGAATCTGGAAGGTGGAGTCCACTTGAGACCCCTCCCAGATGTGTCCGTAAGTACCCCCAAGTGATTTTTGTTGTTCAGTAATAAATTGTGAATGCTTTTGATGATTTCCTATATTTAATCATCTAGCGGTTACGTGCCCTGATATCGGCCACTCTGCTGTCGTGCACGGACGATGGAGATTAATCTATGGAACCCAAAATCAATATGATGCTATTATGATCTTGATATGTGACCCAGGTTATTATTACAGAGGTCAAAGGGTCATTCAGTGTCAAGCCAATAGTACTTGGAACTACCCAGATCCACGGCCTGTTTGTAACAGTAAGTGTTAAATGGCTTCCAGTGTTCTAATCCATATTTTCGTATGAGATGCCAAACAAATACTGTGTTTGGATTCCAAATCAATGTTTTTTTCTTCCAGTTATCTCTTGTGGGGACCTTGGGACTCCCCCAAATGGTAACAAGATCGGAACACTGACTGCGTATGGAGCTACAGCAATTTTCTCCTGCAATACAGGTTACACTTTAGTGGGTTCACGAGTTCGAGAGTGCATGTCTAACGGACTTTGGAGTGGAACACAAGTCCAGTGTCTGGGTGAGTGAAATGTTTCTCAAAACTCTTTAAAGAAATGTCATTGTGGGACTTCATGCTATATTAATTAATCTTTACACAGCTGGCCACTGTGGAAGCCCTGAGCTTATTGTGAATGGACAAATTAATGGAGAGAACTACAATTATAGAGGTAGTGTTGTGTACCAGTGTAATCCAGGATTTCGTCTCATCGGGGTTTCTGTGCGGATCTGTGAACAAGATCATCGATGGTCAGGGCAAACTCCAGTGTGTGTCCGTAAGTATCCACATGTCAAAGTAATTGATCATTTCCTTCATAGGAAAATACATTTAATTGACTGTGTTGAATCCACTAAAAATGGAGTAGGACACATGACACTGAATGACTTAAAACTACCAATCTCGTTTATGTTTTTTCCAGCTATCACATGTGGCCATCCGGGTAACCCCACCTTTGGGACTACACAGGGAACACAGTTTAGTTTAAATGATGGTGTCCGTTTTGTCTGCAATACCGGATATGTTCTTCAGGGAGCTGTTAAGGCAACCTGCCAAGCCAATGGGCAATGGAGTAATCCTCTTCCTCGTTGTAAAAGTGAGTAACAGGCCTCAAATATGAGGAAACACTACTGTTAATTAAAACAAAAAAAGCATTTAAGAAAAAAAAATGTTTTATGCATACATGCATGCAATACATTTAAACCTCTAACTCTGACAAGCAGCAGTTGAGGCAAAGGTGGGATAGTGAGAAAACATTTAAAATGATAAAAGCAGGGGGGAAAGTGGGCCAGAACGGTCAGGAACGCATTTCCGGTATAAGATTCAGGGCCGAAACACAGTTCCGGTATAAGATTCAAGGCCGGATTGCTGTTCCGGTACACAGTGCTTTGATTCCGAAAATATGACGACAACTGTCAAAAGGCTGTGTATAAAAAAATAATAATAATAAATAAAAACGCTAAGCTGCCACGCATGCATTTCATCTCCAAGAAGAAAACAATCTACCAACATCAGATTTACATACACAAGTGTTAACAACAAGCATAATAAAGTGCTTGTGTAGGGTAATCCGTTTCCACCAATATTTATTATTTATTTTATTCCATGGACGGCATGGAGGTTTCCCCAGCTGTTGCATTTATCCGAGTCTGACGATGAAGAGTCACATCAATGTGCGAATGCAAAGCAAAACGGCTTGACTCATTTATCCGTTGAATTGGCTGACATACTGACATGTAATCAGCAGAGATAGTTAGCTCTGATTGGTTCAAATGTGCATGTTTTCTGGAACAGCAAAAAAAAAAATAGCTTGTTGAATTGATGCGACAAAAAAAGCGCAATGCAACAGAAAAGGAATCAAATCTTTAAGAGCAACGAAACAGTTGAGGAGGCTTATTTATCATATTTAGTTTTATTTGCCCTGATGGGGAGGTTCAGAACATCTTAGCTGTCAATGTGTACTTTGGACTTATATTTCTTCATTTATGTTAGGCTACTTATTCATTTCATTAAGATTTAAAAAAGTCAATGTTTGCGCAATCTTCAAAATATATTTCATTTCACTCTGCATAATATAAGTCATTTGTACATATTTTTCTGAATGTATGTTACTTATATCATTTTAAAAAAAAAAGAAAAAAAAGTCAATGTTTACATTAACTTCAATTTTAATATACATTCTATGTTCTTAAGTAGTTAAAATTGAGATTTGGTATTTAGTATGTGAGGAAATGAGGGGAAAATAAAAATTAGGAGATGGAGGTTGGGGTTATTGCTATTTTTTTGAAAGAATAAATAAATACATAAAATTTCTGGCTGGAGTTCCGGCAAGTAATTCTAGCCACTTTCACCCTGGATAAAAGTAACCCAAAAAAAAAAAAAAAAGAAAAAGTGAAGTTAAAGAGAAAAGAAAAAAAATACAAGGGTAAAAGTTTGCACTATCATTTAGACTGAATACAACTCAAAAGCTCACCTGAAAGATAAACAGCAAATTGCACACTTTCATGCATGACAAAAAAAAAAAAAAAAAAGATTAAAACAAAATCTTACAATATTTACAAAAGAGGCAAGACGGATGTTTCTTACAGCAGCCTGCCTTCAAGCTGCTACAGGGTCCTTCCGGGGTCCTACCGTCAGACAGTGGCAGCCACAGTTGCCCATACAGATGCCAGATCAAAATCCTTTTATATCAGTTTATTTTCAGTATATTTTCTTTGTTGAAAAGTTGAAACCTGCAACTTGCCTTTTCGAATCATTCAAGTTTGTACTTTGAGGAAAAAACAAGAATAGTCAATTGGGTATTCATTTTGAATAAAGGAAAACATCTAAGCAGTAGCTAACTGAAAGCTTCACGGCAAGCGTGAAAGGCCTTTTTTTTCCATTCGGGCCCAAATTGTGACTTTTTTTTTTCTGTCTTGTAGTGACTAAATAAATGAAGGACACGCTTTAGTGAAATACATGTTATTCTGCAGGATGAATACGATGTTTTTTGACATTTATGAACCTGGAGGAGGTTGAATGTGTTTCGAATGCTTCTTAAGTGTGTGGTGAAAAATGTTCAACAGGAACAAGTTATTTTTGAGAGTAGGTGGATGCAATGCGAATCTGGTCCCACTTGAAATGAAGTGGGAGATCTAAAAACCGCCGCCCACAGCAGGCAACCAAGAATCCTTCAGCCAAGATTTGTCCACTCTGCAGGGCAATGTGCACCCGGCTGTGTTGCTGGTTGGACTTGAGCATAGTGTGCCTCTCATTAATTTGTAAATTAAAAAAAAAATATATATATATATATATATATATATATAAATCATCATGTATTTATTTATTTTGACTTGCGAGACACTGTGACTAACCCAATAATGTTTGGGTGTTTTGGTTGCGCTGTCATCCTCACTCTTTGCTTGGTCATAATTACATTAAAGGTCACTCTGCAAATTAGGCTTACAATATTAAGTAGAACATTGCAGGCATATTTTGTTGTTGTGCTCCCTTTCGCTCTCCCTCTGAGATTGAAAAGAAAAAGTGATTCATTTCACCTCTGCTTGCATCGTGAACCCTGATCTTTTGAGAGTTGGCGTATGAGTCAGTTTAACAAAAGATAATGATTTCCACTGAATACAAGACTGTGGACTTATCCATATTGCACCGAGCTTGTTCTAATCACCAGGAAGCTGAGTTACGACAACAGACCGCACCGATACATTTCGACTATTCATATTTATTTGCTGTTTAATGATTATGGTATGCATGAGTAAATGACAAAAAATACTGGGTACAAGTCCAATAGTTGGCAGGGGTCTCAGCCTAGATCAGAGGTCACGGAACCTTGTTCCGGTTCTGGACCCCCAAGCCGTCTGGACCGGATCTCAAACTGTCCGGACTAATACACGTTGCAACAACAAAAATCATTTTTTTACTGCGGGTTTGCAGAGCGGTGGTGGGCAACAAACAAAAACCTTAGCGGTGACACGCGTGAGCCAGCCAATGGGAGTGAAGCATTTGAAAGTTATTTTTAGAACAGCATGTCTCACACTCACTTTCCAGACTCCACGGAGTGACAGCCAAAAACTGAGCCGAATGAAGTTGGAGGAAGAGGCGAAAAGGTACGGCAAATGGCGTGCTCAAAACTACGCAAGATGCAGAAAACAGGGTGTTTAAGGAGGAGTAGACCAACACATTTTTGTTCATTTTACCTGACGGAAGCACAAGACCGCTATGCCTCATCTGTTCAGAGACGGTGTTCTGCCAAAATCTGCTGCATCGGCGAAACGTCCTACATTAGTCGAATTTGACACCCAAAGTACTACCGTGCGCGCTAAACTTGTTTTGTTTGGATGCATACAGGCAGAACGTACTAAAAAATGCCTTAAGAAAACACTTAAATGCAGTTATACCAAATAAGGACGGTTTAAATACGCTACGTGACTAATGTGGTTAAAAGTATGAGAGGCTAATACATGCAAAGAGTATTTTTGAGCCAATGAAAAGGTTCTAAAAAACTAAATAAAAACAAAAATAGTGAGTACTTGCCGCTTCTAACGTGCGGATGCTTGCGCAAGCGTGCCGAGCGTTGTGTAGACGTTTCGCAGCGTAGTAAGGAATGGCCGAACAACGGAAGCGCTTGTAAAAAGCAGCCATTTGAAAGGGTACTATGAAAAGAAGCAAGCAGGTTTTTCGCTATGAGTATAAGTTTCCCTATGAACTCTGCCATCCGTTCTCAAAAAATAGCGGAATTAAGGGCTCAATATGATCGCTTCATTATTTATTACTAATTAATTATTATTAAATATTATTTGTTACTTACTATAAATTTATTTTTTATATTTTATTTACATTTTTGAATGTTGTAATTATCAGCATGGTCACGTGAAGATCCATTTGTATTTTTTTTTTTTTTTTGGAAAAAAAAGAAGCATTAAAAATATTTCCGGACCCGAGATTGTTATAATTGTTTAATTTCGGACCCAGAGGATTTTTAATTCATGACCCCTGAAGATCATGCTAGGAAGTTCTGTTATTTAAAATAATAGAAACAAGCTACTTTGGGGTACTTATCTGAATTGTTATTGTAATGATTTAAACATTAGTTGTTGATATGCATAGTTATTTGCTCGATTTTTAAATAATGCAATTCAGGTCAGTGGTCTATAAGGAGGGAATCAAGGGTTATTGAGCTGCATGAAAATAAGGAAGCATATTAGCAAGCAATGGGCTCAATTCAGAATCTGGCAAATAAATAGGGCATGGTGGGATGTAATGGCTCCTCTGGAGGTTGTAGACACTGTTTAGAAAGCCATTCCGAGGTCTGGCTTCATTGTACATTCAAATCTGATTTGCATTTTAAACTAAACAGTAAATGTTAGTCAGTGAGCTGTTGATATTGTTGAAAAAATAAAATATCCTGCTTTTTTGAGATACTCAAAATGGAATAATTCGGCACAAGTCATTAATCAAGTCAGTAAATTTTTCAATATCTTGCACTGCATTATATTGCAAGAGACCACTGACTAATGAAGCAAATGTTGAAACTTCATTGGGTTTGAGCTGGCTGTTTGGTAGAATTGTTCCTGGAAAAGTGAAACTAGCATATAAAACTTGATAGACTAAATCTGCAGTAGAATATGATCAAGATCACCATTGTAGGCTGAAAAGTGACTGTCATTGTTCAACAAGTTCCATTCTTAATACTTTATGAACAAGGAAAAACAGTTCAAGCTGTGCTATTATGACTAACCTTTTCCCCTCATCTGGTCATTCTCTCACCAGCTGTGAACTGCACAGATCCAGGTCATGTAGAGAACAGCATTAGACAAGTCTTACCCAGTGGGCCACATCGCTACAGCTTCCAGACCACCGTGTCATACCGCTGCAACCCGGGCTACTACCTGCTAGGAACAAGCTCTATTGGCTGTCAAGGGGACGGCACCTGGGAACGCTCCTTGCCCAAGTGCCTTTGTGAGTACCCCTGGTGGGAAATGCAATTCATGTGGCTTGTCTTCGTTTGGAATTTACATTTACTTTTCCACATTATATGGACCTTTTTCACTTATTCTATTTGGACAGTGGTGTTGTGTGATCGCCCCAATATACCACCCTACGCCCTGATCTCGGGCGACCGTCGAACCGTGGGCTCAGTCATCCGCTACAGCTGCATCAGCCAGCGTACCATTATTGGCAATACAACGCGTATGTGCCAGCTGGATGGGCAGTGGAGCGGCTCACCACCACACTGCTCAGGTAACAACTACTCCCAGCTTGGCTATCTTTGGCCACATAAGTGTCTAAACTTAGAACTGTATGTAGATTGAGACTCCAAAAAATGTGATAATTCATTTCTATAGTCGGCCAATGAATAGGGATTTTGGGTGGAACAGATGCTAGCAAGTTATGTGTAAATTAGGTAGACAAAAGCAGCAGCTGCCTTTCTGCTTCATTGGCCCCAAGGGCAAAAATAGTGTCCGCCATAAAGCTGCTTTATTCCACTTATATTAGAGAGAGGATTAAGGATGCCTAGATCCTAGCTTGTTTATGACGCTCGATAAAGATGTTGGCCTCTGCATGCCTACTTCCCTTTGTCATTTACTTGTGTACTCATGCTTGGGGGAGTGTGGGTGTTCAACATGTCAAGAAAGATGTAACCAAAAAATACACGAGCAAAGTTAAAGCTGAGATGAAGTCGGGTGCGCAACATGCAGGGCTGCATGTACTGTACAGTGTTTTGCTACCTGTTGTTTTTATGTCACAATTAACAACAATCATGGGCAACTTCTGGGTTGTTCATATTCCCTAAACAGGCAATAAATAGAAGAGTAATATTCAAGTTTTGTCCAATGTTTGCTGCACAATTGCACTGACATAAACCTGAGCATTGCAAATAGAGGATGTGACAGCAATAAGAACTGCTACTAAATCGATAGCCATTTTATAGGTAGAATATATCAGTGGGACATAAGGTCATTTCCTGCATGTTGGACAAAATAACTGTAATGAAATATAATTAATTTTGGAAGCATTGCTAATGGTGGCAAAGAGGTACTCTTTTGGTCAGATGGATCATTTCAAAGGAAGGCTTGTGGCTCTGATCCAGCTTCTGCATTAATGTCACTCTCTAATAGAAAAATATCCATCATAGTAAACAGTTCTGCAAAGGCTCAAGAAGTCTAACCTGAAAGTTTTTTTTTTTTTTTTTCAATCAGTGTTTTCATCATCTCTTTTCTGCTTTCCAGGCGAATCTGCAGGTTTGTGTGGGGATCCAGGTGTTCCAGTCCATGGCATCCGTTTGGGGGATGAATTCACACTTGGCAGTGTGGTGCGCTTTAGCTGTGAGCCGGGTTACACGTTGAAAGGTTCTCCAGAGCGAACGTGCCTGTCAAATGGGACTTGGCTGGGTACCCAACCTGAGTGCCATGGTATGGAGTACCTTCAATTATAAGCATATTCATTGGAAGTATTGAAAATAAACACATTTTCACATTTCTGCATAAAATCCCCATCAAATGTGATGTCAAAATCACACAGGTGTAAAAACAGTGTTTGCTTAGACTAAAACCAACCAAACATTTATAGTTTTTCATATGTTAATGAGGATAGGGTTCAAACAATGACAAAAGGGGAGGAAATAAATAAGTGAACCCCTGCCTAAGGAGATTTAAAGAGCAATTGAAACCAATTTTTAACTAACCAATTAAGTCAGGTGTGTGCCAAATCACTGAGTGGTTTAATGCTGCCCTGCCCACTATAAAACACACACCTGGTAAGAAGTGTCTTGATGAGAAGCAATGTCCGATGGGCATCACGGCGCGGTCAAAAGATCTGTCTGAAGACCTGAGATCAAGGATTGTTGATTTGTATAAAGCTGGGAAAGGATACAAAACCATCTCCATAAGTCTGGATGTTCATAATTCGACAGTCAGAAGTTTTCTACAAATGGAGAGAGTTTGGCACTGTTGCTTCCCTGCAAAGAAGTGGCCGTCCACCACAGATGATGCCATGAAGTCAGCGCAGAATACTCTGAGAGATAAAAATAAGCCTAGAGTGTCTGCTAAAGAAGTACATACCGTATTTTTCGGACTATAACTTTTTTTCAGAGTTTGGCTAGGGGTGCGACTTATACTCTGGAGCGACTTATGTGTGAAATTATGAACACATTATTATATCATTTCACATGTTACTTTTGTGTTTTAGAGTGACACTGATGGTTTGGTGAACTTGTCAGCTTGTTATTTATGCTATAATTATCTGAATAACTCTTAATAGCTATTTTACGTTAACATACCGGCCACGTTTGCATTTCGTTCTTCATGCATCATGTAACATTTTCATACAATAAACTTATTAAGCATGTTGTTCTCTATTGTATTTTTATTTTAAATTGCCTTTCAATATGACATATCTGTTCTATGTGTTGGATTTTATCAAGTAAATTTCCCCAAAAATGCGAATTATACTCCAGTGCGACTTATGTTTTTTTCCTCTTCGTTGGGCATTTTATGGCTGGTGCGACTTATACTCAGTTGCGACTTATAGTCCGAAAAATACGGTAAATCACTGGCACAGTCGTTGGCATATGTTTGCCCACATCAATTATATGTAAAACTATGGCTAAGAATTGTGCTCGTTGGAGGACTCCACCGAGGAAGCCACTGCTGTCTAAAAAAATATTGTTGCTCGTTTAATGTTCGCAAAAAGGCACATGGACATCCCACAGAAGTCTTGGCATAATATTTTGTGGACTAATGAAACCAAAGTTGAGTTGTTTGGGAGTAACACAAGACGTCATGTGTGGAGGAAAAATGGAACAGCTCATCAACATCCCCACCGCATGGCTAGCATGGTGGAGGGAGCATGATGATTTGGGGCTGTTTTGCTGCCTCACGGCCTGGACGACTTTCAAATCATTAATGGAAGAATGAATTCAAACGTTTATCAGGATGTTTTGCAGGAAAACCTGAGGCTGTCTGTCAGACAGTAGACCCTAAAAGGAGGATGGGTGCTGCAACAAGACAATAACCCAAAACTCAGAAGTAAATCAACTTCAAAATGGTTTCAGAAGAACAAAATACACGTTCTGGAGGTCCCAAGTCAAAGTATAGACTTGAACCCCATTGAGATGCTGTGGCATGACCTAAAGACAAGGATTCATGCCGGACATCTCAGGAATCTGACTAAACTACAGCAGTTTTGTAGACAAAAATGGGCCAAGATTAGTCCTAATCGATGTGCCAGACTGATGTGCACCTACTTTAGGCGTCTGGTTGAAGTTATTGCTGCCAAAAAGGGGGGCAAAAATATTAAATGTGATGATTCACTTATTTTTCCCCCATTTGTCATTGTTTGCATACTATCTCCATTAAAATATGAAAACCTATGAATGTTTGGGTGGTTTTACTGATAGCAGACACTTTTTTTTCATCTGTGTGATTTTGACAAAAATCAGATGACATCTCATTGTGATTTAATGCAAAAATTTGATAAATTTCAAAAGGTTCAGATACTTTATATAAAAAACATTTAAAGCAAAAATTAAATTTCAGGGATTGAAGTGAATGTTTTTGAAGATTGTAGGATTTTGTAACTGCTGGTCATGGCTATCAGGTGACATCGTGTTAGCTTTCAACCTAAAATGTAATATAAGAATTTTAATATTATTGGAAAAGAAAACAGCTTCCGAGTGGACCAGAATAACTTCCTCTTTGCACCATAAGCAGACTCTGGAGGTCAATAACCAATCTGCTCAGGATGCATTCCTGCATGAACTGCAAATATATTCTGTACACATCTGACTTGAGACCTTGGGGCAGACCCAGAAGACGATAGAGGGATTACATCGCCCAACCGGCCTAGAAATGCCTTGAGAATTGAAATGCATAGTGAGAGGACACTGGCGATGAGAAAAAGAGAAAAAAAAAACATAACTGCTTGAATTGCAACCACTGTGCTGCAGATATTGACAAGTGGCGTAAAATTAAATGAATGTGTCAGATGAAGCAGTAGTCATTAGTGAGCACAATATCTGACAGACGCATGGGAGTTGATGGGAGGTTATTGAAGTTGAAAATTATATTCACTGAAGTCCTTATGTAACATAAATATGCAAATTAAAAGTACTATTTCCTCTTGGAAGCGAATAACATCACGTACATTTTATTATGATAAAAATGTTAAACCTGAGTTTTAAAAAAAAATCTTTGCCTGTCAGGATATTAAGCAGTTCACTCATGTGTCAGCTAATCACAGATACTTATAAATCAAGATTAAAAATTAAATGCGCCGAGATAATAATTTTTAATGAATGTTTTATATTTTGCAAGACTGTGAATGTCTGCTTTGAAAATCCTGAGAATTCCGTAGTATTATACTGTAAGTCCAAGCTCCAGTCCAGATACTACTCCATTAGAGTTTCTGACTTTACTTCTCCAGACTAAGCTCAAAGACAGGCATTCTCCCGCATCTTTAAACAACAAACACATACTGTATCTGCTCATGCCAACACATCTCTGCTGTTGCCCCCCCCCCCTGGCTCCTTGGTGTGCACATATGAGCCAGCGTCACCCACCTGTTCTTATCTGGCATCAGCTTCAAAGGCTGGACCACATCTGGTCATTATGGAGGACCTATACCCTCAGGGCACTGAACAAGTGATGCAAGCTGGTGACTGTAATGCAAAGAAGCTTTTCTCTTGTCTGATAGTCAAAGTTCAAGACACTCATCCCATTCGATGATAAAGTTCACGGACTATTCACACTTATGGATTGAATTTATAATAGTTTGGATACAGAATAGCCTGTCTCAACTTTTGTGAAATCAAGACAACAAGCAATTTGAGAGACAATTTAACAGAATAGCTGATGAATAAATTTCAGAGACTGAATAATAATCAGTGCTGTCAGTAGCGCCTTACTAAGTAACGCGTTATTGTAATCTGATTACTTTCTTTAGGTAACGAGCAATCTAACACGTTCATTTTTCCAAACTAGTCATCTGATTAAAGTTAGTTTCCTTACTGTCTGTGTGTTACTATTTTGTTATTGCTTCATAATGTATGTACAATGAATAATATTGTAGTCATGTACGAAGAGCATTTTCAATAGAAAACGCTAGAAAGGTTCCAACTACACGTCCGTTTCCATGGGAACCGCTCATAGTTACTTCCTGTTTTGGACTTGAGTCACATGCGCTAAGTGTTTTGGGACTGCGAAAGGCATGTGGAGCGGGGGTGCACATTCGAGTGGAGTGCAGCAACCTGTTGAGATGTGCGAGGGAATGTCGATCTGTGTGCATCCATGAATGTACGTGAGTATTTTTCCTTCCTTCTGGAGGGTTCCAGCGATAGGTTGGAGCCGCTAAATGCCCGCGCATTTAAGGATTCAAGGATTTTTATTGTCTCATCAGTTCACACTTACATGTTAATGGTGGGAAATTAGAACTCAGGTCCTGTTTTGAAAGCCAATATAAATGCAAAGTGAGTATAAAAGTGCAAAATTGTAAGGTGCATAAAATTTATAACAAGCAAGACAGACAATGACAATAATTAATAGAAGTATAAAAATATATGTCGACAGAACAATTTAGCAGTTGGCTGACTAGGGCTTGTTAGGTGCTAAAATGTACATGAGGTGTGTAGATATGATCATAAGTGATGTGATTGTCTTTTAAAGTGACTTCAGTTATTAAAGTGAGTCCAGTGATATTGTGTGTGTGTGTGGGGGGGGGGGGGGGGGGGTCTACAGAGCACGTAAAAAGTTCAACAGTCTGACAGCTTCAGAGAAGAAGCTGTTCCTGAGCCTGGTACTCTTGCTCTGTATACTCCTCAGCCCCCTGCCTGAGGGGAGGGGTTGAAACAGACTGTGAGCAGGGTGGGTGGAGTCTTTCATGATGCGGAGGGCTCTGTATCTACATCGTGAGGTGTAGAGATCTGTGGTGTGTTTTTGGATGTCTGCTACCCACAGTCCTCTATGCAGCCTTCACCACCCTCTGCAGAGACTTCCTCTCAGCAGCAGTACAGCTGCCGTGCCACACGGTGATACAAGTGCAGAGGACACTCTCCACCACAGAGTGGTAGAAGCTCATGAGGACGGACCTCCTGAGTCCAGCTCCCCGCAGCTTTCCTCAGGAAGTACAGGCGCTGGTGGGCCTTCCTGACCAGATGGGCAGTGTTGATACTCCATTGAGCTCTCCAAATATGTGCACACCCAGGTACTTGTAGCTGGAGAACACTTCCACAGCCGCTCCTCTGATGTACAAGGGAGAGGGATGCCGTCTGTCCCTCCTGAATTCCACCACCATCTCCTTGGTCCTTTGCACGTTGATGCAGAGGTTGTTAGCTCTGCACCACTCCACCAGCTCCACCAACAACTCATCGTTGTTAGTGATGCATCCCACTACTGCCTAGTCATCTGCAAAGTTGACTACATGACAGCTCGGGTGTCTTTAGCAGTTGTACAGCAGTAGAGTGAATAGGAGCTCAGCACATAGCCCTGTGGTGAGCCAGTGCTGAGGGTGATGGAGCTTTGCCGTTGCAACGGCAGGTAGTCATCGCTCCCACTCGTCCTCGCAAAGTTGATGAGCATTGTTTACATCATATTCATGTTGCACATTCATGCCGTGAGGTGACATGTTCGTTTAGCATCTTTGGGTTGTGTTGTAAGTCCGATTGAGTGTAAAGTGCTTAGTTGCCACCACGTTTTATGGCCAAATTGACCGCGTGTGTGTCCGGCGTACTTCCAGGCTGTGCGCGTGCATTCGTGCCCGTCCCCACCTTTGTGCTTATGTGTTTGTGTGCCGTTATTATCGCGCAGTCAATTTGAATTGTTTTACATTGGCACTGATATGCTGTTAAACCTACCGTAATTTCCCGAATATAAGGCGAACACATGTATAATGTGCACCCCAAATTTACTTGTAAAATCTAAGGAAAATTATTATACCCGTTTATGACGCGCACCCTAATTTTTGCACCAATAAATAGAAGAATACAAGAAAACAGAGGTCGTGTACAGATACAGAAATGTCATTTTACTGACTGGTGAAACACAGCACAAGCATAGCGTATTGGTAGTTCAAAACATTACCATAAACTGACTATATCTATGGTAAAAATATGATCTGACAACTTCTCCAACTTACCAGAATCTAGGAGAAAACAAAACAGATGTGACTTTTCTGTTAAAGGCTGCTGTATAACTTGCTCGTTTCATCATGATGAAAAAATGTTTCTTCTATGGATTGATACGGTAAAATGAAAGTGAGAACGTAAGTTGGAAATCCAAGAGAGCTCATCGCTGTCGACACGACGGTAACAATAGGAACTATTGTTATTTGGGTTTGAGTTTCCCGAGGGACAGATATAGTTGATGGACACACGCATTATGTCTGTGTTATGTTTGTTATGGTCCGAGTTGCGGAGCTGCAATAAACGTTGGCTCAAATGAGTTCAAGAAACTAAATTCTGTGCTTTATGAGGAGTGAAAAAAGCAGAACTTAACACAGACGAAATCATTCGGCCGATCAGAGTGACGTATTACCGAAACGAAATGGTGACGTCACGTACCGTAATGGTCAGCAACGGATCGCCACATATGTTTCTTCAACACAACGTGGCCGTGTCAATTAAAAAAATGTTTTTTTATATTTAAATATATAATATATATATCTGTCTCCATCCATGTACCCGTTTATAATGTGCACCATGATTTTACAAGTTGATTTTGAGGGAAAATAAGTGCGCGTTATATTCGGGAAATTACGGTAACGCCTAAACCCTAACCCAAAGTTCAGAATTTTTGGCATGATTTGATTTCAACAAATTCAACTCCATCAACTAATTAAACCACTGGTAACTCGAAGATTAAGCCTTATGTGGAAAAATTCTGATCTTTTAAGTTAAATTATCGGAAAGTCCTTACATGCGGTGACATTTGCTGTTGTCATTCGTATGTTGAGGCAGCAAAGGGAGAGAAATTGGTTAAAAAGTAACATAAATTACTTTAAAGTAGTAACTTGTTTACTTTGATAATAAAGTAATCAGTAAAGTAACTAGATTGATTTTATTGAGGCATAATCAGTTATAAATTTCAATTTCAATTTTGCATATACGACCAGTCATATTTTATTTGAATCTATCTTTCTCTTTTTTTCTCTCATCTTAGTCATATCCTGTGGCAACCCTGGAACCCCTCTAAATGCCCAAATCCTGATCCACGATGGACTAACCTTTTCTAGATCCATTACGTACGCCTGCAGGGATGGCTACTATTCTACTGGCTTGCTCACCAGACATTGCACAATAAATGGCACCTGGACCGGCAACATGCCTGAGTGCTCTGGTAATTGTGCTCTTGGTATTCATTCATTCATTCATTCATTCATTCATTCATTCATCATACAGGCATTACATTTGTTTAGTTCGTTGACTGTGTGGATAAATACTAAAACAAATAAAAACTTAAGTTTGGGATCATTCATTAGGACAAACTAAATGTGTGATTTTTTTTAAGAAACACAGTACAATTCTCCTTCTAAATCAAAGGGTAAATTTGTACATGATGATGAATTACCGTTACTTCAATAACGACAAGTAATAGGTACATGAGTCATACGACTGATGTTAGTTGAAGATTCAGTCACTTTTTACAATAGCAAATATAGCCATATTGGTAAATTGATAATTATCTGACAGTGTTAGTCGAAAATGAGGCCTGCTATCATTGTAAAGGCTGATTATTTTTAGATTGGCTGCATTTACGGTAATCAGAATGCTTAGATGACTAATGGCGTGAGTATATTTTTCCAGGCACTGTAACGACTGTGCCATTTTCATCATGTATCTCAGAATTTTTTCATACCTTATCTCCTTTCATCACAGCCAAGTGACTCATAACCAGCAAGATTTTTTTGGGGTGTGTTGAAATAGATGGATCTTACGTTGTAGATCATAGGATTTGCCAATGAATCTGGATGAGGCATGGAATAAGTATTTATTTATTGATTTATTTTTTAAATTCCACTACCTTCCCTATGCAGTAATCAACTGTGGTGACCCTGGAGTGCCAGCCAATGGAGTGAGGTTGGGGAATGATTTTGTCTACAACCGTACCGTTAGTTTCCAGTGTTCTCCTGGTTTCAGCATGGATGCTGATCGTGCTTCCACCCTCATCTGCACAAAGTCTCGCACCTGGAATGGCACCAAGCCTCTCTGCAAAGGTAATGATTTTAAATGTTTGGAGTATATTGAAATGTGACATGACAGATTCACTTTTAGAACACTATAGCTAAATGAATATGAGAGAACAGTAATATGTCAACTAACTAACTACTGTATGTTTTCCGATGCTTTCCCACTGTAGCAATTGTATGCGGTTCCCCGCCGAGTATTCCTAATGGACAGGTTGTCGGTACAGACTTTAACTGGGGCTCTAGCATCAGCTACTCCTGTAACCAAGGTTACCAACTTTCATTGCCCACCGTGTTAACTTGCCAGGGCAATGGTAATTGGAGCGGGGAGAAGCCTCAGTGCTTTCGTAAGTTGCGCATTGCAAATGCTGATATAGTTTAACCAAATATACAGGATGTGCTGTAAATCCATCATATTAAGAGAAATGTTTAGATGTGTTATTCTGCTTTTGTTTTTGCAGCTGTTTTCTGTGGAGACCCAGGCTTGCCTGCTCAAGGGAGGAGGGAAGATCGAGGTTTTACCTACCTTTCCTCGGTCTCTTTTTCCTGCTATCCCCCTCTAATCTTAGTGGGCTCCACTAGGAGGTATTGCCAATATGACGGTACTTGGAGTGGGACACAGCCCTCTTGCATAGGTATGTAACATTTTAGGTAAGTGTAGTTATTTCCACCTCATTGTAATGTCAAGAAAAAGCAGATTATGGGGCTGTTGACATGGTGACGCACCAAGAATACGACACAGTTTATGTTAGCATTTGCATGGTTCCGTCTTGGTCCCGTCTCCATTCCAACGATGTCGCAATTCCGTGTGAAAACAAGGTAGTATTCATGCCAGGTCCTAGAAGGCAGTGCAGTTTTACAATGATGCACTTTCTTGACAATAACCTCCGAGCCTCACGATATCAGGCGTTCCACCCACAGGGAGAAACGCCTGATTCCCGTTAACAAAACTTGATGTGGCATCTAGTTTCTGTGCCTTCAGCCCGCCTCGCAGTGTTTCCGGTGTATTTCCTAATGGAAAATTTCGGATAGAAAATGAAAATCTCAGATGAAATTTTCATCGAAATAGTTAAAGAAACTTTCAAGATCCGCAAAACTAAAGAGGTCACAATGGTGCCATCAATAGCTAATAATATAAAAACACATGCAGTTGTGCAAGTAGACCGGATATGTAACTGTAGCTGGAGGTGGGGGGAGGGGGTGGTGAAAACTGGAAACCAAGGGGAAAAGCAGCGCCAGTCCAGTCTAACAAACTCCTCAACCTCGAAGACAACATACCCACCCACTCGAAGCATTGCCGTACATGCTTTTTTTTCTATTACTCAAAAACACACAAAAACATGAAAATATATATATATATATTTTAATTATTATATGACAGTAAATTAAATCCAAAGTTTGACCATGCTTGCTGTTTTGATTGTTCAGTAGCTGAGACTATATGCCCCGAGTGACGCGTGCGAGTGCTGACGTCATCGGCGCAAGAGTAATCCATTCATACGGTTGCGGGATATTCCCCGCAATCGAATCGTTCCGCTTTGGAGGTCGCAATCGAAAGTTTGCATCTTCGCCTACATTTTCGTCGTCACCGTGTAAATGCTAGGCCATTCCACAACACAATCATTGCGTCTTGGTGTCGCAGCATCATTTAAACAGCCACATAGTCTACACACTCCTGTTAAAATATCAAGTTTTGACAATTTTATCTATTTTACAGCGGGGCAAATAAGTATTTAGTCAACCACTAATTGTGCAAGTTCTCCCACTTGAAAATATTAGAGGCCTGTAATTGTCAATATGGGTAAACCTCAACCATGAGAGACAGAATGTGAAAAAAAAAAACAACTGAAAATCACATTGTTTGATTTTTAAAGAATTTATTTGCAAATCATGGTGGAAAATAAGTATTTGGTCAATACCATATCAATACTTTGTTATGTACCCTTTGTTGGCAAGAAAGGAGGCTAAACGTTTTCTGTAACTCTTCACCAGCTTTTCACACACTATTGCTGGTATTTTGGCCAATTCCTCCATGCAGATCTCCTCTAGACCAGTGATGTTTTGGGGCTGTCGTTGGGCAACACGGACTTTCAACTCCCTCCACATATTTTCTATGGGGTTGAGATCTGGAGACTGGCTAGGCCACTCCAGGACCTTGAAATGTGTCATACGAAGCCACTCGTTTGTTGCCCTGGCTGTGTGTTTGGGATCATTGTCATGCTGAAAGACCCAGCCACGTCTCATCTTGCTGATGGAAGAAGATTTTCACTCAAAATCTCTCGATATATGGCCCCAATCATTCTTTCTTTTACACTGATCAGTCGTCCTGGTCCTCTTGCAGAAAAACAGCTCCAAAGCATGATGTTTCCACCCACATGCTTCACAGTGGGTATGGTTTTCTTCGGATTCAATTCAGTATTCTTTCTCCTCCAAACACGAGAACCTGTGTTTCTACCAAAAAGTTCTATTTTGGTTTCATCTTACCATAAACCATTCTCCCAGTCCTCTTCTGGATCATCCAAATGCTCTCTAGCGAACCGCAGACGGGCCTGGACGTGTACTTTCTTCAGCAGGGGGACACGTCTGGCAGTGCAGGATTTGAGTCACTGGCGGTGCATTGTGTTACTGATAGTAGCCTTTGTTACTGTGGTCCCAACTCTGTGTAGGTCATTTACTAGGTCCCTCCCCCATGTGATTCTGGGATTTTTGCTCACTGTTCTTGTTATCATTTTGACGCCACAGGGTGAGGGCCTTTTAAGTCTTCCATTTTCTAATAATTGCTCCCACAGTTGAGATCTTTCCACCAAGTGTTTTACCTATTGCAGATTCAGTCTTCCCAGCCTGGTGCAGGTCTACAATTTTGTTTCTGCTGTCCTTCGATAGCTCTTTGATCTTAGGGTATGGACAGGTGTCTTTTATACTGATAATGAGTTAAAACAGGGACCATTAATAAAGCTAACGAGTAGAGCCTCGTTAGACCTCGTTAGAAGAAGTTAGACCACTTTGACAGCCAGAAATCGTGCTTGTTTGTAGGTGACCAAATACTTATTTTCCACTCTAATTTGGAAATAAATTCTTTAAAAATCAAACAATGTTATTTTCTGTTTTTTTTCTCCTCTCTCTAATCTTTTCAAGTAGGAGAACTTGCACAATTGAAGGTTGACTAAATACTTATTTGCCCCACTGTATGTATGGATTTATTATGGATATATTTATGCATCATGAGGGAACCTTTGATTGTGTTTTCTCCAGATCCCACGCACACCACTTGTGCAGACCCAGGAACTCCTCTTTTCGGGAATCAGAACAACAGTCAAGGCTATCAGGTATCAGAAACAATTAAATCACACAAAAGCTAAAACAATTACATTTTCAGTATTTAAGGTTTGACTGCTAGATCTTGAAGCAAATCCAGAAAAAAGATACACTAGCTGTCATTATGACATACCGCTACGCTTTTGTCAGTTGCAAATGATGATATAGCTTGAAGTCAAGTTTTCCCCCGCGCCAATACGAATGTTTTTTTTTTTGTTTTTGTTTTTTTGTTATTTAAATAACCATGATAACACATCTGATGTCAATTGTCAGAAAGAGAAGTTTATTTTGTTCCTGTTTAAAAGCTATTTGGCAGTAATGCAAACTCCATTTGAATTTAAAAACACTCGCTTTATCTGAACATGAAGAGGGTGAAATTGGCTGTTGCTTTATAGCCTCTTGTGACACAGTAATAGCATTTGTGGTAAGCTTTTAAAAAGTAAGTGCACATTACAAGACATTTATTGTGTACTATTTAGAGCATCCTTCCAAACCTGTCAAATACATACAGTACAATATTTCCACACCCACTTGTGTCTCTGCTTTCAGATCAGCAGCCTAGTGTTCTTCAGCTGCAGAAAAGGCTATCTGCTCCAGGGATCCATTTCTCGTACATGTCTGCCAAACCTCACTTGGAGTGGTTTTCAGCCAGAGTGCATAGGTAGGCTCATGTCTAGCTTCCACAAAAAAAAAAAAAAAGCATAATAAATGAAAATTGCAATTCATTTTTTAGGGTGGTTAACTATAGCACTTATAGCACTATATTTTTCCCTATTTTTCTTTCTGATGTGTGGTTTCTCGTATTCTCCCTGCATGTTCCTCACTCTATAGAACCTTACTTTCTTATTCATTGCCACCTTAAATGCCTTATCTCTATCTTTCCTCCATCCTCGTTTTATTTCTGCAGCTCACCACTGCAGCCAGCCAGAGCTGCCAGCCCAATCAGACGTGCGAGCCATTGAACTGCCATCCCTTGGCTACACGCTGATCTATACGTGCCAGCCTGGATTTTACTTGGCTGGAGGATCAGAGCACAGGACCTGCAAGTCAGATGGGAGCTGGACTGGGAAACCACCTCTCTGTGCAGGTTGAAATTTTCTCATGATTTTTCCATTAGGGAACACTTCTCATTTTTTCTTAAATATGCAAAGGTTTCGTAACCTCTTTGATGTGCACTTGAGCTGCACATAACTTGGAACTAAAATTAGAGAAACACACCACTGGATTCTGCACAGATACCACACGGCTAATGTAATATTTCTAATGTATACTTTTTATCAGCTCTCTATCTTGGCTGTTACTAAGGCGTATTCAAGGGTGAAACAGCAGATTCTCTTAATGCTGATAAATACCTCTTTTAACAGCTGCTTATAGTCAGACACATGCCAGGGTAGGAAGGTCCATCCATCACACAATTACACTCAACACTCACACCCCTACACACACAGCTAACAACATTTGCAACATTAACAAGAGGATGTAATCTGATGAGCACAATGCTTGCCATTGATCTGCTTAGCAACAGAAGCTTTTATATTTTGTGAGGAAGTGTTAACAAGTTTTATTAAAACATTTGTTGAATCAGTAGAAATAACAGCCATTGTATATTAATAATGTCTGGAGGTTTGCTGGTGCAATTATTCGTATACCCTGTCTGGAATCTTAGTTTTCTTCTTCTTTTTTTTTCCTACACACTAGTTTGAATGTAATTGCTGAAACGAGCGGACGAGAAGGAAATAGCGGCACAAACGAAGCATGTGTAGGCATAAGAAATGCAGAATTATTCTGCCATTAAAGCTGAATGCCGGATTGAAATGTCATTTAACACAACCTTCGGGCGCAGTGATGGACTGGCAGTTCAAATACCGGTACCTAATAAAAAAAAAAAAAAAAGGGATGGAAGTCTTTGCACTTTCTCTTAGTGGCCGTGTTTACTCAAGGTGTTATTTTTCATTAACTACCCTCCCGATACCTGTCTTTGCATGTGCATCCCTTCTCTGTTTGACAATGTGGAGGCGTGTGTTTACTTCTGTGGCCCTGTGTGAGTGGCGAGACCTTATTGAAGTGTCTCTTGGAACTGCAAAACTGTGTGTTTAACGGATCGGTAGTTCAGCTGGGACTTGACTTTGACGCTTTAGTCTGTCCAGTTGTAAATTCTAGGTGTTCTCGGAATGCACCGCTGGGGTACGCTAATGGTCTCTTCTTGGAGCTTTTGTGTTCAAAGTCAAGATTATCTTGACACACACAAAAACACTCTCTGCCCTGTTTACAGTAATGTGTTCTGCTCTTGATATTATGTTGTTATGCTCCCTAGCTGATAACCGGCCGAGTGGTAAGAGCCCTGTGGGAACAGTGCAGGAACCTCCTTCCAAATTACCAGGTAAGACATGTTGATATCTTTTTTCTAAAATGCCTTTTTTCCTATCTCATATGTTATTTTACCCTTTATGTCTTTATGTACAGTACATTAACCTTTGTAAAACAAATATGCGACAATGGCGTACCGCAAGCAACACGTCACTTCGGTTCATTAATATTCATGACATTAGCTACTGTTGCTAAGTAGGGACAAGCCACCGTTTGTCCCTAATAGGAAATGAATGGAAATCGTGTACGAAGGCGATGTTTACAGAGCTAAACCTACCAATTCTCTCCGAAAATGATGTGCCAGGTGCCAAATTCACTGGCAAAGATGTGGAAGCACATAAAAATGTTCAATTAAAGAGATGGCTTGAGTGTCGAAGGCTGAAAAAGACGAAAAAAACGAGCCAACCTAAGCATAGCTTTAGCTTTTTTATCGACGCGACTGACAATGACATTCTCCTGTTTCAACAAGCTATCCTTTACCATCAGCCTGTCTCTTACCGTTCTTGGGGGTAATTTAGTTAGCTTTGTGTAGCGATCGCAAATGCTACTCAGTGACAGCCAACGAACACTTTTCATTTTTTCATTGATAACACATCTTAATTCTATAATTGATTTACACTTCCCCCTTACTAAAGTTGTTTTTATATATATATATGTATAAGAGAAACGGTAACAGTGGCAGTCAGATACCATTGTAATTCTTTTCAGGTCATTCATTGTCAGACAGAAGCAGTACGGCACAACGTTACGCTAAAAAAATAAGTTAAAAGTATAAAAACGGCTTACCTCTTTGTCCTCTGAAAGACCATGCCAACCCAACATAATGTTTACTGCATATGAAATGTGAATGGATTCACCAAGCTGGTGTTAAAGTCTGCGCAAGTTGATTCGGTCTTCACATTTTTTCCACCCGAGTTTTTGGTTTCCGGAAACGTATGAAGAAAACATCCTTCATGTGTCGTAACGTCTAGAGTCGTTTCTACAAGTTCCAAAAAAGCAATGCGTGATCGGCATGTTCATTTTTGAAAGACTACCGGAGAAAAGTAGCTCAAATTACGTTGCGTCTATGCGAGGGCGGGTCTATAATGTCCCACTTCGGCTTTACTTCCGCTCTACGATGCGACGTCACGGTCTAAAATAGCCTGCGTGCGGTACGCCATTATGTCCTTCATCGACAACTAATCAGTTACAGATAGTCCCTGGTTTACGACGTACTCGACTTCGTCCGCCATTTTGTCTCCAGTCGTTTTTTTTCTTGTCATGTAAACAGTACCTTATTGTACCTCACAGTATCTTATTTTTTACTTTATAAATTTGAAGTGTTTTGTCCTCACTTAACTTGAAGTTGTTCAGCTTGACAGACAGCGAACATGGTAATTGTGGTTTTGAAATTTATTTCCTTCTATTTTGACAATTTGTAAAGCTGTAACACACATATGTACACATATGATCAAAACGACACACATTTTAACAATAAAACACTTGACACAAAACAGTTGGTGTTCAAACATCCATTTAGTATGATCAATAAGTAACTTCAGTAGATTAAATTAGCCTAATTTGCCGAACAAACTTTTTTATTATCTTAAATGCTTTGAATGCTAACATATTTACAATTCTCATAGAAAACCACCCACACATAACTCTACAAACTGTAGCTCTAAACTTAATTACAGGTGCATACACAAACATTTATTAGCTGAAACAACTTACAGCCTTGTGGGGGCCAAACTAAAGCCCAGCTGTCCTTTATCCATGTCTGACGAGTCTGCTGCTCAGTCATACAGGCGACAGTCCAGCCAGATGCAACGCTGCCACCAGAGGGCAGTGTATCCTCCATCATTAAACGTTTTGCATAGCTACAGTGTATCACAAAAGTGAGTATGGGTACACCCCATACTTAAATATCTGCAGAAATGCGAGTGGTGTACTCACTTTTGTTGCCAGAGGTTTAGATATTAATGGCTATATTTTGAGTTATTTTGAGGGGAAAATAAATGAACTCTATTATATAAGCTGCACACAGACGACTTTTCATTGTGTCAAAGTGTCATTTTGTCAGTGTTGTCCCATGAAAACATATACTTAAATATCTGCAGAAATGCGAGGGGTGTACTCACTTTAGTGATACACTGTATTTTGAGGTTTAGGGGTACTTAAAGGGTTATTTCTGATTCACGCGTAATTTCAGGTTATGTTGCCAGGGATGGTTCCTATGGAACGGAACTCATTCGTAACCCGGGGACTACCTGTATCATATTAGTCATTAACTATTTTAATAATTGCTCGTTAGACAACCATGTTACACTTAAAATAGTTTTAAATCATTTTCATTTTAGCCATTCAAAAGCTGATATTCTCAGAATTAAAAGACTGATTGCATGTAAGTTTGGTCATAAAAGACATTTGTTAGCATCTCAATATTTTTATTTTGGAAATCAATAATCAACATTTCTAGCATATTTATTGTCATGTTAGAGACCAAATAAAACAAAAATTTTAATCATAACTTTTTCACTTTTTCTACTTGTTGCTCCTTGTTATTCCCACCCCTTTCCTGTCTCAGTACCCGGTGGGGTATTTGCAAAGAACTCTCTCTGGAGGGGATCCTATGAGTATTTGGGGAAGAAGCAGCCAGCTATGCTCAGCATCACTGCCTTTGAGTCATTTAGCAATCGGGTGAATGGAACACTACTTGACCACAGTGGCGTGGAGCTCAAACTTGCTGGTTGGTACTTCAAAATAATAAAAGTTGATATTTCAACCTTGCTTTACATGCTAATCTCTACTCAAATTTGAAATATGCCACTCACTCCATTCAAATGTATCTTAACATACGGATCAGATCATTTCATAAGGGGACAAGGTGCGAGAAATCATTGTAGTCCCTCTTTGATTTAGATTATTGCTGCAGTTATGGAACAGAAACCATTTTACATGTTCCCCATGGCGTACTTGCTGTGCAGCTGTGATCATAAAATGCAAATTCACATTAAACAAAAGCAAGGTCTCATCGCTTCTCTCAACCTAATTATATCACAACACACACAATGCTTTTCAGGATGATTCTGTTATTGAATGTATTGAGTATTTTTATGAAATATTGGCAGGGTACATTTAATGCTGATTGTGCAATGTTTTCCATATTTTTTCTTTAATGTCCCATATACAGCATGTAATACTGCTCTGATCCCATTAATTGGTGTCACACTGTTTTTTTTTTTTTTTTTTTTTGTTCCCTGTTTGACTACACCCGACTGCCGTGAAATGTAAAATTCCCATCGGTATGACCCCTTGTGGATTAGTTTCATCTATTATTTTGTAATCCAGTTTCTTCTCTAATATCCTTGTAGGTACGTATAAAAGAGAAGAAGCCCAGCTGCTGCTACAGGTTCATCAGATTCGAGGCCCTGTGGAGATATTTGTTAACAAGTTTAAAATCGACAACTGGGCTCTAGATGGACACGTAAGTACACATCTAGGGTGAAGTTCAATGAACATCAAAAACAATATGTTGGAGCACACAACAACCATGGGGAAGTTGGAAAGACAAATGAGTTTTGCTTTAATTGTTAATTATTTCTGAGTTAATGAGGACGCCGTCTTCTAGAGTGTATGCACACAAGTGTATGCTGCTGTGTCTTATGATTCACAAAACAAGGTTACTATTGTGGAACATGCATGAAAACATGGAAGGCAGAGTGTGACTATACATTTTTTCTATTGCATGTCACCCTAGTGTTTCGACATGTTTCATCTTCCTTATGTACCCTCAGCCTGCTCTTTGGTGGTGCACTCTTTTTTTGTAGAACTTGGATGTGATTGGGTTTTCTCTTCTCGTTCTCCCTTGGTAGGTGTCCTACATCTCTTCATCCAACTCCTTTGTGTACCAAGGATTTGTCCGTGGTAAAGGCTTTGGGCAGTTTGGTTTGCAGAGACTGGGTAAGTAAGTTGCCCACATGTAAAAAACAAACAAATAATCACTTGATAAATGAAGCCAAGTAATCTCACCATTGTGCAGGTTTTCATTTGCATGAGGTCGGTTTGTGTAAATGTCTATTCATCTTTGACTTTATAGTGAAATGTAAAGAGACATCCACAATAGCATGGAAATGGGTACGTACAGGAACTAAAGAAAATGACTCCACAAGTGCAGAGAGTGGACTGTAATGTCATCTCGCAGTTAGCATTGTAAATGTAATTTCAAGGTTTAGGTTGGGTTTATTTTTTACTGCAAAGAATCCTTTCTTAGTCTGATAATGATAGATAACAGGAGTTTGTATAAAATGCACACACTGTATACACCATCTTTAGGGGTACATAACCAGACGGCCCTGATTATAAGACGACCCCCTCTTTTTCAAGACTCAAGTTTGAAAAAAGACTTTTTGAACACCAAATTTTTATACAGAAAGTAAAGTACATCCGAAACAAATGATTATAACAACAAATTTGAGAGAAAAAGCATGTTATTTTGCCTCATTCAAATCTTAAAGGGATCCTCTATTTTTAAGACAAGTAATTCTTATAAGATAAATGTTAGTATGAGTTATCATAATTTGATATTAAAACCCCTCTTAATGTTTTTGTTTTAATTAAGTTTGTAAAATTATTTTAAGTTATAGGTCGCCATTCTTGTTACGTCGCAGTGCGTGACGTCACTGGCCCCGATGCCGAAATTCCAGCGTGTCAATAGTTAGCTTTCCCAACATGTCGTCAGTTCTACCCTTCCTATTTGAACCAGATCTGAAAAGTGAAGAGCAGGACAGCACTGTCGGTCGTTCACAAGACGAGCTTCAGGGAAAAATGCCCTGCAGCAAATACCTGATCAGACAAAAGTTGGGCAAAACTGGTGATGCACTCGCTGTCTCAATGGCAACAGAGCGACAGAGTGCTATTGGGAACTCGAGTTGGGAGCGAGAATGTTGGGAACTCTGGTTTTATTAGCAAATATTCAAGATAAGCATATTGCGTTTTCAAACATCCCAATACAATTATGTAGATTGTTAGCATCCAGAGCTGTCGTGTGCTTACAGTACAGGCCAAAGACAGGGTGACCAAACGTCCTCTTTTGCCCGGACAAGTCCTACTTTCACGTAGTGTCCTCGTGGTCCGGGCGGTTTTTATAAATTCATAAAAATGTCCAGTTTTTATGAATTTTTTAAATTTTATTCACGAGACCAATTTGAAGAGAATCCCTCCGACCGCTGGGTGGCAGCAGTTGACATGGCTCCTACGAGAATGGAGGGAAGTAGTAGTTCTTCTTGTTTTTGTTGGCAGTTTTCCCCTATCATGAGGCATTACCGCCATCTACTGGGTTGACGATTTGGCCACAATGCCTGAATTATTTTTTTTATTTATTTTTTTTTTTAATGATAAATACGTATATAATGGCAACTGTTGACTTCTGTCGGAGCTTTGACTGTAAAATCCCGTTTGGTGTCGCATCGGCACGCTGCCGATGATTGTAAACTTTTATAGCAAAGTTTGATTTTTGCCTCAGCTAGCTATCAGTAAGCTAAACCGCGCTAGGCATTATGGGAAACGTAGTTTTGAACTGCTACATTTGGAAACATGCTGGTTGAATATTTTGTCAGTTTATTTCGGTTTTTGTTTGTGTGCAATCTAGAACATTGAATGAGAACATCAATTGAATGGGCATAACAATTTGTCAAGGACAATTGTCGTGATAGTAATTTATAAAAATGTTTAGTTGGCACATAGCCTACTGTGTGTATGTGTATTGATTGGACTACATTTCTATGGGTCTTCATTATATATGTAGCTACATATATATATATATATATATATATATATATATATATATATTTTTTTTTTAAGTCATTATTTTTTTTCAAACTGCATTTTTCCCTCCAGAGTGAGGGGGCACACTTTAAATATATTAAAGTGATATAGGCATCTTTGAGTGAACTTCGAGTAAAATTCAAGTATCTTGAGGCTGGGCTGAGTGTCCTCTTTTTTAGAAATCAAAATATGGTCACCCTACCAAAGAGCACACCTTGTGTAATCCATGTCTTGTACATTGTAACGCGTGGTAGCTAGGATACGTGTATAAAAGTACCAAAAAGGGGAAAAGATTCCACTTATGCACATTTATTCACAAAAAATAATATTTCCACCTTGACCACTCTTCAACTGGGGAGCTCAGCAGTACGCAAACCCGTGTTCCCTGACAAACTCCAACATTGTTGTAAGGTCCACGTCAGTCACTGTCGTCACTGTAGCGTGCCACAGTGCTTTAATTTTTTAGTATGATTTGGGGAAAACTCCCACAAAGAATAGTCAACAAAAATGATCGGAATAGTAATCCAAATCCGCGTTTGAATTAGACCGATCCCATGGCAATGTTCCAGCCACGATCAGGCCGTCGATTCCACAAAATAGATTGATCCGAAAAGCCGCGGTGGGACCGACGAATCAAAACAATGGACAGATCCGAAACCAATATTGCAGACGCGGTGGGATCTTGCTTGACTGAGGATCCAGGATACATGTTCGGGCGCCAGTTGCAACACGTGGTGGGTAGGATACGTGCACACACGGACCAAAAAGGGGGAGAACCTTCCACTTATGCACATTTATTCACTAAAAATAATAATTCCACCTTGACCACTCACTTCACTCCCCTTGTTTCCATTTGACTGGAAATTACATCCAAAAGCAGCACATCGTGGCATTTTACTTTGCGGATTTAGGCAGCAATAAGCAACTGTTGAACACGCTACACATTTGGAAAGATGCCATTGACGTCATCACTGCGAGCCCGCAAACCATGGCGTCAACTAACGGTCAAAATATGGACTAAATATTATAAAATATTGCCATTGATTTAACATTTTATGTGTTTTTAACAACATATTTTAGTACAAGAGAACAATTGTGGTTTATTAGAGCCAACATGTATTAAATTAGAGGATCACTTTAACATCTGAACATTTAAATATGTAAACTAAAGTGCAATCACATTCGTAATTGAATGGCTTCTGGTTTTTGAAATGTAAATAAACCAATCTATTGTGATAAAACAACAAAATTGCAATAACTGCATTAACCATCAAAGTGAAGTCTAACTGTACCTGTAGTCTTGAAACAAATCTGAATAAGTTGAGAGTAGCTGAGATCTGTCATGACAGAACATCGCTTCAATGATATCGGGCGCCATCTAGCGTCGTGAATGGGGAGAGTAGCTGAGATCTGTCATGACAGAACATCGCTTCAATGATATCTGGCGTCATCTAGCGTCGTGAATGGGTATAATGTCTAGACTTCGAATATAAGACCACCCCCTCTTTTTCAGTTTAATTTCAATGCGAAAAACACCGTCTTATATTCGGGCCAATACGGTATGTGTTGAGTATGCATCCACATTGAACACAACAACCAATGATATGAAAACTGCTGTAATGAGAGGGTGGACTGGTTATATGTAACTCTTTGGCAGTGAACTTTCATGTTTGTATTGAAGCTAGTATGAAAGGCTTCTAATGCACATCTTGGTTACTTTAATTTGTTGGAAATCAGCAGTGGACAAATACACTTTCATCTGTGTATGCGTGTTAGTGCTCACACCCACGTTGCAGAGGGGTGATTGGCAAGTACAACATAAGCCATTAATTGAATTCCTTCTCAACTGTCATTTGTTCTCATTGGAGCTTTATTTTTGTAAGGGGGCTGAATAGCAAACAGGTGGGCTGTCATTCTGCTGGTGCTGCCGATGCCGCAGCCATACACAAACACACTCACACACAACAACACACCCTTCTAAATTGGAAAATGCCTTACAAGGAGCGCACGGCTGTAACTAAGAATGATTTTTACAACAATGGCTTTTGACATTCCCAAAGGGGGAGAAATTAAAGTAAAGCACCAGGATAAACTTTGAAAGGTCACTTGTCTGTTCCGCCTATTATGTAAATTAAACATTCTTGACAGCACCCCTCCAACTATAATAAAGACCCTCTTTCTTTCCTTTTGTTTAGTTTTTTTTTTTACCTCCGGTTTTTGACTAGAGATTTGGCGAATGTTTGGATGGATAATCTCCATTGATGATTTGGGTTTCTTCAAATTCACAGTCCACTGACATGGAATTAATGTTACAATGTTATCACTTCTTTGCAGAGAATTTAGATCCAAGCAGAGACAACACAGCCTACAACTTTGCCTCCAATAGCAGTTCAGTGGCAGCAGCCATCCTAGTGCCTTTTATAGCCATGATCATTGCAGGCTTTGCCCTGTACCTCTATAAACATAGGTAAGATTTACAAATTTATACGAGCATATTTCATGTTTACTTCCTCTGTACAACAAATGATTTCATCACTAAGCACTATACAGTGCTACCTCTATTCACAAAATTAAATGGTTCTGGAAGTAGTTTCGTAACCTGAAAATTCTGTAAGTAGAGATGCGTTTTCCATGGAAATGTCCAAGCCCCCCAAAATTCAGACATAAATCTTTTATAATGCAAAAAAAATGCATGTTACAAATAGATTATTGCACAATAAACATAAAATCTGAGTTGTGCATAATGTCAAAAACCAAGAATAAAGAATAAAAGTTAATTCACTCATGTAAAGCTGTTGGAACACGAGGGGTGAATGAAGATGATGCTGAGATACACACATACAGTAGAGGTCCCTCTTAGCCAACTAGATGCCAGGAATGCTAGGCAATAGCCAATGGCCGAGCGGCTAGAAGTATGTTACATTCAGGAAACTCTGGGTGCTGCAAGTACCAGCCATGCTCTATTTTTGCCTTTTTTATCCTGAAATTTCTTAACAAGAGGTAATATTTTCTCGTTGAGACGTGTCTTAACCTGATAAATCTGCATGTAGAGATATTCGTAAGTAGAGATACCACTGTATTTGTTTAGACCAGCATAGATTGAGGGGCCATATTTTATAACTAAAATTTGATTATTGATGCCTTACAATAATGGTACTCGAACCTTGATATTTGGAGTTAGAATATGACTAATACATACAGTAACTAGGCATGTGCCGGTTACCAGTTTCAAGGTTTATCGTGGAATGAAAATGTCACGGTTTCAAAACCACTAAAATGTTCTGTCATTAGCTGTTTTTATGTCCCAGAAATTCCGCGAAAATTGCTTGGAGCGGTGGCGCTTACACCTCCCCATCCGGTTCAGTTTTTTCAAAACCCCCTCAAAGTCTAGTCCAGTAAACTGGGAGTATTTCAGCTACCGAAATGAAACAGACGGCCGCGGCTTAGAGGAGGAAGGAAAGCCGACGTGCAGGCAACACCTCCAACATGATTTCAAATTTACGTGACCATCATCTGTCATTTTACACAAAATTTAAGGCAAAGAAATGCTGTTATGAATGTTTCCCACCAGCTACGAGAGCTCAATCCAGCATGTTTCGTGTGTCTAGCGATGGTAAAACAAATACTAATAACGTAAGCTTGTTAACGAGGCTGTTGACATGGCTAGTTAGTATGCCAAGACGGCATGCGAGTAGTTTCCTCACTATACGAGTACTTTTGTAGTCTTCCGCCATTGGAAACATATGTTCAAAATAACATTTTCATATTACAGCCTGTGGTGTTTTTTTTCTCTCTGGTGACTTTCTTTGTTGAGAGAGGGTGTGTGTATAATGTGTAAATTATGTTACGAGTCATACACACGTGCTCTGTCTCTTGCTCGCACTCCATTAATATTCAACTAATTAATAGTAATAGCGGTAGTGGTATATTAACCCAGAAATGGTGAACATATTCACATTCCTGCATCATATCTTGGACTGAGAGAGGAACATGTAGAAAATGAGAAAGTATTTTGAGATGGAGCTTTAAAGTCAGTAAAGTGCCTACAATATATATATTTGATTTAGAAGTGTTTTTACTTTTTTGTGAAAAATAATTATATTAGTTTTAATGTTTAGCAACTTGAGCTTTGGCTGTGAGTTTAGTCTATAAGTTTAACCCATAAATACCTGCAACATTAAGCAATTATCAGAGAATCCCATAACTTGAAAAATAAGGTCCTAATGAAACCTTTTTTTCAAATTTGTAAAAAAAAGTCAAAATGAAGATGTGTAATAAGCGCTCTAATATCTATAACCCTTGCTAAATCCTGTTTTTTTTTTTTTTCTTATGGAATGCAGATGCATGTGTTGACTTGCATCCATCATGTTTTTTCAAAAAAGAAACGTCAAAATTCTGAATTAGTCTCAAAAATCATCAAATTTTAGGTGTATCAAATGTGATGCATTTGGCCATAAAGGCTTAAAAAAAAAAAAAAAAAAAACCCTGTTCAATGGGAAAAAAAAAAATGAACCTATACATCTCAAATACCGTGAAACCGCGGTAGTTTTGCTTAAGGTTATCATCAGGGGTGAAAGTGGCTAGAATTTCTTGCCGGAACTCCCCGATGTGAAGGTCGCCACGGAACCAGAAATGTGATTTATTTTTTTATTTTTTTTGGGGGGGGGGGGGGGGGGGCTAAAACCTCTTAAACTACTGAAATGCAAAGAAAACTGTTTTAGCACAGTTATTTCTGTAACACATACAAAAACTGATTTTCGTTCAAAATTGTATTTTTTAAATGATTTGCAAAATAAAAGTTAACAAAAACAGCAATAACCCAAACCATCTCCTAATTGTTATTATCCCTCATTTCCTCACATACTTAATGCCAAATCTCAATTTTAACTACTTAAGATAGGATGTACATTAAAATTGAAGTTAATGTAAACATTTATTTATTTTTATTTTTTTAATAATAAAAGATATAAGTAACATACATTCAGAAAAATATGTACAAATGACTTATTATTATTATGCAGAGTGAAATGGAATATATTTTGAAGATCACGCAAACATTGACTTTTTTAAATCATAAGGAAATGAATAAGTAGCCTAACATAAATGAAGAAATATAAATCCAAAGTGCACATTGACAGCTAAGATGTTACGAACCTCCCCATCAAATTTAACTAAATGTGATAAATAAGCTTCCTCAACTCTTTCGTTGCGCTTAAAGATTTAATCCATTTTATGTTGCATTGCCCTTTTTTGTCACATCAATTCAACAACTTTTTTTTTTTTTCTTGCTGTTCCAGAAAACATGGACGTTTTAACCAATCAGAGCTAACTATCTTTGCTGATCACATGTCAGTATGTCAGCCAATTGAACGGATAAATGAGTCCAGGCGTTTTTCTTTGCTGCGTGCATTCGCACATTGATGTGACTCATCATCATCAAACTCAGATAACTGGAGCAGCTGGGGAAACCTCCATGTCGTCCGTGAAATTAAAAAAAAAAAAAAAATATTGGTGGAAACGGATTATGCTACACAAGCACTCTGTTATGCTTGTTGTTAACACTTGTGTATGTAAATCTAGTGTTGGTGGATTGTTTTCTTCTTGGAGATGAAAAGCATGTGTGGCAGCTTAGCTTTTTTTTTTTTTTTTTTTAACATAGTGTTTTGACAGTTGCCGTCATATTTTCAAAATCAAAACACCGTGTACCGGAACATCATTCCGGCCCTGAATCTTATACCGGAACTGTGTTCTGACCCTGAATCTTATACAGGAACTGCGTTCCTGACCGTTCTGGCCCACTTTCACCCCTGGTTATCATACCGCCAAAATCTCATACAGGCACATGCCTAACTGTAACATACCAGGTCAGAAGGCGGGCAGGCAAGCGGAGGTCTTGAACACGCTGTGCTCTTGTTGCCCACATTTATTTAGCAAAAAAGCAAAAATTACAAAAGCAACAAGACAAAACGAACCAAAACCTCCCTCCTTGGGGGATCATGACCACACATTGGAATGCCTCTCCAGTCTCTCACTCCGGGTAGCTCCCGCCCAACGCAACTCCTAAATGGGATAGTGCCTTCATTGCAATTGCCTCATCAGGTGTTACCTGATGAGGCAACTGCCTGCAGGTTCGGTGTTCGCTTCCATGGTGTTGAAGCCCTGTGGCGAGCCCTGTGGCACTGCAACACCACAATGCCCAATTTATCTATTTTATTTTTGTAGAGCTTCATCTCACCTTCCATTTGGAGTGTTAACAGAGCTAATTATTAAAGTGTTAATACATCTTAAATTGCAAAAAATATTCGCTCATTGCCTGCAATGGACGGTAATAGGGTTCCAATTCATTTGATAAGGTAGGGCTAGCAAAGAACGATTATATTCCAGTGTGACACTGATAGGTCATTCACTGCCACTTCTTCTTACATCAAATGGTTTGTTCATCTTACACCATCAATGGCAGCCAATGACTTCGGTTAAGTGAAATAGTTTGTAATCAAAACATTCAATATTCAGTTTGGGGGACAATAGACTGTATAATTGGACACCATGTTTTTTTAATTGGATTTTCCCATTACATGGCATTGTTTTATTCCAGAAGAAGACCCAACGTACCTTTCAATGGCTATGTTGGCCATGAGAACACTAACGGACGGGCTACATTTGAGAACCCCATGTATGATCGCAACATCCAGCCCACTGACATTATAGCCAACGAGACAGAGTTCACAGTCAGCACAGTGTGCACAGCTGTATAACGACTGCTTCCTTTCAAGGTAAGAAACGAAACAGAAACACGGACTGAGGAAACCAGCACACAACTACCTACCGTATTTTTCGGACTATAAGCTGCTACTTTTTTTCTCGGCATTTCTGCCCCACAGCTTTTATAAGGAAGTGGCTTATATATGAATTGGACAAACGAGCTTCATATTTTCTTGTCAAAAATAACAAAAAATTGATAATTGGACATACTGAAAGACAATGGCTTTCCAAATTTTGCTACACTACATGCTACACTAGCACCGATAAAGCTTGCCAGAAGCTCGTCAATCTGACTCGAAACTCAGGATTTTATAAATTAATATGGCTCCATTTGATGTTATACGCTGCTACAAAAGAAGAATTTTAAATGGATGGGCAACCACTATTTGCTACGACAAGAGAACGAGATGCTAGCATTGATTAGCTGTTTTCAACTGGCACTCAGAGGACTTTATTGCCGCAGTACGCTACAACAAAGTTGCTATATGAGCGCTAGCGCTAGCTGTTAACTGTTTTTAAGAGGATTTCATCCACTTCAAGTTTAGAAGGCAAGATAAAGTAGATTATGTATTTTCGCAAATGTAGTGACCTGTATTTTAAAGTTAATTTGTTTTGAAGCATTCAGAAAACACGAGTTGGTTATGTTAATACGTGTTTATCTGGTTAATATATTTTTTAAAAATCAAAGATTCTGTCATCGATGTAGCTCTATGTAAATATCCAATGTTAAGGTCTTGACACCTGCTGCTTTTAGTCAGGTACAGCATATGTGTGCATTTATTCCTAAAATTTTGTGAAATTTGGCCAGTGCAGCTTATAATAAGGTGCGGTTTATAGTCCAGAAATTACGGTATGTCAAGTACAGAGACTGACATGTGCAACATTTCAGATAATTCATTTAAAAAAAAAAAGTCTAATGTCTCCTTTTTTTGTTCTCATGTCATTTTTCATCAATCCATACTTACCTCCACAACTCTTATTTTCACTTGCCTATTATTTGTGCATTTCTCACATTCGTTATGTACTTTCCTCACTCATTTTGGTGGTGATTTTCCAGTTAAGGGATGAGAGATGCATCAATTTTTTGAGGACATCCCTCTGTAGTTCCTTGTGCAAGACAGCAAGACAGTTATTTTATTCACTGAACAACGGTCAGGAAACAACTCCAGTGGAAACAAATACCTGTATGCTCCCATAAAAGAAACAACGCAGCAACCTTCAACAACAAAATGCTATTGGTGACTGGATAACATCTTCCCACATCTTGAGGTAATGTTTACCCCGGAATCTGAATTCCAGGTGGAAGTAATACTGGAAGCAAAGCTGTGACCACTCTCCTCCCAGCCTAAACTCAGAGGGAATTTTGTGATCGTGACTTGAACCCGTTACTACCACAGATCAACACACAAGTCAACTAAATGACAGACAGACATTATTCATTATTTGCTATGGTTTCCGTTTGTTTGTTTGTTTATATTTTTATTCACCCTTTACGCCGCTTGCTGTCTGTGATAGGGGACTCTTCTTCCCCAACCATCTGTTCCTGAGGCAGTTAAAAGGTTTCATCCACAAGTCTGCACCACCAGAGGATAGATTTAAAATGCAATGAAGGCCATGTTGGAGACAAACAGTCAGCCCCTACTGTTTTTTAGCTTGTTAATGACTTTTGTGTTGAATTCATCGTGCTGGGCTGTGGTGTCCAGTGGAGGGCTTTTAAGGTTGCAAAGGGCTGCAGAAAAAGCACTTAGTGTTCCAGGGCGGTGCGTGTATTTTTTGTTGATATCTGCAACCTAACCCCTCGGTTTAATGTCATGGCCTTTATTTTAATGTGGAATATCATTCCAAAAAAAACTGCCAAGTTTTCTTTATTATCTATACAATTCACTCACATATTACACCAACAACTACTTCAACTCTTTTGACCCTGACCCTCAGAGAAGCTTCTGTAAAACTAAATGTCAAATTATCTTGAAATTATGTTAATTTGCTAATCTATTTCCAAAGATTTAAAGCTGCACACAAGTAAGATATTGTTAAAAAAAAGGTTTATTTTCCTTCTAAAAAGTATGGGGTCAGCATTTGACTACAGTTCTTTAAATGAGCATGAGGAGATTTAACACTCAGTTTATAGATAATATTAGGTCTGGGCAATGATTGCACATATTAATAGTAATTAATCGCGTGCGATTAACTTCAACGAATTGCAATGTCATACAAATAATCCAATAATGAATTAAAAAGTATGATTTAGCACACTGTTATTTCAAATGTGCTGCTATAGTAAAGAAATATTTATTCATATTGACTAATTGGGAATGAGTTAATGGGTGGTTAAAATAATCAGTTGAATTTTTCTTTTATCCCAGACAGTTGTTTTAGGGTGTTTTAATAATTATTTGTGAGTTAAGTAGTTGTTAATTTGACCAGCCTTATGGAAGTAAGAAAGGAATCTTTCCGTCGAAGGTCCTAAATCATGAAATGATTAACGTTATCCCGTTTGAGACCATATACTCGTTGATATAGCACATCCACTGGTTGCATCAAGATACGATTAATCAAAAATCGATTCCACACAATCGAATCAGTTACCAAAAGCTTTATTTGTTTCATTCAAATAATATGCATAACCATAAACTATTGAATCACTAGTGTGTCCATCATAATTTCTGTTAAGAAAGCAGCATCATTGACAATGTGTCACTACCGTAGTTATAAATGGAAACTGAGCTGATGTGGGTGTGATATGATATATTCTTAGAAAAAGAAAATCACACCCTCCACATAGATGGAGTAAAGCATCGCTCTAGCACCCTCTGGACATATTCGGCTGAAGGCATTCATTCCAGTGTGCTGTGCGGATGAATCAGTGATCAACGTCAGTTGAATTACGTTGTGGTCCTTCCCTTAAGCTAACTTCTGGCAGCTTAGTTTCCTCTTAAAAACTGTAGCGTTGCTTTTTTTCGTTTCGACTTGCTATGAAAATGATTTTTCAAAGCTGTGATGGTGGGCAAACTGCTGGCATACAAACTGTATGTGTCTCTTTTTTTGTACAATAATCAAAATGTAACATGGTAAAAGGTTTTTCTCATTTCACAAATCCAAGACTCTCTAAAGGTCTAAAAAAACAACAATCATATACAGTATATATATATCCTGTATATACACTGTATATACTGTTAAAAGCAGAGGAGTGGCTTTGACAGAACAAATCAGCGTTCATACAAATACATATTTGAAGTGACCTACATCTATAATTCCTCTCAAAATTATAGGCTTTTTGAAACCAATCACCGTCATGTGTTCTTTGAATCAGAATGGCTCCGGCCTGGTAATTGCTTTTACTGTGTTATTACTTTTAGAGCCCTCACTTATCGCTATACCGCAGATAGAATATTGCCCCTTGCTCAGTCTCCTCCAAGAACTGATGGAAAAGGAAACAATTGAATTACCTTAGAGATTTCACAGGAAGTAGAGAACACATGTTATCTAGCCAGGCATTGCAGTTCAGTTCTCAAAGTTGTATGGAGGTTCATTTATTTTTTTATTCTTCTAATATTGTTTCAAATATTTCTTACAGCTTGAATATTTTTATCCATTCAATGAGTCTTTGTCCCTTCTAATTGAGTTTCCACCTACATTTCCTCCATGAAATATTTGAATATACCCTTTCAAAAGTTTAATTGAGTTTGTACCAAGCAAGTCAGGATACAGCTGTGCTCTAGATCGAACTATTTCTTATTAAAGTAGTTAGACTGTAACGGAAGGAGCATGGTATGATGATTGTTTATGTGTAAACAAAAGGGCTCAGTCTAAAAGACAGACTTGAACCTTTCTCCTTCAATGTGTTCCACTCTCTCCAATTTCCAGTCAGCACTTTATGTTAATCATAGTGCCTTGCCATGACCTCATTATTGTGGTTTGACGGCTTCAGTTGGCTTAATTCTAAATTCCATAGTTGGATGGTCAGTATTACATATGCATACTAGTGAAGCAACTGAAAGTTCTACACTGAGGTTTTTATTTTATTATTATTTTTAAGATGTCTGATGTTTTAATAATTATCATTTTTCTCTTCAGTAGGGTCTTAATCAGTGTCTGGTGACACATGTGCTTGCTTACATTTTTCGTTTGCGCAACTGGTTGTAGCATGCTTTGGGAAAATTGTATATAACCAACCAAAGAAAACTATCGCATTAACTTTTGTTCTTAATGTTGCATTACTTACTTTTGTTTGCAATGAGGTTTTACTCAGTTAAAAAACTGTGTATTTTCTTTGAATGAAAGTTTTTAGTTAGCACGAATTACAGTATAGTCGTAGGAATATTTTGCAAAAATTTTGGTTTATTCCATAAAGTTTTCTCAAAGAAAGTGCACTGAAGTTAAATGAGGAAGTTGGAGTTATGCTTTAATCTGGCCCTGTCCTGGTTCTCTTTGCATATTTAAAGACATAGACTCTGTCCATCCTCGACACATATTTTGTTATCAGCAAGGCACAGCTCTCTCTTCAGCTCACCATCTCGTCTATAATGAAACAGACCCTCTGCTCTACTTCCTGCAGAGTTCACTAAATTTCCTGTCAGTCAGGAATGTGATTAAGAGCTCACAATTTTTATTATTCTGATGCAACAGTTTGTGTGTACTACACAATCCAAGAGTCAGGCAATGTAACATATTTGGGGTCAACCATTATTTCTTTTCACGACTGTCGCATTGTGTTGTGGGCAACTGAGCCAAAGCCACTCTCACTGCTGTTAATCAGTCCCATTTGATGTGATTCAGGTCTATTATCCAGCAAAACCCTGAAGTTTCTACGAATCCAGCTTGTACAGTGACTCAATTATTGAGATATTGAAGGACTGATAATTTGTTTGAATGTCTTTAATTTACTGTGTCTGAATTTGTTGATATTAGGAGTTTGCCAGTATTGTCAAAAGAAATGCTTTTTAGCACAAAATACTCTACTGTGTGCTTTCCTTTGCAACTGTCCCAAAAAATATAAATATATATTTTCCTCCTTTTTACAGAAGTTAGGAAAATATGTGAATTGACCACTGGAGGAGACTAAATATCATGGCAACTCAAACACACCTAAGTGAGTTCTTTGTGGCTGAACATTCAAAAGGCAAAAGGCAGATGGATTAAGTAAAGAAAGAAATGTAAACAGAAGAGTACTATGTAATGTCGCTTCAAAAAAAAAAAAAAAAAGAATATAAACAAGACAAAAAAAAAAAAACATTTTTGTACAGAGATATATTTTTGTGAAAATACATTTGTAATATAAAATGAAAAAAAATGGAATTGACACATAATTTTCCCATGATTGTAGTACAAATACTAATGGGGAGTCTATTGAAATTGTATAAATATATCTATATATAAATATATTCAAAGAAAATAGAAACATTTTTTGTATATGTAAAAAGAGTGTAAATAAAAGTTTACATAAGTATTGTACATATGTAAGACCCACCATGGCTTGTCTGCAATATATAAAATGTATTTTATCCGTCTGTATATGATGCTTTGCATTGTGTCCAAGCTTATTCTACTTTATTGAACTTGAAGCTTATTTTGAGGTTTTTGGGAATAAAACACTTGGAAATCAAATTTTCATCTGCGTGAGTGCTTATGTTTTTGCATTAGGGTTGTAGAATTTTTCACACATTTTGGTGCCTTCAGTGTAATCAATTTCATTCCATTGATATTTTTCAGGTGCACATTTGTATTACTTTACTGGCTTACTTTTAAGTTTTAAAAGTAGCTTTTGCCAAGTTTTAAAAGTAGCTGTTTGCCTGTTCACAATTATAATTGATAAATGATATTTAAAATAGAATATTTAAAAGCAATTATGTCATTATTGAATGATGCATTATTTACAGTGTATCACAAAAGTGAGTACGCCCCTCGCATTTCTGCAGATATTTATATCTTTTCATGGGACAACACTGACAAAATGACTCTTTGACACAATGAAAAGTAGTCTGTGTGCAGCTTGTATAACAGAGTTAATTTATTTTACACTCAAAATAATTCAAAATATAGCCGTTAATATCTAAACCCCTGGCAAAAAAAGTGAGTACACCCCTTAGAAACTACGTACATCCCTAAATGTCCTGCTTGTCATTTTCCCTCCAGAATGTCATGTGACTCGTTACAGGAGTGCTTCAGCATCAGTGTTGTTCATCATGGTGTGAGAATATAACAGCGTTACTAACGGCGTTATTTTTTTTCAGTAGTGAGTAATCTAATTAATTAATTAATTAATTAATTTCTCATCTTGGCAACGCTGTTACTGAGGCCGGAAAGGCGTGCATTACTATGCGTTACTAAGTTGGTTGAATAAAAAAAGTCTGAGAGAGACAGCCTCATGGGGACGAGAGAGGAGAACAGGACTGGGGAAGACGCCTTTGCAAAGGCGATACTAGGTGGCTTCAATAATACCTGACTGTAGCCGATAGCCTACAAACTACACCCACATTATACGGTAGATATCACATATTATAGGACTAGATGCAAATGACAGACACGGCTGCTTTGCCAACATGTTTTAAGGACTACATGCCTTGGTAAACAGCCGCCATCTTAAAGCAGTAGACCTCTCAGGAAGGCTCTGTTGTAGATAACCTTCCTACCGAACCTAAGTAACTTTTTTATCTAAAATGTTCCTAAATCGGCAAAATATTGACTTAAATCTATCTTTGAATGATGGAACAGTTTTAAAATTTACACATGTTGAAAGTAGACAGAAGGGAACTAATGCAATAACGGGAGCAATTTTAACAACTTTAACAGTTGATTCACAACATTAAATGACTTCCACACATAGCAAAGGTGACTATCTAGTTATTGCAATACCCCTGTGTCTATTTAAGTGGAGTGTAAAGAATTGGGCTTGGCCCAATTGTCCCAAAAACCCTTTAAACTTCACATTAAGCTACACCTGTTAAAAAAAAAGAAGAAAAAAAAAAGAAAATTATAACTAGTCACTTTAGTAACTAATTACTCTTACATTCAGGTAACTGAGTTACTAACGCAATTACATTTTGGGGGAAGTAATTTATAACTGTAATAAATTACTTTTTTAATGTAAGATTAACAACACTGTTCAAGACTCTTCTGAAGACAGTACACAAAAAGCCCGCCCGACCATAAGACATGGTTCCAATAATCAGTGTGCTTTGTTGACATGTCATCAGCAAACTGTTTGCGGGCTTTCTTGTGTACCGTCTTCAGAAGAAGCTTCCTCCTGGAGTGACAGCCATGCACACCAAATTAATGTAGACTGCGGCACATGGTCTGCGCACTAACAGGCTGACCCCCCACCTCTTCAATTTCTGCAGCAATGCTGACAGCACGCCTGTAATGAGTCACATGACATTTTCGAGGGAACATGACAAGCAGTACTCAATTTGGACATTTATGGATGTACAGTGCATTGCAAAAGTATTGAACCTTGAACCTTGCAACCTTTCGCCACATGTCAGGCTTCAAACATAAAGATATAAAATTTTAATTTTTTGTCAAGAATCAACAACAAGTGGGACACAATTGTGAAGTGGAACAACATTTATTGGATAATTTAAACTTTTTTAACAAATAAAAAACTGAAAAGTGGCGCGTGCAATATTATTCGGCCCCCTTGCGTTAATACTTTGTAGCGCCACCTTTTGCTCCAATTACAGCTGCAAGTCGCTTGGGGTATGTTTCTATCAGTTTTGCACATCGAGAGACTGACATTCTTGCCCAATCTTCCTTGCAAAACAGCTCGAGCTCAGTGAGGTTGGATGGAGAGTGTTTGTGAACAGCAGTCTTCAGCTCTTTCCACAGATTCTCGATTGGATTCAGGTCTGGACTTTGACTTGGCCATTCTAACACCTGGATACGTTTATTTTTGAACCATTCCATTGTAGATTTGGCTTTATGTTTTGGATCATTGTCCTGTTGAAAGATAAATCTCCGTCCCAGTCTCAGGTCTTGTGCAGATACCAACAGGTTTTCTTCCAGAATGTTCCTGTATTTGGAAGGATGGATGCATCTTCCCGTCAATTTTAACCATCTTCCCTGTCCCTGCTGAAGAGAAGCAGGCCCAAACCATGATGCTGCCACCACCATGTTTGACAGTGGGGATGGTGTGTTCAGGGTGATGAGCTGTGTTGCTTTTACGCCAAACATATCGTTTTGCATTGTGGCCAAAAAGTTCAATTTTGGTTTCATCTGACCAGAGCACCTTCTTCCACATGTTTGGTGTGTCTCCCAGGTGGCTTGTGGCAAACTTTAAACAAGACTTTTTATGGATATCTTTGAGAAATGGCTTTCTTCTTGCCACTCTTCCATAAAGGCCAGATTTGTGCAGTGTACGACTGATTGTTGTCCTATGGACAGACTCTCCCACCTCAGCTGTAGATCTCTGCAGTTCATCCAGAGTGATCATGGGCCTCTTGGCTGCATCTCTGATCAGTTTTCTCCTTGTTTGAGAAGAAAGTTTGGAAGGACGGCCGGGTCTTGGTAGATTAGCAGTGGTCTGATGCTCCTTCCATTTCAATATGATGGCTTGCACAGTGCTCCTTGAGATGTTTAAAGCTTGGGAAATCTTTTTGTATCCAAATCCGGCTTTAAACTTCTCCACAACAGTATCTCGGACCTGCCTGGTGTGTTCCTTGGTTTTCATAATGCTCTCTGCACTTTAAACAGAACCCTGAGACTATCACAGAGCAGGTGCATTTATACGGAGACTTGATTACACACAGGTGGATTCTATTTATCATCATCGGTCATTTAGGACAACATTGGATCATTCAGAGATCCTCACTGAACTTCTGGAGTGAGTTTGCTGCACTGAAAGTAAAGGGGCCGAATAATTTTCAGTTTTTTATTTGTTAAAAAAGTTTAAATTATCCAATAAATGTTGTTCCACTTCACGATTGTGTCCCACTTGTTGTTGATTCTTGACAAAAAAATTAAATTTCATATCTTTATGTTTGAAGCCTGAAATGTGGCGAAAGATTGCAAGATTCAAGGGGGCCGAATACTTTTGCAAGGCACTGTATATAGTTTCTAAGGGGTGCACTCACTTTTGTTGCCAGGGGTTTAGATATTAATGGCTATATTTTGACTTATTTTGAGGGGAAGATAAATGAACTCTATTATATAAGCTGCACAAAGACTACTTTTCATTGTGTCAAAGTATCATTTCGTCAGTGTTGTCCCATGAAAAGATATACTTAAACATCTGCAGAAATGCAAGGGGTGTACTCACTTTTGTGATACACTGTATATTTTTACAGTGTGTATGCTCTGTATTACACATTAAGCATAGACATTCATTGTTCATGGCATAGTATTTGAATTGAATTTTGATTTAACGTTAGTTGGACTTCTATATAATATATGATGCCACCAAAACTTACTTCAACAGGCCGACGCATACAAACGTTTTCACTCACATTCATACCAGTGTTGTTTTCATCAAAAATCACAATATCGAAAATATTTCCTCGACGAGCAGTCAAGTAGGAAACCTCAGTGTCAGGATTAGCGATGAGACAGCATAGATGCCAACATATTCACAACGGCAAGGGATTCACACAAATACTGGGTTCTAGACCACATAGCTGATTTAGGTACACTTCACCCCTCCCCATCACTTAACTCTCACACCCCCCGCATGATGTCAACCGGAAATAAAACTAGCTAACAATAGCTCCAACATATTTACAGTATAGTTAGTTAGCGTAGGCGTTTAATGTATTTCATGTTGTTGCTTGTGCTTTTTCTGTCTCTCTCTCCCTCTTTCCTTTCCTCCCATAATCCATCCTGTTTGCAGCTTTCTCCTAATAAAGGAGGTGCGTTGAATGATAAAAATGGATGAATGTCGTACTCCCATGTGATGCATTAAAACTGTTCAGATCAATCGGAGACTCTGTTCTCTATTCTCCATGTCAAGCAGTTAAGGTTAAAAAAATATATAAAAAATATATAAATACCGTATTTCCTCAAAGAAACAATTTCTTCATCATGATGACGTGAACATAACGAGCAAATGCCAGTTTTTGTCTGGCGAGACGACAACGAGACAAAAATGTGACATAGTTTCTGTGATATGTTTACAATGCGTGACATTTTCTTATTGTACGTGGAGTACGTCAGCTTGAATCGTAGCAGTATTTGGGTCATATCACTCATGTGAGATGTGCTGTGCCTCTCCCTCACTCTCTTCACCGTAGTTTAGGATGTGTCTAAAGCTAGGCTGCGCTCCATCTTGTTTGTTTGGAAGCATTGTTTTCTTATCTTGGCAATAGAGAATATACAATGCTGCTTTAGCCTTTAAAGGTCTGTGCTGAGTGATTATCAGACGCTAAATGTAACTCCTAGCATAGCATCTGTGTTAGATTCAGAATGGAAAACGTCCTCCTAGCACAATGGCCACTTGGCTTTTCTGGCCAGTAAATCTAGGGGAGAGCCAGCTGTCAAAATGGCATTGCACTAATAGCCCACTTCAGCTGTTATGTATGGTAAATGAGCAATTACTGGGAAATACTGATTGCTTGGCTCGACTCGAAGAATGGCAAAAAAAAATTAAATAAAAATTAAAAAAAATCCCAGACTTCCCAGTATTAAACACTCAGACATTTTTTTTACATACAGTTCGGGGCTTCCAGGTTTGTTTAAATGAAAATTATGTACTGCTTTTCTTGCTGAGTGTGTATTATCATCACCAAGTTACGCTACAATATGTGCTCGTCAATGTTCATTCGAATCTGTGGACTAATTTTTTTAAATTTTACAGATGAAAAGATTTTGAGTAACTATGACAAAATCTGTATGAGATTTCGTCGAGTAAAACCAGATGAAGACGAACACATTTTGAAATGACTAAAATATGATTAATACTAATAAGTATTTTCGTCCAAAAGACTAAGACTAAAACAAAAATTAAAAGGGCTGCCAAAAACAACACTGATTCACACAGTCACTGAGTGGAAATATATCCTGTGCTGGCTGCACCAAAGTCCCCTACACCATCAGTGACTGTCCCTCAAAGCATTTACTATTAATTACGCCTTTGGATTCACCTTGCACAAGTTAAAGCCACCCTAAGCACCGTTGCGATCGGCCATTAGTCCGTATAATCCTCCTGCTTATATTCACACACTAATGTAACTTTTGTCTTGGGACCTGACTTTTAGTTATACCTCATGGACACAGTCAAAGGAACAGTAAAATAAATGGCTTTGTGTTTAAGTTAGCAATAAAAGTACAGTAAATATCTAAAATCATGTGCCCTACTTACCTTACTCTGTGTCACTAATATGGAATTATATGATCAGATGGAGGGAGCCAGAGGTCCCCAAGAGAAAAGTAACTACTGCTAAGAAAACTATAATTACGCTCAGAGCAGTTTTCTTCACGAAATACAGTTCGGCTTCAATTCCAACACAGAGAAACAATAGTATCCATTCTTTCATAAATGGTGTATTATCTTAAAATGAGGCCCATTATGAGCCAAAAGTCAATTATAATGAAACAAATAAAAAACAATTGATGCATCTGAAGTAAGACCTGGGCTTGCTATCTGTCTCACATCTTACAGTATATGACTTAAGGGAAGCAAGGTTCTTCATTGTACTTGTTATATGGAAAATCAACTTTACATGAATGCCTGATAAGCAGAACAACATGAGTGTGTTCTTTGAACAGTAAACAATGATGCACACAACATAAAACAAGAGATAATCCCTCCTGTGCCTATTTTCTCCTTGAGCGCTCGTAGAAGCTGCTCAGAGAGCAAAGTCGTGATATGTCCATGGCTACAGCTCCTATAACGCACCAACTATCTCCCTCAGAATCCAATCTAGACCATATTACTGTGGAGTATTTGACAAGTTACATTATATCGCATCCTGTACTAAATGCATTTGGAGCTAACATCCAATATAAATTTGATTGTGGCATATTTTCGACACCTTTACACTAAAGGTATATTATCTTCCACCTTCCTGAGACCTTGCCTTGACAAAAAGATTTTGAAAGCTCATCCTCCCCACTCTTCTAGGTGCGGAGGATTCATCGAACGGCTGCACTACTTTTTCTCCCAACTTGATGATGCAGAACAAAAAGAAGTTATTGATTTCATTTCCAGGCAGATAAATTAAACACGAGCTGCTATCTCAGAAACACAAGGCGCTCTCTATAATTGCCTCTTCATCAGATTAGAATCTGATTTTGTCTAACTGCACTTTCTAACGGTTTATCCTTAGCGTGGGTCATTTGTGATATCATCGCAAAGGTGCATTTGTATGTTTCTAAGGTTGCAAGTGACTAACAGACTGTATTACTCACAATGGAAATAAATCAATTCAACAACAAGTCAACATTTAATTGTCTATATTGAACTCTTTGTGAAGGCAGCCTTTAGTTCTTGAGTCCTTTAGACACTTGAGCCTGAGTTATGCTCCCGCGTTGCAGTGACAGCGCAGCGACTACGGCGTCATTCGATGGTTCTCCGGCCAGGTGACGCGTTGCTCTGTCATTCACCGCCAAGCAACTAGAGGGGTGTGGCGTTATGTTTGTACTGTTTTGGGGCATGCTTGTTGACTTCCTCTTGTCTAGTTTAACGGAGAAAAAAATAGAAAATGCAAGATGGAACGCTTGAATGTAGATCTTCAACTCATTAACATTGAATAAATGTTGACGCGCAGGCGGCGCAGAAGACTGTTTCGAGGCGGTCTGTCCAACTTTGCATGCCGCATAGAGTTTTAGCCTCGGGTGAAAACCAACTAGCTGTGGCGGCTAGCTTCAAACTGGCGTCGAGCACCGCGTCCAGCGTTTTGTCCGAGGTCTGCAATACCCTCCAGCCAGATTTGTTTGCCGTGTTCTACAACCAGCCAGTTGGAAGCCATAGCAGATTTCTGGCGTCTATGGAACTTCCCAAACTGCGTCGGAAGCCTTGATGTTAACGTTGTCATAAAAGCACTGAGGCACTCTCAATCAGTGATGATGTATCGTGTGTGACCTGTCTGTTTTAAAAAATGAAACATCAAAACAACTCTTTTGACACATAACCTGTGCTTTAATCTTCATTGAAGTGTGACACGTAAAAAAGTCGCAGACTCACGGCAAACATATAGTTGTGGTCAAAAGTTTACATACACTTGTGAAGAACATAATGTCATGGCTCTCTTGAGTTTCCAGTTATTTCTACAACTCTGATTTTTCTCTGATAGAGTGATTGGAACAGATACTTCTTTGTCACAAAAAACATTCATGAAGTTTGGTTCTTTTATGACTTTATTATGGGTGAACAGAAAAAAGTGATCAAATCTGCTGGGTACTATACATACAGCAGCGCTAATATTTGGTAACATGTCCCTTGGCCATTTTCACTTCAATTAGGCGCTTTTGGTAGCCATCCACAAGCTTCTGGCAAGCTTCTGGTTGAATCTTTGACCACTCCTCTTGACAGAATTGGTGCAGTTCAGTTAAATTTGATGGCTTTCTGACATGGACTTGTTTCTTCAGCATTGTCCACAAGTTCTCAATGGGGTTTAAGTCAGGACTTTGGGAAGGCCATTCGAAAACCTAAATTCTAGCCTGATTTAGCCATTCCATTACCACTTTTGATGTGTGTTTGGGGTCATTGTCCTGTTGGAACACCCAACGCCCAAGACCCAATCTTCGGGCTGATGACGTTAGGTTATCTTGAAGAATTTGAAGGTAATCCTCCTTCTTCATTATCCCATTTACTCTCTGTGAAGCACCAGTTCCATTGGCAGCAAAACAGCCCCACAACATAATACTACCACCACCGTGCTTGACGGTAGGCATGGTGTACTTGGGGTTAAAGGCCTCACCTTTTCTCCTCCAAACATATTGCTGGGCATTGTGGCCAAACAGCTCGATTTTTGTTTCGTCTGACCACAGAACTGTCCTCCAAAAGGTCTTATCTTGGTCCATGTGATCAGCAGCAAACTTCAGTCGAGCCTTAAGGTGCCGCTTTTGGAGCAAGGGCTTCCTTCTTGCACGGCAGCATCTCAGTCCATGGAGATGCAAAACACGCTTGACTGTGGACACTGACACCTGTGTTCCAGCAGCTTCTAATTCTTGGCAGATCTGCTTTTTGGTGATTCTCGGTTGAATCTTCACCCTCCTGACCAATTTTCTCTCAGCAGCAGGTTGTGGCAGTGACAAAACAGTGCCATGCACGTTATACTTACAAACAATTGTTTGCACTGTTGCTCTTGGGACCTGCAGCTGCTTTGAAATGGCTCCAAGTGACTTTCCTGACTTGTTCAAGTCAATGAGTGTTCAAGTCAATAATCACTCGCAAGAAATTGCTAATTCGTGTTGCTGTATGTATATTTTTGAGCCAGCAGATTTGATCACTTTTTCTGTTAACCCATAATAAAGTCATATAAGAACCAAACTTCATGAATGTTTTTTGTGACAAAGAAGTATCTGTTCCAATCACTCTATCGGAGAAAAATCAGAGTTGTAGAAATAACTGGAAACTCAAGAGAGCCGTGACATTGTTCTTCACAAGTGTATGTAAACTTTTGACCACAACTGTATGTACATAATAAATGATGAAGTGCGCCAACAAAAAATACAACATAAAATGATAAAAAGCAGGCAGCTTCGTGTGGCCACTCGATTCCGAACACACATCTCGGTGGTGCTTCCATTTTTTTATTCAATTGCTGACCTCTCCATTTGGCAATCTTAATGATGTCTTGACGAGACTTGCTCTTCGATGATACTCCCGTCATATTTTTCCATATTTGCGTGTACAATGGCGGTGATTTCGAGCTAAACAAGAAACAACTGTTCGAGCGGACCAATCACAGTTCATTTCCGTCACGTCATCTGCGTCGACGTGACGCTAGGGTTTGAAAATTCAATAGGACCGCGTCAGGCTACGGCGCAGGGTTGTAAAGTGGGTCTTCCTTGACGGTGCAGGTCTGACATGGAAGCATAACTCGGCCTTTAGGCGTGGTTCATACTGTAGGTCTTCATGCACAATTCTGATTTATTTGTCATATCTGGTTTTTGGCATGCCAGTTCAGACTGCCTTTGTCCGTTGAGCATGTTCAAGTATCACGCATGCACACTAATTCACAGTCCGAGAGGCGCTGAGCTAACTGACCCGCCTACGCAGGAGCATGAAAACAAATGACTGGCTGGCTCAGTCATTCAAGGGTGATGATATTTTGATTTCCAAAAAGAGGACACAAATAACTGACATAAATAATCCCAGTTTAATCTTATATTCAAAGTTTCTATGGGTTGATAGTAGAGATGTCCCGATCGATGCCGATCGATCGGGTCTGATCACGTCATTTTTAAAATATCGGAATCGGCAAAAAATATCGGCCACGCCTTTTTTTAATATATATATTTTTTAATTAAATCAATTTCTAATTGTATTTTATGTTACAGACATAATATGTTACACTCATCCAGAGTCTTTAGTTTAGGCTTAACGTAGGGGTTACCAAAAATATTCCGATAACGGCGGCAATTTATCAAGAAATGTGTCACGTTAAAATATTTATCGCTATTAATTTATACGCTGCACGACCTTCTCAGTCATTGTTGCGCTCAATTTGTTATGACGCTGCTTAATTGGAATCGGGAGCAAAAAAAAGCAATCGGATCGGGAAATATCAAGATCGGCAGATACTCAAACTAAAACGATCGGGATCGGATCGGGAGCAAAAAAACATGATCGGAACAACCCTAGTTGATAGCATGCATGACGCCAAGGGCGTAGGTTTGCATAGGGACGGTAGGGACATAACACTACCAAAATTTCAGGACGCTCAAATTGTTCCCACCAACTTTAAAGCAACCTTATTTGCATTATATAATGACTTTATATTATGTACTGTAGGTAATTTAGTATGTCTTCCCAAAAGTTGTAAGGATAGAATTGACCCTACCATTATTAAGTGATTTGCATTATGTTCAGACTTACATTTACATCTTTTGACTTGCTGAATGTGCCAGTCCATGTTTTTTCCCTCAAACCCATGTTTGATTGGCTGATGACTTGACCCCCTACCCCCCAACACACACACTCACTGCCCTCACAAAAATGCAAGATGTCGACAACATGCCACCTCCTCCGCCCCTTTTTTTTTTACCACTATCAGCAGCCACTGTGAGTAAGGTAAAAAGAAATCAATGTTGTGGAGGTTGGGAACACACTACTAATTTTGCTACTAAAAGTCCGACTACAGAGTTAACATTAAATTTTGTGAATTTGCTAACCTGCAAAATAGAAGTAGGAAGCTGTTAAAATTTATTAAACTTATTAAACTTTTTTTTTTTCTTGATCCCTGACTGATTTTTTTCATTCATTCATTCATTTTCCATGCCGCTTATTCCTCACGAGGGTCGCGGAGGTGCTGGAGCCTGTCCCAGCTAACTTCGGGCAGTAGGCAGGGGACACCCTGAATTGGTTGCCAGCCAATCGCAGGGCACAAGGAGACACACAACCATCCATGCACACACTCACACCTATGGACAATTTAGAGTGTTCAATCAGCCTACCATGCATGTTTTTGGGATGTGGGAGGAAACCGGAGTTCCCGGAGGAAACCCACGCAGGCACGGGGAGAACATGCAAACTCCACACAGGAAGGCCGAAGCCCGGGATTGAACCCTTGATCTCAGAACTGTGAGGCAGACGTGCTAACCACTCAGCCACCGTGCCGCCAATTTTTGTTGTTGTTATATTTAATTTCTTTATTTAGACACACAATGTTAAGTGGTCATAAGACAAATGTTTATTTTTTGCATTTCTGGATAGTTAAGGGATGATTAACACATGTATGTTGTAATAATTTATGTTCAAATATTGCAATTTAAATTTGCTAATAAAATCCAGACGTTTATTCTGAAAGTTTTCAAAATGTTTTCGTAGTTTTTTAAAACAAAGGTCTGAACTGAACGGTTTATCACCTGAACCAATATACATTAAAGTATAAGTCAATAGATTTATTTTGTTTATCACCTGAACCAATACACATTAAAGTATAAGTCAATACAGATTTACTTTACATTGATAATTTAGCCTATCAATTAGGTTCATATTCATTAGAAATGTAGCCCTGACCCCCGTTCGCCCAGTCTGTTTGGTCATATTAATGTCCTGTCCTCAGCAAAAAGTGGACATGTAGGTTATGCTGTTATATCGTCCCTACCAATGTTGAGACCAAACCTACGCCCTTGCATGACGCACACATGTACGAACAGTTTGCCCCGATTCTCGGCCCTGTAACCAATCTTGAACTATTGCCCATTTGGAGCACAGAGAGAAAACTGAGCATTCTTAGGCTTATTCCCCCCTATTTTGTTTTTTTATGACTGTTGTCAAGCCTTCTCTTCCCTAAAAGCCGCGTTCAAGCTAGGCGCTAATGCTAATGCACAGCTCCATCGCTACCGTAGCGCCCTGTCTCTCGCACTCTGCTGGCGTAATTGTGCATGAATTCCGATTTGGGCGACCTGAAAGTTCAGACAGCAGTCACATTCTGGAAAAATGTGTCCCTGATCGGATTTATACCACATACGAAAGTAACCTAGATCGGATTTGGAAATGGTCCACTTTTATGTGACTTTTCCAGTTCAGACCATCAACTTAATTCCTCACTCCAGTCGGAAAAACACGAAAAAATCTGATTCGTGCATTAAGACCTGTGGTATAAACCTAGTCTTAGTGAATGTGAGAATGGTCGACAATTTGTTCTTTTCTCCTCCACTCCATCGCCAGCTTGGGAGTTGATTGCGCTGACTGCTGTGCTAAAAACATTGGCTGCCAACTTAGTGGCAAGCACCCTCTTCTGAAGGTTCAAAGGGATGATGTTTTATTATTATAATTTCAGACTGCCTAAAATGGCATCCTCTTAACTAGGTGACGAATTGACACAATAGCTTTCATCTCAACGGTCTCCGCACTAGCAAACGTCAGTGAAGCAGCTGCTGCCTTTTCTGTTCAGTTCAGCTACATGAAGGATGGTGGGAATGCGAAATACACACTCTAAAGCCAATTAAAATGAAGAATATCAATTTTGATCAGATAAGTCATAATGGATGATTGTAATAATTTAAATATGTGCTCTTGATGCTTATCAGTTTGAAATTGATGCCGTGGAATCCTGTGTTTAAATTTTATTTAAAAAAAAAAAAAAAAAGGCTACAACAAAGCAGTCGAGAACAGATTAATTCACCATTCTAGCTTCTGTTGTTACTAACTTGTCATACCACAGAGTGCTGACACTTCCCTATTAGATAAATTTCCTTTTGTCTTAAACCGTCAACGGTAATTGGAAACTCATTGTCGACTCTCATCATGTGTCTGGATTATTCTTTGGAATCCTTCATTAAAATAATTAAGTTTTAGTCTCCCACGCTCATATCCATCATCAATGTTTATTTCTTTGTTATTATGACACCACATTGTTTTGGAGGAAGCAGAAATAGGGACTTCTCCGCAGTTTGAGTCTGCAAACGAGTGAGGAAAGTAATTTTGAATATGAAATGCTTGTCAGTGGTTTGTCAAGTCCTACGTGCTTTACAGTACCAAAATAAATAGATGATCCAGTAGTTTGGTTCCTAAAAATACAAGTCTGGCCGTTGCTTGCCGCTATTTATTTATCATAGTGAGTTGGGTTTCCAATGGTGTTTCAGTGAGTAAACCAGATCCTGGTTGACAAATTCATCTGACACCACAAATATATACTTAGTCTCATCAGACAATCCCTTCATCCATGGTCCAATGTCTTCTGGGAAGGCAGTGCCTGATATTAGCCAAGGCCCAGGCTGCCCTGCTGGGGAGGATTTTGGAGGGTAAACCTAATGCTTTGATGTCTACTCCCATGTCCAAACTTGCCACAGTGAAAAGGGATTGAAGCAAAAGAGAGGAATTTGATCTCAAAGAGATGCTAAAGTTTTTGATGACAAACAAAAGCACAAGGGAAATAATTACAGAAGACTTAAGCCATGATTCAGCCAAACAAACTTGCTTTGCTATCCAACACTCAACATGTTGAATAATTATATTTCCAAAACTTACTTTCTTAATTTGTCTTCTTTTGGACACCCCAACAATGTACAGTGTATCACAAAGGTGAGTACACCCATCGCATTTCTGCAGATATTTAAGTATATTTTTTCATGGGACAACACTGACAAAATGACACTTTGACACAATGAAAAGTAGTATGTGTGCAGCTTATATAATAGAGTTATTCTATTTTCCCCTCGATATAACTCAAAATATAATCATTAATATCTAAACCCCTAGCGACAAAAGTGAGTACACCGCATGGGAACTACATACATCCCTAAATGTCCAAATTGAGTACTGCTTGTTATTTTCCCTCCAAAATGTCATGTGACTCGTTACAGTTGTGCTGTCAGCATTGCTGCAGAGATTGAAGAGGTGGGGATGTCATTCCCACCACCATGCTTGACTGTAGGCATGACACACTTTGTACTCCTCACCTGGTCGCCGCCACACATTCTTGAGACCATCGAAACCAAACAAATTAATCTTCGTCTCATCAGACCATAGGACACGGTTCCAGTAATCCATGTAATTTGTTGACATGTCTTCAGCAAACTGTTTGCGGGCTTTCTTGTGCACCATCTTCAGAAGAGGCTTCCTCTTGGGGTGGTCTGAGCACTAAACAGGCTGACGACCCACCTCTTCAATCTCTGCAGCAATGCTGACAGCACTCCTGTAACGAGTCATATGACATTTTGGCGGAAAATGACATGCAGTACTCAATTTGGATATTTAATGATGTACGCATTTTCTAAGGGGTGTACTCACTTTTGTTGCCAGGGGTTTAGATATTCATGGCAATATTTTGAGGGGAAAATAAATTAACTCTATTATATAAGCTGCACGCAGACTACTTTTCATTGTGTCAAAGTGTCATTTTGTCAGTGTTGTCCCATGAAAAGATATACTTACCGTAATTTTCCGAATATAACGAGCACTTTTGTTTTCCCCAAAATAAACTTGTAGAATCATGAGTGCGCATTATACACGGGTACATGGATGGAGACAGAAATATATAAATTATGTATATATCTGAAGACAGATTTTTTTTATTGACACGGCCATGTTGTGTTGAAGAAAACGTATGCGGCGATCCGTTGCCGACCATTACGTTACATGACGTCACCATTTTGTTTCGGTAATTCTTGTTTCGGTAATACGACACTGATTGGTCGAATGATTTCGTCTGTGTTAAATTCTGCTTTTTTCACTCTCCATAAAGCACAGAATTTAGTTTCTTGAACTCATTTCAGTCAACGTTTATTGCAACTCGGAAACTCGGACCATAACAAACGTAACACAACACAGAGTTCCTGTGTCCGTCAACTTTATCTGTCCCTCGGGAAACTCAAACCCAAATAACAATAGTTCCTCTTGATACAGTCCACAGCGATGCGCTTTTTCCGTTTTCCGACTTCAGTCCCCACTTTTATTTTACCGTATCAATCCATGGAAGAAACATTTATTCATCATGATGACACGAGCAAGTTATACAGTAGCCTTTAAAAGAAAAGTCACATCTGTTTTGTTTTCTCCTAGATTCTGGTAAGTTGGAGAAGTTGTGAAATCATATTATTACCGTAAATGTTGTCAGTTTATAGTAATGTTTTGAACTACCAATGTGCTATGCTTGTGCTGTGTTTCACCAGTCAGTAAAATAACATTTGTGTATCTGTACACGAGCTCTGTTTTCTTGTATTCTTCTATTTATTGGTGCTAAAATTAGGGTGCGCGTTATAAACGGGTACAATAATTTTCCCTAGATTTTACAAATAAATTTGGGGTGTGCATTATACACGGGTGCGCCTTGTATTCGGGAAATTACAGTAAATATCTGCAGAAATGCGAGGGGTGCACTCACTTTTGTGATACACTGTAATAGCTTTTAAAATAATTCCAAAATATGGTAAAAAGCTTAGTTCGGAAGCTTACAGTGTATTACCTATACGTGCACATTAATTCAGATAATAATGATAAAGAAGTAGCGGTGCTATCCAATTACAACCAACTGTTGAATAGCCGCCACTAGTCCTTGTTTTGTGACGCAGTGAGGGCTGTCAGACAGGTAATAAGTACTCAATAGGGAGTCGCCACCAGAACAGCAACGGCCTACTTTACTGGAGCTTTGACATGAAGACAACATTAAATGCTGTGTCTCCATGGTAACGGATGCAGTTCCATCTATGTACATAATTCTTTCACATTTGTTTAAATAAAGAATTTTTAGTATGAAATGCAGCTGTTGACAAATTAGTGATTTGTGAAAATGTTCTCTTTTCCAAAAGACACGTATTATAGGTGCTAAAAGCATAGATTTTCTTTCATTAGTTATTTATAACTAAATGCATCGACTTAATAACTCTAGGTTATGAAGTCTATGCTAAATGCAAGTAGGAGAAATATACATTTTAGTACTCGGCTTTGTCAATTACAGATAAAAACTACACCAATAAGATATTTTACTCCCCTTTATGTCATTTGAACATGTGAGTCAATAATGTTTTGTTTTGTTTTTTCTCAAAGAAGCATTGAATCGGCCAAGTGGATCACATGATGGCAATTGTTATCTCTCGACAAGTACTTAGCATTTGGTAGTGCTCGAGAAGATAAATTATGTATCATTATTAATAAAACATGTCCCTATTTATATATATATATTTAGAGAGGTATTTAAGACATCCCTAATTAAATTCAGCTGATCCAGGATATTTTTGAAGACTATCCCTGAAGCAAAGACTTTATTCTGTGATTGCGATAAAATAAGAGGGGGAGTAGAGGGTGGTTAGAGAGAAACTAAAAAAGTCAGTGTATATATTAAGGCAAAAAAAGTGCTCTCTCTCCGGGTCTTGTAATAGCCTTTGAATGACCCAATTTTGTTTAGTCTTGAAGAAAGCATCATGCATTATAGCATTGTTATCATAGGAAAGTAGTACATTATATCTACCAGTTGCTACACCCAAAACATTAAAGGAAACCATGGATAAAAAGACTTGTAGTTTTTAAAAGATAAACATTATTATGTGTTAAAAATAATTTGACATTAAAACCCCTTCTTGATGCTTTCGTTTTTAAACAATTTCTAAAATTAGTTTAACTAGTATGTAGGTCGCCGTTGTTGTTGACGTCATAGGGCGGTGACCAGTGTTGTTAATCTTTTTTTTTTTTTTTTTTTAAAGTAAGATTAATTACAGTTACAAATTACTTCTCCCAAAAAGTAATTGAGTTAGTAACTCAGTTACCTGAAAGTAAGAGTAATTAGTTACTTGGCAAAGTAACTGTTTTTTTTTTTTTTTTTTTTTTTTTGTATTTTAAAAAAAAAAAAAAAAAAAAAAAAAAAACATAGGTCACACTATGTGAAGTTCAAAGGGTTTTTGGGACAGTTGCCCTATCCCAATTTTTTACCCTAAACTTAACTAGGGTAATGTGGATATTGCCATAACTAGATAGTAACCTTTGCTATGTTTGGAAGTCATTTAATGTTGTGAATCAACCATTAAAGTTGTTAAAATTGCTCCCAGTATTGCGTATGTACAGTGCTGCTCGAAAGTTTGTGAACCCCACAGCGATGGTCAGATTTTTTGTAAAAAAAACTAAAATAACCTTATTAAATGTTAAGTTATACCCAAATCCACAATACTGACATTCCAAATAATGGACTGAAACAAAAGAAATAGTTATATTGTCATTCTTTATTTAACAAAAGTGGTTGATTTAAGAAAAACTGAGATATCATGTGTGCAAAACTATGTGAACCCCTTCAGTTAATAGGATATTGCGCCTCCTTTTGCAGAGATTACCTCAACCAAACGGTTTCTGTAGTGACTAATCAGCCTCTCACATCTACTTTGGGGGATTTTTGCCCATTCTTCCTTGCAGAACGCAGTCAGTTGAGAGAGGTTTGATGGGCGTCTGGCATGAACTGCTCGCTTCAGGTCCCGCCACAGCATTTCAATGGGATTTAGGTCAGGACTTTGACTGGGCCAGTCCAGAACACGAATCTTCTTCTTTTTCAGCCATTCCTTGGTTGTATTGCTGGAATGCTTTGGATCATTATCATGTTGCATGATCCACCTTCTGCCAAGCTTTAACTTCAAAACAGATGGCGTCAGGTTATGTTCTAGGATTTGACAATATTCCTCAGAATTCATGATTCCCTGGACTATGTGGAGTTGTCCAGGTCCTGAGGATGAAAAGCAAGCCCAGATCTTGACATTCCCACCTCCATGCTTCACTGTTGGGAGAAGGTTCTTTTGGTGGTATGCAGTGTTGACTTTTCGCCAGACATGGCGGTTTTGGTTGTGACCAAACAGTTCAATTTTGCACCTACATCAGTTGATGAAAACTCTTTTTAGTTTAGTCTCGACAACACAACTGTTAAAAAAACAAAAAAAAACTACTGAATTGATTGATTAGGAAATCAGGTTGAAATAATAGAAAATTCCAAAATGTTGAGGGGGTTCACAAACTTTTGAGCAGCACTGTATATATGTGAAAGTTTTAAAACTGTTTCATCATTTAAAGATAGATTCGAGTCAAGATTTTGCTGATTTAGGAGTATTTTAGATAAAAAGTTACCTAGGTTCGCTGGGAAGGTTCTCTACAACAGAGCCTTTCTGAGAAGTCCACTGTGATAAGAGTGTTTACCAACACCGGCAAGTGTATCATTTCGCATCTAGTTCATATACATGTGATATCTAACGTAAAATTATGCGGGCTTAGTTTGTAGGCTGTCGGCTACAGTCAGGTATTATTGGAGCCACCTAGCCTAGCATCGCGTTTGCAACGTCGTCACAACTCCCTCTTTTCCTCTCTTGCTCTTCTTTCTCCATGTCTCACAGACTTTTCTTGCGTCATTCAACCAACATAGTAACGCGAAGTAACGCAGGCCTTTACATCCTCAGTAATGGTAAAAGCGTTTGAAAGATGAGAAAAGTAATTAGATTACTCACTACTGAAAAAAATAATGCAGTTAGTAACGCAGTTATACTCTAACGCCGTTATTAACAACACTGGCAGTGACGTCACTGGGTTACACTGACTCTAGCGACATAAATACAGCCAAGTATTTGATACACTGCCGATTTTGCTGGTCTTCCCACTTGCAAAGCATGTAGAGGTCTGTAATTTGTATCATAAGTTCTATTCAACTGTGAGGGACGGAATCTAATACAAAAAAACAGAAAATCACGTTGTATAATTTTTAAATAATAAATTTGCATTTAATTGCATGAAATAAGTCTTTGATACATCACAAAAATCTAACTTAATATTTGGTGCAGAAACCTTTGTTTGCTATTACAGATACCAAACGTTTCCTGTAGTCCTTGACAAGGTTTGCACACTGCAGCAGGGATTTTGGACCACTCCTCCATGCAGATCTTCTCCGGAGCCTTCAGGTTTCGGTGCTGCTGCCGGGCAACACGGACTTTCAGCTCCCTCCATAGATTTTCTATCGGGTTCAGATCTGGTGACTGGCTAGGCCACTCCATGACCTTAAGATGCTTCTTACAGAGCCACTCTTTAGTTGCCTTGGCTGTGTGCTTTGGGTCGTTGTCATGCTGGAAGACCCAGCCACGACCCATCTTCAGGGCTCTCACTGAAGGAAGGAGGTTGTCAGCCAAGATCTAGCGATACATAGCCCCATCCATCCTACCCTCAATACGGCGCAGTCGTCCTGTACCCTTGGCAGAGAAGCAGCCCCAAAAAATGATGTTTCCTCCTCCATGTTTCACGGTTGGGATGGTGTTCTTGGGGTTGTACTCATCCTTCTTTTTCCTCCAAGTTTAGACCAAAAAGTTTCATTTTGGTCTCATCCGACCACATGACCTTCTCCCATTGCTCCTCTGGATCATCCAGATGGTCAGTGGCAAACTTCAGACGTGTCTGGACATGCACTGGCTTCAGCAGCGGGACCTTGTATGTGTTATAGGATTTTAATCCATGACGGCGTAATGTGTTTCCGATGGTTTTCTTCGAGACTGTGGTTCCAGCTCTTTTCAGGTCATTGACCAGGTCCTGCCGTGTAGTTCTGGGCTGATCCCTCACCTTCCTCATGATCAGTGATGCCCCACGAGGTGAGATCTTGCATGGAGCCTCAGAACGAGGCAGATTGACCGTCAACTTGAACTTCTTCCATTTTCTAATAATCGCTCCAACAGTTGTTACCTTCTCACCAAGCTGCTTGCTTATTTTCCTGTAGCCCATTCCAGCCTTGTGCAGGTCTATTATTTTATCCCTGATGTCCTTACACAGCTTTTTGGTCTTGGCCATCGTGGAGAGGTTGGAGTTTGTTTGTTTGAGCATGTGAATATGTGTCTTTTATACAGGTAACAAGTTCAAACAGCTGCAGTTATTTCCGGTAATGAGTGGAGAACAGGAGGGGTTCTTAAAAAAGAACTGAGAGCCGAAATATTTACTAGTTGGGAATGTATCAAATTCTTATTTCATGCAGTTAAATACAAATGTATTATGTAAAAATTATACAATGTGATTTTCTGGATTTTTGTATTAGATTCCGTCCCTCACAGTTGAAGGGAACTTTTGATACAAATTACAGACCTCTACATGGCTTGGAAGTGGGAAAACCAGCAAAATCGGCAGTGTATCAAATACTTGTTCTCCCCACTGTATGTCATCTGTTCAGCCCTTTCAATATGAATCCGAAAGGAACAATAATGAGCATGACAGCACTATCGAAACTTCACAAAACGAGCAGCAAAATCAAAATGAACAGGAAAGACGGGATGAGATGAGAGTAGGACAAAATCCGGGGTTCTGCCAAAATGTGCTACACTGGCAAAACGTCCTAAAAGAGGCGAATTTAACACCCAAAGTACAACTGTACATTTTCAGATTGTTTTGTTTAGATGCATAAAGACAGAACATACTAAAGATGCCTTAAGAAAATACTTAACCCTATCATGCCGAGCGTTGCGTTGTAGTAATATCAAATAAGGGTGGTTTTAAAAAATGCTACGTGACTAATGTGGTCAACAGATCAACAATCTGCCTTAACGCTACCACAACAAAACACTGCTTAAAAGCATGAGAGGGAAACACATGCAAAAAGTATTTTGAGGCAATGAAAAGGTAATAAAAGACTCAATAAAAACACAAATAGTAAGTACTCACGACTTTTACCCAATGTGCACTAGTGTTGAACATCTCGCTGCGTAGAAGGAATTGCAGAACACCGGTAGTGTTCATCGAGTGACGGTGACAGACTACGTCATCACCCCAAGTGTCCATTGCGCACATAAAAAATGGTACCCACTGTAGGTCAAAACATGTACTAATGGCAATATTTTATTTATATCTAATATGATATTTTAGTAAAACAGAACAGTTGTGGCTTATTAGAGCCTGCGAGTCTCTTTAAATCCGAGGTTCCTTTTAAAGAATGTATTACAGAGGTGGGTAGTAACGCGTTACGTTTACTGTGTTACATTAACTTGAGTAACTTTTTGAGAAAATGTCCTTCTAAAAGTACTGTAGTTTTATTTGAGTAAATTTGTGAAGACAAGAAAACGCTAGTCTTACTCCGCTACTTTGGGCTACATTAATTGTCTTCTTCTTTATTCTACATTACATTTCACTTTTGTTTGTTTTTTTGCCAGTGATGCCAACAGTAGCTCTACCAGTTTCACCAACGACACGTCACAACAATAATCACATAACTCCATTATACCCCCTGATTCATGCTTGCTGTTCTATGATCACGCTGGCCTGTTCAATCACGTGGCGTCTCTACTGCACCATAAAAAAAAATTAGTATTTGACAGAGAGCGCTGCCCTCAACTTTTCTTGAAAGCACTGATTTTAACTTCTCTCCCAGTTTTAGTTTTAGGTATTCACTATTCCACTATTCAAACTGGGAACTTTTTTTCTCCACTAGAGGGCACTCGTGCTCTTTGGACGAATGATGCCTCATTTCTGTATATTTTTCTTCTCTTGCTGGAATTCAATGATATTCTTTTTTAACTTCTTTGACTTAATTTACTTATGCAATGGGTTATTGTACAGTATAATGATAATAGTTCATATAGATACGTTTGTGCTGAGAAAAAAATACCATTAAAAAAAAAAAAAAAAATCGTGAGCACTCACAATGTTACTAGTATTCTTTCACCAAAGACTCTTTTTACTTGTACTTGCGTACATTTTTTGGATGACTTGAAGAAAATCATTTTGAAATAATGCTACTATAACTTGAATAAAGTTATTTGCTACTCGATCCACTTCTGATGTATTTTACATCCTATACTGTACAACATATGGATATAAGTTTGAGAATTAGGTATAAAAAGCTACCGCAACAGGGGTCAAATTGAAGGCTTTTCCAAAGCATATGGCACTCAACACTTACTGTGGACCAAAGCAATGAATGTGAGGTACATTTTTACTCCGATTGGACACTGAAGAGAGTGCTGTAGAAAATGCAATCAGCAACACTCACTATAATGAAAAAAAAATGAAAACGCTCTCTGTCAGCCTTTTATGGCAACGGTTGGAATATAGAAGTGATATCAATCCCAGGGGATGTAACACCCACTGGATACACTACTTTATTCAATCTCCGTGAGTATTTTGTCATATTAAGCAGTCAATCAGTCACTCCACTTCAATCCCACTCTAACAAGCAGTGAATCGGCACCAGAGTAAGGCACTTAATGGAAGCAGAAGTATCACACCCACTCAGATCCAATGGAATTTTGTGGGTGGGTGTGTGTGTGTTTAAAAAAATAACAGGCAAAAAATATTTAGACTCAATTTCATACAAATTTGTTAGATGGTGTTATCCAATGAAGTAAATTAGATTTTTGGATGAATTGAATGTCATGTAAAGGAAATATTGTGCATACTGTAGTTTATAATGTTGGTTAGGTAGGGTGACCATATTTTGATTTCCAAAAAAGAGGACACTCGGCCTGGCCTTGAGATACTTGAATTTTACTAGAAGTTCCCTCAAAGATGCCTATATCACTTTAATATATTTAAAGTGTGCCTCCTCCATCTGGATAGAAAAATTGTTTTATTAAAAAAAACAACAACAACAACAACAACAACAAAGGCCTATTACCATATAGTATAGTATATTATAATCTGTATGGAAATGTTTAAATATTTAAAAAAATTAATACTAGTATAATGCAGACCCATGGAAATGTAGTCCGGTCAATGCACACACACAGTAGGCTATGTGCCAACTCAACATTTTTATAAATTACTATCACAACAATTGTTCCAAACGTTCAAAACTACATTGCCCATAATGCCTAGCGCGGCTGAGCTCACTGATAGCTCCCCTATTAGCGAGTACAGGGAGCCGAGGCAAAATCAAACTTTGCTATAAACGTTTACAATCATCGGCAGCGCAACGATGCGACACCAAACGGGATTTTACAGATTACGCCAGTACAAATCTCCGACAGAAATCAACAGTTGTCATTATATACATATTAATCGTAAAAAACTCCTAAGAAACAGAGCTACTTAGAATACTAACATTCAACCAAATAAACAAACACAGAGCAATTACAAGACTCATACAACATACCGCATCTCTGTGTACACATACTGTATAACCCAATATACAACAGAAGACACATGATCGACATTAACAGGAGATAAACAAAGGGTAAACTGCCAACAAAAACAAGAAGATCTACTCCTTTTCCCGCCCCTAGTAGTAGGAGTCACATCAATGCAGGCAGGCAGGCACTGCCCCCTAGCGGCCGGAGGGATTCTCTTCAAATTGGTCCCGTGAAAATTAGACAAACCGGACATTTTCATGAATTTATGAAACCCGGCCGGACAACGAGGATACTGCGTGAAAGTAGGACTTGTCTGGGCAAAAGAGGATGTTTGGTCACCCTAGTTAAGGAATCATATTGATAGTGGAGTCATCTGGTAGACAGCTGATGCTAACAGATTGCATGTAGCCCACCACAAAATTTTACGTCATTCACTTCAAAGTTTTATTTCTTAATGCTATTTTTTTTTTTTTTTTGGTTTAAAGTTTATTGAAAAAGGGAAGTGTAGTGCATTAACGTCAAAACCTACCACTAGTAATTTTATTATCAATACTTTTATAAAATAAATCCTGATTAAGACTGCTCCTATTTTTTCCACTTTCTGGGTGCCGAAGTATTTCAGAATGACAAATCATTTGTCTGATGGTCCTTCCAAGTTAGTGTGCATCTCATCTAGGTTAAGAAGCTTCATCAGTATCTCAGGGAATGTGTTTGGAAGTTTTAATCATATGCTCTGCGTTTGTTGCCTGGCAACAGGCTTTCCCTTGCCAAACCTGTCGAGCTGCAATAGAGAGTCTTCGAGAAGATGATGATGATCCGATTCCATGAGGCATCTAGAGATTGAGCTGATTTTCTAAGTTAATATTTTTGATGTGGTAGTTTAGTAGTGTCCTTCATCTAGTAATTTACAAAAGCGGCAATTTCAAAATATGCTGCTTAGCTTTTTCTGCATGCTAATGTATGTGACGTTTGGAAAACTTTACCCAAAGTGCATTGTTGTTGAAAGATTGAATATCTAGAAATTGTTATTCCTTCCCAAAAAAACAACAGATATTTGTATGATTTTGGTGTGCCAACTTAATTTCTTGCTTGGTCGGTGAATCTAGTCTCTCCCCATGTGCTGATATTTCCCCTGCATGAAGAGTCACAGCTTCTCTCCAAATCTGTCTGTGTGTTGCTGAAATTGAAAACTGATTTAATGTGACTGTCATCCACCATGTGGATGATTTTCAGACCAAGATGCTCCCGATAGGCTGCCAGATCTCAATTTTTAAATCAATTACTCACTACATCATCCATGTTTGCTCTAATGAACACCATTTACCCGCAAATCAGTTTGTTTTGCAATATTTTATTTTCAAAGCCTGCCACTGTGTTATTTTGAGGTGTGCCAGAAACTTTGGAACGTTCCCTCATGCACGGTTTGTATTATATGTACTATTTGTCACATTCTTTATTGGTTTGTTTTATTACTGCAGCATGAAAATACGTATTGGAAACTGCAGTGTAAATAAATAACGAAAAGTAGTAAAAGTTTAAATACTCCAAAATAAGCTTTAAATTACATGACCCAACAAGTCCATATTATGTTCAATAGAAATGTAATGCACTGCATTTTAATGTAATTGTGATAAACATTCCCAGAAGGTCATTTTTGTGATGTATAATGTGAACTCCTGCTCAAACTTTAAAAATTATTTGAGCACATGAGTTACTTTAACAAGCCCGCTGCTGATTTTCAGTAGTGTTTAATTACTTAAATGTTCAAATAAATAATGTTTACTCTTCTTGCAACAGAGTAATTATAAATACCGAATTGCTTCCCATTGGCCTGTACAAGGTGAGGGTCAAACACTGAAATAATAAAAATTTCCAATTGAGCCAAATGGAGTGGATTTCTTCATTATTATTGAGTAGCTCAGATAGGAATATATTGAATTAACTCTGAGCATGTAATATGTTTAACACTGGTGCAAATTTTCGGGGAATCAATTCCAGTTTTCAATTAATTGTTCTGCCTTTCAACATACATTGATAGCATAGATAGCTGAACAAAGGTACCTTTAATTAATAGATACTTCTGAGCTGCACTGGCTTGCAGCCAGTTCAACCCATTGTCAGCTAGGATAGGGTCCAGCCAACCCATGACCCTTGTGAGCATAAGCTGTAAGTATAAAAATGAATAAAAATACTTTTCAGTATTCATTGAAATTGGTGGATTTTCAGTGACACACCTGATGATTTCTTATTTCCATACGAAGTTGCCAGAGTACGCTGGTTGGAGATCATTTTGTTAGATTACTCTTGTTTGATTACCTGTACAGGATAGAAATTCCTAGCTGAACAGCAGAATGCAATAGGTAAAAGTGCTAATGCAGCAAATGGAAGTCCTCATTTCAACCCATCCTCCTGGCCTTTTTGATTACAGCGGTGTGGGATGAGAGTTCTTATTGTACTCAAGCTCACTATGTATCCCTTTGATGTTGCATGTGTGGAGTGTGCCTCTGCTCCTTATAGGTACAGTTCATGTGTAAAACTGCTCTGATAGTAGTTTTCTTGACTTAGTTACATATGCACACACCCACTAATTTAGCATTAAGAAAACCTTATAGAGAAACCACTTAAATCTAAGGCTAGGTTCATACTGCAGGTCATAATGCACAATTCCGGGTTTTTGTCATATGTTTTTTTTTGGCGTGCCCGTTGAGACTTGCCTGGTACACCAGACTCACCGCTGTTCCAGCTATTGAGTCTGGCCACCATTCAGCGGATACAATTTCCAGGGCGGAGCAAGCCACAGCAAACAGACAGCGGAGTGGACCAATCAGCGACGGGCAGACGTGACGTTAGTAAAACGACGAGGGCAGGACGAGGGACTTGCGCGCGGAAGTAAACATACGAGGAGAGCGGAGTTTATTCAACATGGCTAGCGTGAGACAGACTGTTGTCAATGACTCGTGTCGATGTGTTTTTGGTCATTTAAAACTGATTTTACCGTGGATTGGAACATATTCTCGGCTCTCCTGTTCACCATCTGTGTTGTTGTGGAGACGACTTTCGACGCGCAAGAGTGACGTTGCTCGTTAAGAACACGTCACGCAAATAAACTAATTTGATTTATCGATTGATTTTGTACCTGCTCGAGGGGCCGTTAATGGGCTGGTTCCCAGACCTTTCTCTCAGTGTTTGAAAAATACAGGGAGAACAGTCTGGCCAGGCAACGTTTAGACTGTTTTTGGTACATTGAGCCCGTTCAAGTATAACACATGCACACTAATTCAGAGTCCGAGATGGGCTGAGCAAATCGACCCGCATGCGCAAGAGCATCAAAACAAATGACCCCACATGATGCACACATATACATACGGACAGTTTGCCCCGACTCCCGGCCGTGTAAGCAATCTTTAAATATTGCTCATTTGGAGCAAAGAGAAAACAGAGCTTTCTCAGGCTTATCCTCAACCCATTTTATTTTTTTATGATTGTTGTTAAACCTGCTCCATCTCCAAAAGCTGTGTTCAAACTAGGTGCTAACGCTACACAATAAAGGAATTGAATGAATGAACACCAGCACCGCTACCATAGCGCCCTGTTGCTCTTGCTCTTTGCCAGCGTAATTTCTGCATGAATTCCGGGAGACTTGAAGTTGACAGTTCAGACTGCTGCCACATTCTGGAAAAATTTGGCCCAGATCGGATTTAAACCACATCCGAAAGTGACCCCGATATGCGACTTGTCACGTTCAGACTGTTAAGTTAATGCCTCACTCGGAAATACGCGAAAAAATCTTTGTTTAAGACCTGCGGTATGAACCTAACCTAATATTCCTGAGGTCGCATGAATGTGACTATAAGTTGACTTATGTAAATATAAATTCTTCCCCTTTACTTGATGACATTAACATTAAACTCACACATTTAGGCTTGGTTCCTACTGCAGGTCTTAATGCACAATTCCGATTTTTTGTCATATCTGTTTTTTTGGCATGCCCGTTCAAACTGCTTTTGTCCATTGAGCAAGTTTCACACATGCGCACTAATTCGCAGTCTGACGCGCGCTGAGCAAACTGACCCGCATGAGCAGAAGAAACAAAACAAATAACTACGCACTAGGCCTGAATGATATCGGAAAAAAACTAATGCTGTGATTTTTGGGGGATTTGCGATATATTGCGATATACAGTATATATATATATACATATATATATATACAGTGCCTTGCAAAAGTATTCGGCCCCTTTGAACCTTGCAACCTTTCGCCACATTTCAGGCTTCAAACATAAAGATATAAAATTTTAATTTTTTGTCAAGAATCAACAACAAGTGGGACACAATCGTGAAGTGGAGCAAAATTTATTGAATAATTTAAACTTTTTTAACAAATAAAAAACTGAAAAGTGGGGCGTGCAATATTATTCGGCCCCCTTGCGTTAATACTTTGTAGCGCCAGCTTTTGCTCCAATTACAGCTGCAAGTCGCTTGGGGTATGTTTCTATCAGTTTTGCACATCGAGAGACTGACATTCTTGCCCATTCTTCCTTGCAAAACAGCTCGAGCTCAGTGAGGTTGGATGGAGAGTGTTTGTGAACAGCAGTCTTCAGCTCTTTCCACAGATTCTCGATTGGATTCAGGTCTGGACTTTGACTTGGCCATTCTAACACCTGGATACGTTTATTTTTGAACCATTCCATTGTAGATTTGGCTTTATGTTTTGGATCATTGTCCTGTTGGAAGATAAATCCCCGTCCCAGTCTCAGGTCTTGTGCAGATACCAACAGGTTTTCTTCCAGAATGTTCCTGTATTTGGCTGCATCCATCTTCCCATCAATTTTAACCATCTTCCCTGTCCCTGCTGAAGAAAAGCAGGCCCACACCATGATGCTGCCACCACCATGTTTGACAGTGGGGATGGTGTGTTCAGGGTGATGAGCTGTGTTGCTTTTACGCCAAACATATCGTTTTGCATTGTGGCCAAAAAGTTCAATTTTGGTTTCATCTGACCAGAGCACCTTCTTCCACATGTTTGGTGTGTCTCCCAGGTGGCTTGTGGCAAACTTTAAACGAGACTTTTTATGGATATCTTTGAGAAATAGCTTTCTTCTTGCCACTCTTCCATAAAGGCCAGATTTGTGCAGTGTACGACTGATTGTTGTCCTATGGACAGACTCTCCCACCTCAGCTGTAGATCTCTGCAGTTCATCCAGAGTGATCCTGGGCCTCTTGGCTGCATCTCTGATCAGTTTTCTCCTTGTTTGAGAAGAAAGTTTGGAAGGACGGCCGGGTCTTGGTAGATTTGCAGTGGTCTGATGCTCCTTACATTTCAATATAATGGCTTGTGCTCCTTGAGATGTTTCAAGCTTGGGAAATCTTTTTGTATCCAAATCCGGCTTTGAACTTCTCCACAACAGTATCTCGAACCTGCCTGGTGTGTTCCTTGGTTTTCATAATGCTCTCTGCACTTTAAACAGAACCCTGAGACTATCACAGAGCAGGTGCATTTATACGGAGACTTGATTACACACAGGTGGATTCTATTTATCATCATCGGTCATTTAGGACAACATTGGATCATTCAGAGATCCTCACTGAACCTCTGGAGTGAGTTTGCTGCACTGAAAGTAAAGGGGCCGAAAAATATTGCACGCCCCACTTTTCAGTTTTTTATTTGTTAAAAAAGTTTAAATTATCCAATAAATGTTGTTCCACTTCACGATTGTGTCCCACTTGTTGTTGATTCTTGACAAAAAAATTAAATTTCATATCTTTATGTTTGAAGCCTGAAATGTGGCGAAAGGTTGCAAGATTCAAGGGGGCCGAATACTTTTGCAAGGCACTGCATATATATATATATATAAATATATAGTGGGGCAAATAAGTATTTAGTCAAACACTAATTGTGCAAGATCTCCCACTTGAAAATATTAGAGAGGCCTGTAATTGTCAACATGGGTAAACCTCAACCATCAGAGACAGAATGTGAAAAAAAAAACAGAAAATCACATTGTTTGATTTTTAAAGAATTTATTTGCAAATCATGGTGGAAAATAGGTATTTGGTCAGTACCAAAAGTTCATCTCAATATTTTGTTATTGTTATTGTTGTTACTTTGTTGTTGGCAATAACGGAGGCCAAACATTTTCTGTAACTCTTCACAAGCTTTTCATACGCTGTTGCTGATATTTTGGCCCATTCCTCCATGCAGATCTCCTCTAGAGCAGTGATGTTTTGGGGCTGTCATTGGGCAACACGGACTTTCAACTCCCTCCATAGATTTTCTATGGGGTTGAGATCTGGAGACTGGCTAGGCCACTTCAGGACCTTAAAATGCTTCTTACAAAGCCACTCCTATGTTGTCCTGGCTGTGTGTTTGGGATCATTGTCATGCTGAAAGACCCAGCCATGTCTCATCTTCCCTTGCTGATGGAAGGAGATTTTCACTCAAAATCTCTCGATAGATGGCCCCAATCATTCTTTCTTTTACACAGATCAGTCGTCCTGGTCCCTTTGCAGAAAGACAGCCCCAAAGCATGATGTTTCCACCCCAATGCTTCACAGTGGGTATGGTGCAATTCAGTATTCTTTTTCCTCCAAACACAAGAACCAGTGTTTCTACCAAAAAGTGGTTTCATCTGACCATAACACATTCTCCCAGTCCTCTTCTGGATCATCCAAATGCTCTCTAGCGAACCGCAGGCGGGCATGGACGTGTACTTTCTTCAGCAGGGGGACACGTTTGGCAGTGCAGGATTTGAGTCCCTGGCGGCGCATTGTGTTATTGATAGTAGCCTTTGTTACTGTGCTCCCAGCTCACTGTAGGTCATTCACTAGGTCCCCCCGTGTGGTTCTGGGATTTTTACTCCCCGTTCTTGTTATCATTTTTACATAATGGGGTGAGGAGGCCTAGCCAGTCTCCAGATCTCAACCCCATAGAAAATCTGTGGAGGGAGTTGAAAGTCCGTGTTGCCCAACGACAGCCCCAAAACTTCACTGTTCTAGATGAGATTTGCATGGAGGAATGGGCCAAAATACCAGCAACAGTGTGTGAAAAGCTTGTGAAGAGTTATATATATATATATATTTAAGAAATTTTCACTGCATAACCTTTATAGGTGTTTGGAAAGACTTTGGATGATTCACGGTGTTCAGTGATCCCCCGTTTTTCGCATAGAGGGGACCAGAAGTAGCGCACCCCTAAAAAAAAAAACAAGAAAAAAAAATGTTGGTGTGTGTTCAATGTATTTATTGAGATTTAGCATTGGAATGCGATACATATAAGATCACATACATACATGAAGATCACTTCTAGCGTTTATTGCCATGACAGAACATGTCCGGCTGCCTTGAACGTCTTGACACACACACATTCATTCCTGCGCGTGCTTCCTTGCAGCAGCAACTATTTAACAAGTTAAACGATGATTGACGTATGAGGCGCATGTGAAGTCTGCTTCTCTGGCAAGATTAAAGACAACCATCTGTCAACATCATTAACTTTAATAAGCGAGTGCCACAGTGACTAAGGAACAAAGAGCTGGGAAGGGAAGAGAGGGAGGCTGTGCAAGCGCATGAGGTTTGTGGGATTAAAAAAATAAATAAATAAAAAAATAACTATCACACGTCTTTACGATGGGACTATTGCGAATGCGCACATCGCAATGGCGATGTTTAAACGATATATCTTTCAGGCTTACTACGCACTGTGCGTGCATGATGCACACATAAGCCTTATGTGTGTGCGACAGTTTTCCCCGACTCGGCCATGTAAGCAATCCTAAAACATTGCTCATTTGGCGCACAGTAAGAAACCGAGCATTACCAGGCTTATCCTTTTCTTCAGTGTACTGTTTAATGACTGTGGTCATGCCCGCCTCCTGCTTAGTAAAAGCTAGGCGCTAACTAACAGTCACTTCTCTGCCGTCTTGCGTACCACTCCAGCTCTTTGCTGATGTAATTGCTGCATAAATTCTGATTTGGGAGACTTGACAGTTCAGACCGCTGCCACATTCTGGAAAGATTTGGCCCAGATAGGATTTAAACCACATACGAAAGTGACCCAAATAGGATTTGAAATGGTCCACTTCAATAAGACATGTCCCGTTCAGACCGTCAAGTTAATGCGTCACTCGAGTCGGAAAAACACGAAAATATCGGATTTGTGCATTAAGACCTGCAACATGAACCTAGCCTTAGAGTTTTCTTTATGCATGTTTTTGGAACAAGTGGTGAAACCAGTGTACCCAAAGAAATCCTATAAAAGCATGGGTAGAACAACACAAAGAGAAGGCCAAAGCCCAATTAGGTACGTCCCACCAAGTCTAAATGCATAATGCTTAAGTAAACAGCCTCAATGGCAAATAAATTATTTCAATTTCTATGATTTACAGTTGCGATCATTGTTTTAAGCTTCTAACAAAAGTTGGTTGGCCCTGTAAAAACTAAATCAAGTATTCTCTCCCGCCCCTGAAATAAACTATGTTTTTTATCGTTCTATTTATTCTCACCATGCTTTGTCCTTCATGTGTGGTGGTGGCTTGGGTCACAGATGCCATATAAATTGCTACTAGCACACAGCCAACGCTATTCATCAATGTAATTAGTGTTCGGCATACGACCCGGCTGCTTTGGACATGGCTACCTGCATTGCTGAAAGTCTCATTTGCTGTCTCCCTATTCTTTCTAAAGCCCATCACTGACAATAAATAAATACAAATAAAAAAACAATAAATAAATAAACACATCAGTCCTAAACTTGTCACAAACTACCTAGAATTAATTCTATTTTTACAAATGCCAAGTTTAACAAGATCATTGGGATGTGAAGTAAAAATTGTTTAACCAATGTACACTCCGCTTGTAAGGGGCTCCTTGTCGTTCCCTAGTCTTGGTTGAGGAGGTTGTGACAGGTGTTCAAAATCTCTACAACCAAGTAAATGGCGCTTGTTGACTCCTAGTCAGTCTGTGGGGTGTGCTCAGAATAGCAGAAGGCCAACTCCATTAAAGTGAGAAGGGTTCATTTGTCACAGGTTCCATTGGTGTTGCTGTAATGACCAGGTATGTGGCTGATGAATTGCCTGACCTTTTCCTTCCTCTTTATAATCTAGTGTTCCTGTTAGGTTCCCAAACTTCATTTCTAAATGTTTTACTTGTCAGGTTGGACATTGTTTCTGCATATGAACTTTTGAGACAATGTGAATAAATGTAACGTTATTGAACTTATTTTTTATTGTACACACTGCAAGTCCAGAAGTTGAGTGATATCCCGTGTTTTAAGTAATTGTCGATCATTCTACATTTATGGATTACAGAACCAGTCAAACTGAGGAATTTAGGCAATCAGTGTGGGAATAAAAACCAGTGTAAAAACACTGACAAAAGTTATTTTTTAGATTTTTAAAAAAAAATTTGCTATATTTGAACTACCATGTAATCACATTGATGCTGACCCAATGGCTATTTTTGTTAAGGCCTCTGCCCCTCCCTCCTGAGACCTGGCCCACCTTGGGCAGGTGTGCATGTTTTTAATGTAATTACTAGGGCTGTCAAAATTATCGCGTTAACGCAGTACTTCTCAAATAGTGGGGCGCGCCCCCCCAGGGGGGCGCAGAGCGATGCCAGGGGTGGCGCATGTGACCTCGGAGAACATGCTTTTTTTTTTCTTTTGCCATACTAGAATAAAGTGTACTTGCGCATCCACTCAGTGGGTGGCAGTGGCGCTCTCATTTTCAAAGTGCGCGCAGTATTTTTGAAGTAAGCAAGAGCACACAGACGAGAGATATGAAGAGCTGTGCGCAGTTTTCGAAAGCCGTTTTCCGACCGGACTCACGCAGCGACCCACTGTCTTCTCCGGTTCTCACGTGTCCGCCCTGGACATGCCATTTTCGGCTTGGGATCGTCACAACGACCGCCGTCACCTACGGTTCTCCCTTGGCCGCCGAGAATGCGCTTTTTTCGGGCCGTTTGCCTTTTGGCTTTGACATTTAATACAGTGGTAGGTGAGGAAAGAACACTGTTTACTGTGTCTAAAAGTGATTATAGCGGACAGCCGGAAGCCAAATCAATTAAGACGCCACTTAAAGACATTAGACCCCAATCTCATTGATAAGCCGCTTGGTTGTTTTTCAGCGAAACGGGCCGAATATTGCCAACAATCGTCCCACTTTGTCAGTGTTATATCAGTAAACCAGTGAGCACTGTTAGCATGCTCAGTGGAAAATAACCCCACACTATTGCAAACTGGAGGTGATATTGTAAGCAGCGAGCAGCGAAAATAAAAACTGTCCTTTTGTCCAAAGACACTTCTTTTTTTCTTTTCTTCTTTTTCTATTCAGTTTTGTTTTTTCGGTCATTTTTTTTTGGCATATTGTCCTCATGAGTTAATGTTTCTAATCAATTTGAATTTGTTATAACTTACTGATTTTATTTTTCAGTATCAAATGGTCAAAAATGTACCTTGAGTGTATTTTTACAGTTTGGATGAGACTTTTTATTTTTTATTTTTTTTTTATTCAGGCAAATTGATGCGCGTCTTTTCTGTTACAAACAAAACAATGTTAATAAAGTTATACTTTATAAGTTGATCTCTGTTATTTTCTCTAATAGAAAAAAAAAGGATACAATGTGAGGCAGAGGCGTACTTATAATAGTAATATTATAGACAAATGATATTTACAGTGGCGGCAGAGTTTGGGGGGGCGTGAAACATTTACGTCTTCCTTGGGGGGGCGTAACAGAAAATAATTGAGAAGCACTGCGTTAACGGGTGGTAACTCATTTTTTAAATTAAAATCACGTTACAGTATTTGACGCAATTAATGCACATGCCCCGCTCTAAAATGACAGCACAGTGTCACGTCCACTTGTTACTTGTGTTTTTTTGGTGTTTCGTCGCCCTCTGCTGGCGCTTGGATGCGACTGATTTTATGAGTTTCAGCACCATGACAATTGTGTAATTATTGACATCAACAATGGCGAGCTACTAGTTTATTTTTTGATTGAAAATTTTACAAATTTTATTAAAACGAAAACATTTAGAGGGGTTTTAATATAAAATTTCTATAACTTGTACTAACATTTATCTTTTAAGAACTACAAGTCTTTCTATCCATGGATCGCTTTAACAGAATGTTAAAGTTAATGCCATCTTGTTGATTTATTGTTCTAATAAACAAATACAGAACTTATGTCCTGTATGTTGAATGTATATATCCGTCTTGTGTCTTATCTTTCTATTCCAACAGTAATTTACAGAAAAATATGGCATGTTTTATAGATGGTTTGAATTAATGAATGAATGAATTAATTAATTACGATTAATTTTATAAGCTGTGATTAACTCGATTAAAAATTTTAATTGTTTGATAGTAATTATTAAGGTTAGGACGACTGATGGGTGGAGCGGCTACAGGTGCTGGCAATAACAATCAGCCATCTTTAAAAGCCAGTGACGCCGCCATCTTGTCGCCCAATCAACTTGTCCGGTTCTTCTGTCAGTTGCATCTCACATTCCTTGATAATTCCATCTGATTACCGGTTAACGACTTGTTTTTGCTCTCGCCCCATGACCTGTTTTATGCAGGTCACTTCGGCTACGTTCATACTACAGGTCTTAATCCATGAATCTGAATTTTTTGTGTTTTTCCGACTCGAGTGAGGCATTAACTTGACGGTCTGAACATGACAAGTCCCATAGAACTGGACCATTTCAAATCCGATCTGGGTTTCTTTCGTATGTGGTTCAAATCCGATCTGGGCCACATTTTTCCAGAATGTTGCAGTGGTCTGTAGTGTCAAGTCTCCCAAATCGGAATTCATGGAGCAATTACGTCATCAAAGAGCGAGAGAGACGCTACGGTAGCGGTGCAGCTGTGCGTTATTAACGCCTAGTAAGGCTGCAGCTATCGATTATTTTAGTAGTCGATTAATCGATGAACTAGTCCATTCAAATAATCGAGTAATCAGTTAAGAATCATGAAAAATTAAAATACCTAGGCTCAGCCTCAAAGAGTATACAAAGTAAATAAATGAGGATCTATGTACAACAAAAGAACAATTGGCTAACTTACATAGCAAAAATCCGCTAGCTTAAATGCTATAAAATGCTAACGAGTTTTTAAAATGCTCTTAACAAATGGTTCAGACACATATTCCCACCAAAAAAACAGCTAAGTATACCTAAAAACTAAATTACGAATGCATTAAAAAAAAAAAAAAAAAAAAAAAAAAAAACATTACCTCAAACAAAAGCTTATGTTGGTCTTAACAGGGAGCAGTTGAATTCACCCATGTGAAATGAGGCAGACAAGAGGGCAGTGTATTCACCCAAATCAATAAAACTAAATGCAAACACTTTCAAAATAAACCATTACAACGCCACTTTAATTCAACGAATACTCGAAGCAGCAAAATTTAATTCAAATCTTTTTTTCTAATCGATTACTGGAGTTTATCGATTAATCGTTGCACCACTAGCGCCAAGCTTGCATTGAACACGGCTTTTGGGGAAGGGCGGGGCTTGACAACAGTCATATAAAAATAAAAATGGGTTGAGAATAAGCCTGAGAATGATCGTTTTTCTCTCTGTTCTATATGAGCAAAATTTCAACATTGCTTACACGGTCGAGAGTCGGGGCAAACTGCCCGTATGTGTGTATGACATGCACGGGCAGTGGGTGCTTGCTATCGATCCATATAAACTTTGAATATAAGCCTAAACGGGGATTATTTATGTCTGTTATGTGTGTCCTCTTTTTGAAAAGCAAAATGTGATATCCCTGGAATGACGGATGACAGCCAGCATGTGTGGTCATTTGTTTTTATGCTTCTGCGCATGCGGATCATCTTGCTCAGTGCATGTCGGACTGCGCATGGTAATACTTGAATGGTCTCAATGGACAAATGCAGTCTGAACGGGCACGTCAAAAAAAAAAAAAAAAAAAACGGTTATGACAAAAAATCAGGTTTGTGCATTAAGACCTTTAGTATGAACCTAGCCCTCTACGCCTGCGTCCTTCCGAGCCTCGTCGTCTGACACCAGTGTTCTGTCAATTTGCGCCTCTTCGTCAAAATAATCTCCCCGTTGTTGACAGCAGCTTAGTGTTGAACAAATCTACATTACGTTTTGACACGTCTGTTAAGATATATTATAGATATATAGTTCTATTATTTAGATACTCCCGCTATAATGTCAATATTCTATCTTGAATAATAAACACTATTAAAACCAAGGCGACCCATATGTTTACAGCTTATCAGACAACGTTAACGTCCTAACGCTATTATCTCACAAAATTATCAATATTCTATTGTAGTCTTTCGTGCATGTATGTAATTGCCTTCAGAGTTTAGTGTAATATAATTTATATAGTAATTTATATATATTACTCGCAGCAACAACTACAGCAACGATATCGTAGTCAAAATGGTAGATGAACTCGAAGGACATTTGAAATGTGATAAACCCTGGAGGGGCGTGGTTATCGTGCGCATGCTCACTAGCGCTTTGGATATCAATTTGACTGGGATACCCATTCGTCAGAACACCGGCTCAACTACCCCAAGCAGAACGAAACACACCCACCCTCTGCCTTGGCTCTAGCACCAGTCAGATTATCTTTCTTTTGGTCACAAATAAAATAATACAGTGGAACCTCGATATACGATCACGTCTAAACACGATCTTTTCGGCATCTGACGTAAAATTTGACTTGCCATTCATTTCTACATTCGACGACATGCTCGAAATGCGACAATTTATGTCAGCGCCGCAGTTTGTTTTCCCGCAACATGGACGCACGGCAGATTTTCTTGTGAGAGAACTCAACATGGGTTCCAACAATGTTAGTGCAGGTGGTGAAAAAAGGTAAAAGTGAGGCTTACCATTGAAATGAGGATAATGATAGAAAAATATGAGCGTGGGGTGCGTATCCGTGAACTGGCTCAACATTACGACCGTAGATGATCTATATGATCTCAGCAGTACTCCTCAATTCGCCAGTCTTTATAAGTTAAGATGACAATTATTATTAGTTTAACATCGCCAAAGAAATCGCCAGTTTCTTTAGGTTTTTGATCACTTATTTTAGAACTTGTACAACACAACATGCTTACTGTCCGTCACAGCTGAACATGTAAAGTTGAAAGTAAAAAGTCCTCCCTCACTCTGACACGTCAACCACGGGGTGCGTTCAGGTACACCAGGCAAAAATACATCATCCACATTAGAACCCGATTCGTTACATTGTATTAGGTATTATTATTATTATTACTATTATATTATTATACCGATTTTAATTCATAATTTGTTCATGTTGCTCTGTGTAATTGCTATTTTCAAAAGTACCAGCACTATTTATTAAAGATTTAGTGTAGATTTTCCAGCTGTGGAACGAATCAATGGAATTATAATATATTCTTATGGGAAAATCCTGCTCCACATACGACCATTTCAACTTACAAACAAGATCCTGGAACGAATTAACTTAATATGTAGAGGTACAACTGTATTACTCAACACAACCTTGTGTGACTTCTCTGGGATCGCCTCCTTTTCGCGCACATTAACAATTTTTTTGTCCCATCAATGAAATTTCATTTTATTATTATTAACATCCACACATCATCTCAAAGGCAACCACAACAGTTCGGCTGTAAACGATTGAATTATTGATATTTCTTTGTGGTTAACAGTGTTTATGTACAATTTTTGCAGATAAAGGAAAAAGCCCAGGGTTATTTTTTGTAATTTTTATGGTAATCGTTAACCTTTTCGCAAGGCCAGTTCCAAGACAATCCTGTAAGACAATGACAATGACAGTGATAAATATGCTATCATTTCAGGTGTAATATTATGTTTTTTAAATATTTTCCTTTTTTTATTTTTATTATTTATATCTACAGAATATAAGGTAAATGTGACAAAGCAAAGCAGATTGGATCTAGAAGTCACCCACCACAGGACAGTAACCACCTGATGACCTCAGTTACCAACTGTTCACAGATTCATTTGCCACACGGCTCAGAAGCACTCCTCAGAGAAGGAAGAGGTCAAGCTCATATGGCTCTCTCTCATCTTGGCAAGGCAGAAAAGTTCGAGGGTTCATGTCTGGGCAAGTCTGATCTGTCACTTTGACCATCTGTTCTGTAAAAACAAATTTAGATGTATTGTTGGGGTCTGAGTTTCAAAATTAGACTCAACAATCCCTCTACATAAGAAGACTCTCTTAGGTTGCCCTTAGATGTCTTAAATTTCTACTGTGATTTTGTCAAGTTTTATATTTGAGAAGGAATTGATTTTAATATTCTTCACTATTTTCCCAAAGGCCGCTTCCCTCATGTTAATGCTTTCTGATGATTTACCAGCAGTACCACATCTTATCCTTTGCCTTCAGGCAAGTACCATCAGTAGAAATGTGCAACATCTGGTAAGCTCCCTTCATTTTGTCTCATAATGCCACTTATGCCTATTCTCAGTGGTTAAAACATTAAGACTTTTCTTTGAGGTGTTACATCTCTTGCATACAAAATCTTACTGATGTAAAATCTAGACTGCACTGTACATCTGTGTCAGAGAATGGCAAATACCGGAAATGTTAGAGACTGGTGCATTAAGACTCTTATTGAGAGGTGTTAATACACGTGGTGCACTAAGTGAGAAGGCAGACACGTGGAAAAGAAAAGTGTAATTTGAACAACCTGGTTTCCACTCAAAAAGTCACAAGGAACGTTTTTTTTTTTTTTTTTTTTTTTTTCGAAAAATTTATTATAAAGTGTTATATGATGGTATTTTATAGATTAGTTTCCTGAGTGAAAAATGGGCGGTGCCATCTTGGACAATGTCTGCCTCAAACTTCCGATTCAGAAAAAAAAAAAAAAAAAACATGAATTACAGTTGAACTAAGCGGTGTTTTGACAAAATTAAAATTGCAAAATTAAAGCAGCGGAATTCACAGAATCTCCATAAATGGATTCAGCAAGAGTAGTTGAGATGATATTCTTATCACTTTGTTGATCATTTGTGGACAAAATTATAACAACCTGTCAGCCTGTGTTGATGTGAGTTAAAGATTGATACGCCAGCCACTTAAGGGCTGACACGTATTTTGTTGTTACAAGGAAATACTACAAGGTATGTACATAATAAACATAAATAGTATGTCATTCTTTTTTACTGCAAATAATGATCGCAATAAAAAACATTTGGACAACATGATTCCATTTCTTGTTTTATTTAAAACGATTGGTGCATGTGCAAAACAGGTCAATAAATCACAATTTAGAAAATGATTAGAAAAATATGAACGAAAATTGAGCATACGAGGAATGTGTTATCAGACAGCGGAGCTTAAGGGAGCCAAACTTTCAACCGACATTACGAGACTCTCGGGAATATTCAGACGGGCTTTCCTCAGTAATTCCAGCACCAATAGCATATCTTAAAGTTGCTGCAGTTAAAAAGTCCATAGTTGGATCTCAGGATCGAGCTGACGGTCGAGGCGAACCACCGTCTGCCTCTGCCGCCCCCTGGAGTCGAGCCGTCCATCATCAAAGTAAAACGCATGTAGTCTCGATACATGTCCATCAATGTACAAGTCAAGCTGCCAGATTATAGATTCATATTTTTGGAGAACATACTTTCCTTAACACAGCAGCAGCTGACTATACGAACGCCCAGGACCCGCGATACATGTACAGCCTGCAGTTTCGACGTCTCCGTCCGGTCTCACCTTGCCTGGTATACCAGACTCACTGCTGTTCCAGCGATTGAGTCTGGTGACCGTCCGGCGGATCAAATTCCGATGGCGGAGCAAACCACAGCAAAAAGACAGCGGAGTGGACCAATCAGCGACGGGCAGACGTGACGTTGTTAAAGCGACAAGTAAGCGTGAGCGGCGAATGGAGAAGTTTATTCAACATGGCTAGCGCGAGCCATGTTGACTGTTGTCAATTACTTGTTTTGATGTGTTTTTGGTCATTTAAAACTGGTTTTACCGCAGATTGGAACATATTCTCGGCTCTCCCGTTCGCCATCTGTGTTGTTGTAGAAACGACTTTCGGCGCGCAAGAGTGACGTTACTCGTTAAGAACACGTCACGCAAATAAACTAATCTGATTGGACGATTGATTTTGTACCTTGCTCGTTAATGGGCTGGGTCCCAGACTATTTCTCACAGTGTTTGAAAAATACAGGGAGAATAGTCTGGCTGTGCCAGGCAAGGTGTTACCAGCACCCATGGTTTTTGGTACGGCGCATTAAGGGACTGGCTTGGTTCTACATCCGCCTTCATGAATACAAAATTCCCGTGTTTCGTACACACATCCAACTTTGTGGCTGTGCGCAGACCCGTGCCGCCCATAAGGCGAGCTAGGCAAATGCCTAAGGGCGCAGCAGCGTCCAAAAGGGCGTCAAGAAAAATATTCAAATAATATTTGATGATAGCAGTACTCAAAAAAAATATACAAAACAATAAAACAAAAGAACTACAAAACTGTTCGTAATAAGTCTTTGAATAATAATGAAATCATTTTTCTGGTGTGCCTTCTGCCCGTTTCACTTTTTCCTGTGATGTGATAATTTCACCACAGACCCTAGTCTCACCACCCAGCTGACCAGCAAGCTAACTGGAGGTGCTATTTTTACCCTCCGCAATTGAGCGACGTTACGGTCTAAGTCAACTTCATGAAAAGACAAAAGCCCTCCGGGTCGGAAGAAAAAGAAGAGAGCATGAACGTGAAGAAAAACAGATGTTTTTTGTGATGATTTTTTTCAACATCATAAGCACGTACTGTATACTTAGCGCAACTGCAAGCTAGCGGTTATTTACATGGAGTTTACTGTATATGACTTACTGCAGAAGAAAAATTATACTGTATCATTAGCCAGGTTGTTGTTTTATAAATATTTTCAGTATTCAGCCATCTGTGGATTAGTTTCAGTTAAATTTACTCCCCCTCCCATTTTAGAGAAATTTGGACAAAGTGTATGGGGGACTAAAATTGGCTTGCTTATTTTCATGTGATGTGAACCACTTTTACCTTGTTTTAAATTGTGCTTTTCAAATAAATTTGCCTTGCCTAAAAGTGCCAAGGTTAATTAAATAAATACACCATTAAATATGCAATTAATAATTTCAAAGTTCTGTGGTATGTGGCACTAAAAGTGCCATGGATTTAAATCCAAACATTTGTTATCAAATGTGTCATTAAATTCATTAAAATGGCGATCACGTTCATGTAAAAATATTCTATTTATTTATTTATTTATTTTGCTATCATATATTATTTAATTCATTATTTTTGGATAGTCCTGTGTAGTTGCAGTACTTCAAGAATTTTCTTTTCTTTTAACTACGCCCATCAAAGATAGTGGCCGGATCTAATAGACAGGTACAGTAGGCTGCAAGAATTTAGGCGCTATTATTGTTATGTCATGCTGGTTTCACAATCAACAGCTATTTGACTAATATAATGTAACATTCCACTTTCTTCTCTTTGTAGATGCTCTTCTGAAATATTTTCCTTCTACCTCTGTACATCCTGGGCCATCTTTTACAGCGAACTTATCCACATCAGCACCAAGTCCAAGCCCACCAAGTCCAGGAAAGAAGTGCACTTTCCTAAACAACTGTAAGGTTATAGGTCAAGGTGAAAAAAAAAGTTGCATTTTAAACTGTTCTGTGTGTCCTTATATAGGTTTGTGTGGGTTGGTGTTAATCATATTTTAATAAAAATTGTAATTTATTTTATTCATTTGTTTTTGAAGTGTTTTTATTGGTGCTTTCAAATAGGTATTAGAGCATTTTTCTTTTAAATTCTGCACTTGTTAAGTGTTGTCTTTTTTTATATAATAAATTACAAACAGATAATGTGCTTTTTCAGTGTGAGTGTTTAAATACATGTGGTGAAAATACGGGGGGGTGCCAACAAATATGTTGCCTAGGGTACCAAATCTTCCTGACGGCGTTTCCATCCACTGCCATAGAGTCAATAAAGCCTTATTTTTGGAAGACATTTTCAGTTGTGCAATAGTGAGTTCATATACCGTTGTTGGACGAAAAGGTCTGGCTTTCGGTTTTCACTCTAATTTATCCCAAAGGTGTTATATTGGACCGAGGTCAGGACTGAAGAGAAGTCCAGTCAAGGTCAGCAATAGCAAATGCTCATTCACATCATTGTGGACTCACTGGTTATTCTTTTTAAAACAGAAAAGGGCCACCCCCTTCTGTTCCCACAAATTTGAGTGCAAATAATTCTACAATAGATGCTATGCTGAAAAAAAAATCCAAACACAAGCTCCATAAAGCCAAAGATAAGAAAGTAAGGTGCAAATAAACTTGACTGGTCTGCAAGGAGTCCTGACCTCACACCGATGCAACACCTTGGGAATGAATTACAGAAGATACTGAAAGCCAGACCTTTTCACCTAGTGTGTGAACTCACAAAAGAAGAATGGCCAAAGAATCGAATAAGTACTCCGAAACCTTACAGCTAGCTTTCCCAGAAGATTTGATGCTATTTCGAAGAAGCGGTTGTACCTATATAACATTGAACCCTATCCATTAGGAATGGAATATCACATAATTTTATATACTAGACAAGGAATGTAAGGGAAAATATTTGGCAATAAAGCCATATATTTTGATTGTATAGTAAGAGCCACTACTACCTGTTCTCATTTTTCTAAAATTTAAGCTGCTAGTACCCTAGAAAAGTGGGTATTTTACTCAAAAAATAATGCACCCAATGTAATAATGGAGCTTTTATAATAATTATCTTTGCAGCACAGACCTTATTCGCCATTCTGTTGCTGTATAAATGTGTCTGTGTGTGTTGTGCATTTCACTAGCCAATGTGAAAACAAGCTAATCAAACTGCATACAGCTATTTGCCCCCTCTTCTGTTTTAATTTGACATTTTTGAAAGACCTCCAGGCATACGGAAAGGCCAAGAATTATATTTAGTAACGAGAATGTACACACAACATATACAGCACCATGTATGTGTGCGTGTACACTTTTGTGTGCATGTGCCCACGCACGACTAATTGTTGTGTGTGTTGCACTGCAGTTCAGCTGGAGCCAAGCTAAACTAATGAGTTAAACCGCTTTAGAGGGACTTATTACTTTTTTTTTGTCTTTACCAAGGTTTTCTGTTTATTTATTGGAAAATTTGAAAGAAAGAAATAGGAATTGCAATACTGTGCTCATTCATACTGGTGTAAAACGAGATATCTTTTTCTCATTGGAATAATATTCATTATTCACAAAGCAGCTGTTGTCATTATGTGACATGTGTAACATTTACTGTTACTTTAGTAAGGGTAAATAGAAAAAGTCCAACCAGCCCATCACCTATTTGATATACTTCTTCCCCAAATGCATTTCAATTATTTTTTTCTGTTTAATGTGATCATTGGAAAATATCAGTAAAATGCTGTAAGTCCTACATTTTGATAGAAATTCATAAGAAAATGTGCTTGCTTACATTAGTGGAATGTAACAAAGTAAAAGTACTTTGTTACGTTAATTTAGTACATTTTTGTGTATCTGTACTTTACTTGAGTACAAATATTAAGTGGTAATGTTTACTTAACATTTTACAGCACATATCTGTACTTTTTATTCCACTACTTTTCAAATCACTTGCGTTACATTTTACGTGTTAATTTTGTTTGTTTGTTTTTATCATTGTGAATTGAAACCATAAGCCCTGTGCAACTATACCGTAATTGAGCACTAGAGGTAGCAACACAAGTACAAGCAAGATTAGGCAAGTTAACAAGTATTGACAAAAAAAAAAAAAAAAAAAAAAAAAAAAAAAACAGTAAAAGTAGCACGCCTTCAGATGAATGCTGCACACTCTTGTACAGTATGTAGCGGTATGCACCTGGTAGTTGCTAGCAATCCACCATTAAGCTAAATTTGGGAGGTGTTTTTGAGCTTCTTAAGTTTGTTTACAGTGCAGTCAATTTTATTGCTTGTTTTTTTCATTCTGGTAAATGGTAAATGGTGTTATACTTGTATAGCGCTTTTCCACCTTTCAAGGTGCTCAAAGCGCTTTACACTACATTGTCATCTACCTACTGGTGACGGAGCACCAGGAGCAATGTGGGGTTCAGTATCTTGCTCAAGGATACTTAGGCGACTTCATCAGGGCAGAAAATGGAACCCAAAACCTCTGGGTTGGGGGACAACTACTCTACCACTGAGCCACGCCATTCTGCACAGTTTTAAATAAAATTGAGCAGTCATTGAATTTTCTGGTTCTTTGAATACAGGCTCAGATCTTTGTGTGTGTTTTATATATGCAGTATGTGAGTGTGTGTGTGTGTGTGTGTGTGTGTGTGTGTGTGTGTGTGTGTGTATATATATATATATTTATATATATATATATAGAGAGAGAGAGAGAGAATTAGCGCTGTCAAATGATTAAAAAAATTAATCAAGTTAATCATATATCAACTGTGTGATTAATCATATATCAACTGGAGGGAAATGTGATTAATCATGATTAATCACATTTCCCTCGGGATAAATAAAGTTGCTCTTCAGGAAAAAAAAATAGGAAAATACTATAATTGACTTAAATTTTGTTTTAATATGAAATGTATGACGTGTGAATGAATTAATACTTGACCAAATAGAGTTTTAAAATGTTATTTAACAACTCAGCTTGTATAAAATTTTAAAAAAAAAATTGTCTGTATTATACAGCAAAGAGCTTTAACAGATTAAAGTGCCTCGGACTAACAATGTGGCTCAAGTGCTGTTTGGCATATCACCCAAAATTAACTAACAATTTAAAGAGCAGACAAGCACAATACAGTAACAATAGCTAGTGTTTCAAAAAATGTGTAAACAACTTGTCTGTTAAATTGAACATTTCACACAAATAAATGCAGCATTTGCAGTTTTACACTAAATAGCCTGAAAGCTGTGTGAGATATAAAAAAATAAACGGTAAATTTTCACACACTTAACTGAAAAAACATTACACTAAACTGTGTGTCAAGGTGTTTAGAAACACTGTTTATGTTAACCAGTCATACTCTATTTTGTTAACCAACTGCTCAGGCAAACTAGCTTGTTGACATTTTCAGATAACAGAGCAGACCTTTTCTTTTGAACAATGTGCCCTGTCAAAGAAAACAGTCTCTCGCAAGGAACGGTTGTGGCAGGTGTGACCAGATACTTTTTTTGCAAGGTGGGCCAGCTTACTGTGGGCACCACTGTGCGCAGATCCCCACTGTAGTGGACATAAGTTGATGCTGACACTGCCTTGTACCTGTCTAGTAGTTTGTCATTGGTTGTTGTTGTTGTTGTTTGTTGTCATTTGATTTTCAAGGCCCTCGTCTTCGACTATGATAATGGGTCTACACTGTACAGTCTCTGGCTACCCAAGTAGCAATAGCAGTAATCAACCTACTTGTTGTCTTTTTGTTGACAAGTCCGAGTCCGCACGCTGCCAGTGTAGCTTGATGACTGCGGCTTGTTCCCGCAGTGTTAGCGTCATTGCTAACACTAGCGAAGATACGCTTTGCCCGAAGGTGGTAGGTAGGTGGTAGGTGGCTGGTTGAGCTTCAATCGAAGGACAGTTCATTACAGAAGTATGTGCACGCAACTTTGGTTTTATCCAGATTTCCATTTGGCAGCTTTTTAAAACGGAATTTGCCATGAAGCAATGCTGGGTCATCATCCTCACTCATCGTGGGTGGCTGCATTTTGTCCTGCATTGCCGCGCGGAGAATGTAAACATCAGCGTGAGGGACTACGGGAGGTAGTTGTGGCCAAACTTAGTGTGAGCAGTAAATTGCGTTTTTTTTTTTTTTTTTTTGCGTTAATATTTCCAGCTTAATCAGGGTCGTTCACACGTCATTGTTGACAGGCCTTATATATATATAATATATACACAGTCTATATATAGGGACACTGGGGGCAGTAACTACAAGCTGGGTGCATGGCTCCAACAGATACCAGGGACAACGTCTGACGTACAGTTCAGAAGAGTGCAATCCTAGGGACAGCCAAGATCCTGCACAGAACTCTGAAGCTCCCAGGCCTCTGGTAGAGGACCCGAGCTTGAAAGGAGAGACCATATCACCCGGGTGGGCGAGACGACAAAAAAAACAAACAAACAAACAAACAAACAAAACAAAACAAAAAAATATATATATATTAGGGCTGTCAAATGATTAAAATTTTTAATCGAGTTAATTACAGCTTAAAAATTAATTAATCGTAATTAATCGCAATTAATCGCAATTCAAACCATCTATAAAATATGCCATATTTTTCTGTAAATTATTGTTGGAATGGAAAGATAAGACAAGATGGATATATACATTCAACATACGGTACATAAGGACTGTATTTGTTTATTATAACAATAAATCAACAAGATGGCATTAACATTATTAACATTCTGTTAAAGTGATCCATGGATAGAAAGACTTGTAGTTCTTAAAAGATGAATATTAGTACAAGTTATAGAAATGTTATATTAAAACGCCTCTTAATGTTTTCGTTTTAATAAAATTTGTAAAATTTTCAATCAAAAAATAAACTAGTAGCCCTATTCTGTCCTCAATGTGTGTGAGTACACAAATTGACAGATAGCGAACATAAGTTCCAAAAAGAAATCAGACTGTGTGGCAAAGTTGCATGGGCTTTACTGAAGTCATCTCTTTTTGACAGGAGCACGTTTTTGTATTTTTGTAAAACTGAAAATAACAAGGCAATGTGTCAATAACTTGCATAAATCACAAAATAACATAAAATGTACACACACGTGTCCATTTGAGCAGTAGCACTAGCCAATTAGCTCACAAGCATCTAACAATGTAACTGCATTTCACCATATATGTGAACAAATTCAAATACACATCATCAATAACTATCTAATGCTCATGAATATAAACAAAGGAGGAACATAACTCACAAGCGATGCATGTATTAGACACAAACAGTGTGATGGGGCTATGAGAACTGCCACTGAATACTGGATGTGGACGTTATCTGGTCTGAATAGCACTGTCTATTAGTGTGAGTTCGCGTCGACATATAATCCCGTCAGAAAAGCGCGCAGAAACCCAAATAATCAGCTGCACTGAATCGCCAGCAGAGGGCGACAATACGCCACATAACATATGCAAGTCACACCCAAGCGCCAGCAGAGGGCGGAAAAACTCCATAAAACACAATTAACAAGTTGGCCTTTCACTGTACTGACATTTAAATCTGTCTGAGCGGGCCTAGTGCGTTAATCGCGTCAAATATTTTAACGTGATTAATTTAAAAAATTAATTAACGCCCGTTAACGCGATAATTTTGACAGCCCTAATATATATATATATATATATATATATATATATCACATTTTTGGATCGGGAGAAAATACTTTACACGCGCTCAGTTTGGCCTTTTGGCTGGAGGTTGGTATCTCGCCTGCCCAGGTTGTTGGACCTGCGCCAGTGCTGGTCCGGCGTTCCTTCAAACACAAGTACTTTTACTTCACTATTTTTTTGCCCCTGTATCTGTTCTTTTAAGTAAAAAATGTACTTCATTCACCACTGTGCCCCACCCATTTTAAATATTTTAATGATGAAAAACTTAAGTGTTGGCCAGGCGCATGTAGTGTAATTATGAGGAAATGAACCTAGAGAATGCACAGACCATTGATCAGCATATTGAGTTTGACTGCCACCACAAGCAATTAACCTTAAAGCTCTTAAGCATCTTCTAAAGCCTGCACCTTTCTTTATGACCACTTGCAAAACTACCACCACAGAAGTCTACAACAGACGCAAGGTCATTACAGAATAGTTAGTCAGCCTTTTTCCCTTTTGGCTCCTAATAGCCGAGAGTGTGATCTTGACCTCTCCCATTATGGAGTCCTTAGTCTGGAAAATGATGTACACATGCCAGTATCACACACACTCCTGCCCACTGCATGCAGTGAAGTGTTGGTCACAGAGAAATAACCCATCTGTCAAGTCATTCCACTCATTTGGTTTCGTGGTCATGGCTGTTTTTTTTTCCTCTTCCATCTATCAATCGATGGAGAACGTGGTCATGCAATATATTTTTGTTGACAGAAATGATTATTGACGTTGCAAAGTGATGTCATATCGCTGTAAATAACCAGCAAGGCGGCTACTTGCTGAGGCTATATCAATATGTTTGGATTATAGAACTACTCGATTACACTCACAATGTTGGCACAGTTCACAAAATAAAAGAGAACATACTGTATATTCTACAGTACATTTTAGCTGCATTTTCTTTTGTCCTTCACTTTGGACTATTGACCGATTGAGCCAAAAATGTTAATGTTGCAAATCTAATAACTACATATTCTTGGGCGGTAGGTAGCATTTGAGAAAATAATCACATTTGCACTGTAATTAAAGTTGATCCCCATGCTGGAAAGAGTTCTTAATTGATTACCCTCGATTCTTTCTGAAACACTCTAGGTCATGTTCTTGATGAAAATGAGCTCCATTAGTCTCTGGTGCGCTATTTATATTCTCTCGATTTTCTTCGTTCCAGGAGCAGTGATGGTTGGATTTAATTTGCCTAATTGTACCAGTATTTTCCTTTATTTTTGCAGCTTTTTACACTTTCAAGAAACATTGGTAAGACACGTAATAACTTACAATTACACACAATAAAACCCAAAAGTACAATGTAATTTAAAGGGAACCTCGGACTTAAAGACTTGTAGAATCTAATAAGCCACTTTTTCTCTTTTACTGAAATGTGTTATTAGAAACACATAAATTATTGCCATTGATTTAAAAATATTTAGTACATGGTTTGACCTACGGAGGGCACCATGTTTTAAGCGCGCAATGGACGCTCAGGGTGATGATGTAGATTGTCACTGTCACTCGACGAATACTACTGGGTTAGTGCAATTTCTTCTGCGCGGCGAGACGTCCAACGCATGCGTTCATCGGTTAAAAGCAGCGAGTACTTACTATTTGTGTTTGTATTGAGTCTTTTATTACCTTTTCATTACCGAAAAATACTTTTTGCATGTGTTCACCTTCTCATGCTTTTAAGCATTGTGTTTTCTTGTGGTAGCTTTGAAGAAGATTGTTGATCTATTAACAGCTGAAAGCGCACTGTAGTACTTTGGGTGTCAAATTTGCCTCTTCTAGCACGTTTCCACAGGTTTTTTTTTTTCTTACTCTCGTCTCGTTTCATTCCGTCTTTCCTGTTCAGTTTGCTTTTGCTGCTCGTTTTGTAAAATATTGACAGTGCAGTCATGCTCATTCATGTTCCTCTTGGGTTCAAATTGAAAGTGTTGAACGGATGACGTTTATGTTGCTAGAGTGATACTGTGGAAGCTCGGCAGCGTAACCGTGTGATGTCACCGCCCTGCGACATCAACAACATTGGCGACCTACAAGTTAAACTAATTTTGCAAATTGTATAAAAAAATAAAACATCAAGAGTGGTTTCAATATCAAAGTATTTTAACTCATATTAATGTTTATTAGCGCTAAATGTTGTGGGACTGAAAAAGGCATTGATCAGGCAGGTGGACATTCGAGCCAAGTGTTGAGATGTGCGAGGGAATGTTGATCTGTGTATATCCATGAATGAACGTCAATGTTTTTCCTTCATTCTGGAGGGTAAACCCCTACATGCGCGGCTGTTTCGTAGCTTTGCCGTTGCAACAACGGGCAGTCATCGCTCCAAGTTGGCAAGCTTTGTTTACATCATATTCTTGTTGCACATTTATGCCGTGAGGTGATGTGTTCGTTTAGCCTCTTTGAGATGTGTTGTAAGTCTGATTGAGTGTAAAGTGCTTAGTTGCCACCACGTTTTGTGGCTTAATTGACCGCATGTATGTACGGCGTACTTCCGGGTTGTGTGCGTGCATCCGCCCCCGCCCCCACCTTTGTGTTAATTGCACTGTGCAATTAATTTGTGTGTTGATCTACCCCTTTAAATTCAATTATCAGAAAGTCAATTACATGCAATGACAATTTTCTGTTGTCATTCTTATGTTGAGGCGGCAAAGGGAGAAAAATTGGTAAAAAGTAACTGATAAATTACTTTAAAGTAATTTAGTCAGTTTGATAATGAAGCAGTGTTGGGCACGTTACTTTAAAAAAGTAATTAGTTATAGTTACTCACTACTTCTTCCAAAAAGTAACTGAGGTAGTAACTGAATTACTTCATAGTAAAAGTAACTAGTTACCAGGGAAGGTAATTATTTCCGTTACTGTTAAAAGAAGTTGTTGTATGTCTAAGAATTTGAAATTTTCTGAGCAGTATTCGAATCAGTTGAATAGAGAATAACAGACGGGTAGTTGTGTTATAGAACCTTGTAATATTTATTGCACCTCACCAGCAACAGATTTATCCACCACTTGAAGTGCAACAAAAGTAAACAGGCAACAATATAACAATCAGCAGTAAACAATATAAAGTGAGTTTAATCAATAAATCTAACTCTCACAACCTGAGACAACTGGTCAAGTAGACATAGCCTACTGTACTTCAAGTATTTTGACTTGAAATAGTGTTTATATCTCCACCTCGTGAAGGACAAATTTTCCTCTGAATACTCTACCATCATATCCCTCTGCATCTGTTTTGCTTGTGTGTGTTTGCCGCACGCGCTGTTCCGGTTTGTGTGTGAAAACACCGGCTCTGATTGGCCTACCATGACAAATGACTCTAACCCTCAGCCAATCACAATCACTTCCATCGCATCTATCCAGGTAGTGCATTCAGGTAGCCTCGTCCCACTACTCCTCCTGTCACCCTCAAAGCGTCTGCCGTCCTCAAGATGGAAGCAGCATTCTTGCTGGCTGACAGTGGGAGATGGGAACGAGGCTAGCATTCAGGTGTAGCAAAAACAGAAACGTTAGCAAGCTTTGGAAAGCATTGTCTAATTGAATGAGCAGGGACAAACAGCCTGGAGTCATAAGAAGTACGTGCTGTAATATTCTGATACAGAATTACCCTAAAGTGCACACGGCACCGATATTGTTTTGCTCACATGATGCGGGAGTGAGTTCGAGACACGGCCTGCCGAGAGCTATACGTTTGTGTTAATGTTGAAGTTATATGTGCATATGTGCTATAAAGAAACAGAGTGCCAGCACGTCCTGTGTGGTATCTTTGCTAAGAAAAAGCACAAAACAAAACACGTGTGCTATTCTCGAACCTGAACGCACCCCAAGTCTTCGATGACAGAGTAGACTCGCTATGGCTGGTAGTTTCTTCAATTTATTCAGAGTAAGTAACGCACCGCTTTTGACCGTCAGTAACGGTAACGGCGGAAAAAATAATTAGTTAGATTACCCCGTTACTGAAAAAATAAAACCATTATTCCCAACACTGTAATGAAGTAATCACTAAAGTTACTAGATTGCTTTTTTGAGGTGTAATCAGTAATCAGTAATTAAAGTACTTTTTCAAGTAATCTGTGAAAACACTGCGTCTATTCACTAACACACACAAAACCATGATCATTATTGTCTCCCTACCGATCCTAACAAGTCCTTCTTCCTGTTTTTGCCGATCCCTTTCACTCCGTATTTATCAGGCCTAATCTGAGGGCAATCAGTCATGGAAGTCTGGAGATGGAAGGAAAAAGCCAGGTGTGCGGGAAAGACAATGGGCCCGGGGGTTTCGCTCAGGAGTGGGAGACACAAACTGGGTTGTGTAAAAAATGATAAGCTTCAGTGCTAATGACTCCCGTGGGGTGGACCAGCTGCTTAGTTAACTATGGCATGTGTGTGCACTGTTGCCATTGGATTGACAGACCTTGGGAGAATCAGACATCAGATAACGGATGCATTCACACTTTCTGCGCCTACGTGTATTTTCAAAACTTCTCTGCCCTGCCCTCATTTTAGTGCCAGAAAGAATGTATTATTGCTTAAAATGTTACATTTCCACATACTTAGTAGATTCCTGCCAATGCCTATAAACAAACAAACTGTTTGGCATGATAAAACAACATCATTAATACACTGGAAACACATCTGATTTCTGAGGCAGTTTTAACAAACCCCTCAGAGTTGCAACAAAGGGGCATGGCATCTATTTGGCAAAGCATGTGAGCTTCCTAGAGTCGAGCCATTTACAGTAGTTTCAAGCAACACACTTGGAGAGGGATGAAGACGCACATCATTTTTAATGACGACTTACCTGTTGCTCCTAATTAAAAAGAAAAATTGAACTAAATGTCATGCTTTTTTAAATATTTGAGGAAGGATAAAAGCTTCAACACTTTTGATGTACAATGCATTACCACTTCAGTGCTTGACAATAGCCCATGTTCTTTCACAAAATCAAGGGCGTAGGTTTGTATAGGGATGGTAGGGACAAAACACTACTAACTTTTCAGGAGGCTCAAATTGTCCGCACCAACTTTTAAGCAACCTTATTTGCATTAGATAATGTGTTCAGTTATATAGGTCATTTAGTTTGTCTTCCCATTTGTTGTAACGATAGAATTGAATTAAGTGAATTATTTTCATTTTCAGACTCACATTTACCCCTTTTTCACTTACTGAATGTGCCATTGCATGTTTTTTTTTTTTTTCCTCAAACGCACGTTTTTGGCTGATGACTTGACGCCCCCCCCCCCCCCCCCCCACACACACACACACACACACACATATACACACGCAACTCTCACAGTAAAGAATTACGTTACATGGGAGGGATATTAGAAGATTTTTTTTAGGCCAGCAGCCCGCTCTAAGTAATGTAAATTGTGAAACGCACCACTAATTTTGCTCCTGAAAGTCCAACCTGCATCACAGTTTAGCATTACCATTACATTAAACTGTGTGAGCATGCTAACGGAGTAGGAAGCTCTAGGAGAAGTGTCCTTCTGTATGTGTTTTCTACTATGTTAACGTCATTTAAACTGTGAGAAATATAGTAAACTCTGCTCAGCTGTAAGAAATTTAGTGTACCAAGGTTTACCCCCTTCTCCCCAATTCATTTTTATTTTGCTTATGTGGTCTTAATGCAGTCCCAAAGGAGCTTTCCGATTTTTGTTGAGTTTGGCTGTGCTTGTGGACAAAAGCAGTATATTCCTAAAAAAAAGGCTACATTTTTATTTATTTTCATTATTCCCTAACAAAGTTTTTGTTTTTGTATTTAATTTATTGAGACAGAAAAATCTGAGCGGTATTAAGACAAATGTTTGTTTATATATATATATATATATATATATATATATATATATATATATATATATTTTTTTTTTTTTTTTTTTTTTTTTTTTTTTGCATTTCGGGATACTTAAGAGATGATTAACAAATTTGTATTTCCTGTGTATGGAATTTCCAAATGAAATCCAGACGTTTATTCTGGACGTTTTCAGAATGTTTCTTTAGCAGAAAACAAAGGTTTGAATCAAATGGTGTATCAACTAAACCAATACATATGCACTGCAAAAACCCATCTTAAAATTGAAGAAAAAAAATTAAAATCCCTTGTTTTCAGTGTAAATCTACTGAGATAAGTGCAATTATTTGCTAGTGCTTCAAGTACATTTTATTCAGATTTCTTGAAATAATATAGAATAGTTAGTTGAAAATAAGCTTAACAACTTATTTTAAGTAAAAAAAAAAAATGTATGCCAGAAATGTTAATTCAATAATACAACTAGCTAGTGATAGCACCAACATATTCATAGTTAGTGTTGGCGTTGAATGTATTTGTCCTTATTGTTTGTGCTCTCTCTCTCTCTCTCTCTCTCTCTCTCTCTCTCTCTCTCTCTCTCTCTCTCTCTCTCTCTCCCTCTCTCCTTCTCTCCTTCTCTCTCTCTCTCGACGAGGCACGTTGAATGATCACAACGGGAGAATGTCCTACTCCCATGTGATATATTAAAACTGTTTAAACCAATCGGACACTCAGATATCCATTCTCTGTGGCAAGCAGCTGAACATGACTGGTTAAAGAAAAAAAAAAAATGTTCTTTGTTCATGAATAGATATTGTTCAAAACGTTATTTGAAAGCATGTTTTTCTTGATTTAGGTGAAAAAATGACCGACTATTAGATGTATAGGCTTAACAAGAACAAATTGTAATATTTACTAAAAGTAAGTGGAAGAATCTGACACATTAATATGTTAACTAGCCTTTAAAATTCAAAACAAGATGACAATTATTCGACTAGATTCAAGAAAAATTAACAAATTAAGACATTATACTGTAAATTTGCAGTGTGAAAGTTAGTATATGTCAATACAGGTTTATTTTGCACCAATCATCAAGCCTATCAATTAATTAGGTTCATACTGGAGAGAAAAGTAGTCCTGACCGCCATTCACCCAATGTGTTTAGTTTTATTAATGTCCCGTCCCCATCAAAATTTTCACATGCAGGTTATGATTAAGGTTATATTGTCCCTACCAACATTGAGACCAAACCTACGCCCTTGCACAAGATATAAATTATTGTCCACGAAGAATCATGCAAGAGCTATTGGGCTATGCTGCATTGAGCATAATTATTGGTATTAAAAGAAGCCATTCTTGTATCCAACTTTCTTGCTCTGAGGAGTCACAAGTTGCATGTGTGGGCTGTCAGTCCTGAGTCGAACTGCGATGAGCCTACCCACTCAAAAATATGATCATTAATCATTTCTTATGAGAATGTGTATGTGTCCCTGAAACCACTATGTGCATGTTCTGAGAGAGTGCCCTTTTGCCATTACCTATCTTGCATTCTGCACAGTTTAAGTGAGTTTGGGAGCGGAAAAAAAGTGGAGTTATTGATGAATCGGACAAAAGGTCACAATACAAGGGCATTGTGGGCAAATCCTGGAGAAAGATCATTTCACCTCAGCATGTCTCTGCCACTGACATGTCATTAATCACACTGACTTAATTTTAAAATAGAACTCATGATGAATGTTGTCCTTCTGCGGAATATTAAAGTGAATAGTTTATCATATTTGCCATTGTCGTTAATTGAAATTGAATAAGCAGAAGATTAGCTTAAGTAAATGAGTTAACTCTTGAATCTACTGCATATTGCACTGAAAACAGCTTTTGTTTTCCTAAATAGCCAGGATATAGTTCTTCTATTATCACTGGACTCTGATATGATTTATGGTAAAAAAAACTGGAAATAATAAGTTAATAGTATGCAAAACTGCATAAATGGTTCGCATGACATATGCTACTTTGCAGAAAAGTGACCATTTTTTTTCTCTCCTCCACAATTCTGGCATGTTCCCCTCCATCAGAGACATAATGGTGCGATCCGTTAGCTGGTAATAGCAGTCTGATCCTTAGGTCAGTCGGCTCCAAGCCAGAGCAAAACAGCCTCTCTCATGGCCCATTACGGTATGCTTAATGACCACACTGATGACCCAAACTCTATGGCAGGCAGTCTGTTTAAAACAACATTTTACCGTCCTTGCCAAAGCCCAACTTTCATTATTGTAGAGCATTTAAAAAAATCTGAAATTACTCTTTTTGTCATGGATCTAATCAATTGACAACTGTCAGCAGCCAACTGATTAATAGCGATCATGTTAATTCAATTTTTTTGTTGTTGTATTTTTTGCATGCTGTTTTCCCCCATTCAATCAACCATTATATTGGAAAAACAAACATTATTTAACAGTCCATTTGTTTATTGCAATTCAATGTGCTTAACTCTTAACTATTGAGTGTTAATGGAATGTCCTTCCTTCCCTATTGTGTTGCGATGTGGCAATGTTTAACCCTGACTGGAAATGACGGATGATCCATGAGAATGAGTAATACAATCAGAGCCAAGGAGCACTGGAGAGATGACAGAAGAGAGACTGGTAGTGTGAGCGTGTGAGTGGAATCCATCAACTACAGACAGGATACTGAAACTGGGTACCATTTTTCAGTCAGCCATAATTAAAAATTGGTTTGCTATTTTTCCTCTTGCTGCCGAACAGTAGAATTATGATGGAATCACTCGATAAAAAATTATATGGGAAAGTAAGTCAGAATTTTAACTCCAGGTCGGTGCTGTCGATTGAAATTATTCAGCGATACAAGATAATCTGTTTTGCAAAAAAATCTTGTCATGACACACACACACACATATCACAAAAAAATTGCGGCATTAGGCCTTGGGGTGAAGTTTCAGTATGCAATTATTCAAAACAAAAGGTCAAATCCAATAATGTATATACAGTAAAGATCAGAGTGTCTTTTTGGTTATGCTTAAAATCTCATTGACTTTTTGTTAGTAGTCGACACCTTATTAAGTTAAAATTGAATAAATAATCCTCTAAAATGGAAATTATACTTAAAGGGGACACAACATGTAGGTTTAAGAATTTTGTCCTGGAATTTTACCGGTACATTTTTTGCATAATGGGAACACTGTGCTCCATATTCATTAGCAACAATATCCAACAGCTCCCTGTATAAATTGACATCAAGCCTGAAAAAACTGTGAATCCACATGTACTGTAGCACAGGGAAAGCATCTACTGTAGGTACGCCACTCTTGTTATTTTATGACCGGAATTCTGCTATTTCATTTCCAATTATTATTAATTTAACAGCAGAAATAGTAATAGTAGTTTATCATCCTTAAACGATACACTATATAGCAAGGGCGTAGGTTTGGTCTCAATATAGGAAAGGATGATATAACAGCATCACCTGCATGTACACTTTTTGCTGGGGACAGCTAAAGCATTAATAGGACTAAACAGATGGGAGGAACGGGGATTGGAGCTACATTTCTCATGAATATGAACCCAATGAATTGGTAGGTTAAATGATCAATAGCGTACCGCACGAATGCTATTTGTACATTTTATTTATTTTATTGTAAAGCATAGATATCATCACTATTCACATGTCACTTCGTCATTCTTTGCGCAATGCCTTATCAGAGGGGGCCGAGCTTCATTTAGTAATAGCTGAAGACGGCACACGCTCATGTCGGATTTAAGCTTGGATTTACTTACGATTGGATTTAACTATGAAATTTGTACCGCATACAAACAGGAAGGATTGTCTCAGGAGTGATTTGTTCGAGGATTCAAGATAAATATATTTTTCATACCATGCATGCGTGATCGAAGCATTCATTTGCAGGAATTTTCTTCTTTGTTTACACATGGAGGCGGCTAATTTTCGTGACTGACTAGCTTCCTAGTTTACTTTGAACCAAGAATCGAGACTGTTTTACGTCCATATCGATAAAGAATTCAGGGATTTCAGCATTTACTCACAAGAAATTTCGCCAGAAAAGCTCCTTTTACGCCAGGCGGCCGCTAGCCTCCTTCACTAACATAGTAGCATGGTACTTCGTCAATAAATGTAAAATAAACGCTAATTGTACTGTTTCTTTGCTTTGAACCAAGAATCGAGACAGTTTTAGGTCCATATCTATGAATATTTCGGGGATTCAAGCATTTATTCACAAGAATTTTTGCCAGAAAATCTCCTTTTACGCCAGGCGGTCGCTAGCCTCGTTCGCTAACATAGTAGCATGGTACTTCGTCAATATCCGTAAAATAAATGCTAACTGTATGGTTTCTTTGCTTTTAACCAAGAATCGAGACTGTTTTACATCCATATCTATGAAGAATTCGGGGATTTAAGCATTTACTCACAAGAATTTTCGCCAGAAAAGCTCCTTTTACGCCAGGCGGCCCCTAGCCTCATTCTCTATCATATTAGCATGGTACTTCGTCAATATACGTAAAATAAACGCTAATTGTATGGTTTCGTTGCTTTTAACCAAGAATCGAGACTGTTTTACGTCCGTATCTATGAAGAATTCGGGGATGTAAACATTTACTCACAAGAATTTTCGCCTGAAAAGCTCTGTTTATACCAGGCGGCCGCTAGCCTCATTCACTAACATTATATAGTGTATAATGATTATAAAGGGATATTCTATTCTATAATAAGTTGTGATTGTATATCAAATTTATTAATTATCTATTTACATATTATTTATGATCGATTCTGCATGTTTTCCTCAAGTATTAAGTTTCTGATGTTAAATTGAGTGATTTATTACCAGATGAAAACTTGCAGTAAAAAAAAGAAAAAAGTTGCTATTTTGGTCAAAAACCTAAATGATATGTTAAATATTGCTATTGATCCTGAAATATAGGGGGTTATCTCTACATTTGGTGATTTTTGTGCATCTAGTGTAAAATCTGAGACTTTTATAGCCATTTGAAGTTGGGTTATATAGAAAATAATTAATCAGGATTTTATAAGGGAACGATTTTGAATTTTTTGATGCCGCTGCTCATGGAGACTCATATATGGCTAAGGTAGGTGCCAGTTTTGGTTTTAAGTCGGTAGCAGCTTTGGTTTTGTAAATATAATATGTTTGCGTCACGCCACTACGCGTTGACGTGACGCCCAGTCAGGATTCTGATGACGTGCATGTCAGGTTACGGCAGAGGCTTGTAAATAGGGTCTGCCTTGACGGCGTACTGTAGGTCTGCCACAGAAGCATAACTCTGCATTTAGACTGCAAGGCTGCGTGATGTCACCATCGTAAACCGGAAGGGCGTCTACATAGAAGCGTGCTCGGTTACAACCCATGCTAGTACTGCTTGTTTTCTGCCGGTAATCTTTCAAAAAAGGACATGCCGAGTAAACACTACTGCTTTGGTACTTGTAGAAACGACACTAGACATTACAACATATGAAGGAGTTTTTCCTTCATACGTTTCCTGAAGCCAAAAATTCAGAGGTAAAAAATGTGAACAATGGATCAACTTGTGCGGACGTCCAAAATAAGCCATTCACATTAATATGCAGTAAACATTTTGTTGGGGTTGATCCATTGCCTGCCACAGCCTGCCCCGAAGAGGTAAGCCATTTTGATATTTTTACTTATTTTTCAGCGTGGCGTTTTGCTGTGCTGCTTCTGTCTGACAATGAATGATGGGAAAAAAATGAACATTTTATTTAAATTTCACAACAGGCCTATTCTTCTAAAATACGGAGATTTAAACAAATTAGCCATGTTTGGCCTTCGTCTTTTTGTAGTAAGCCTGTTCATGCCTACAGGTCGGCTCAAGATTTAACAGCTTTACCTTTTCTGTTGTAAAGAGACAACCTTATTAAGGGGGAAGTGTAAATAAAATAATTAAGATTTGTTGTTAATGAAAAAATTAAAAGTGTTCGTTGGCTGTCACTGAGTAGCATTTGCGATCGCTACACAAAAAGAGAAATATATATTACCCCCTGGAACGGTCAGAGACGTAAGACAACCAGAGGATATAATATATAAGAAAGACATGGCATATGGTGGTAAAAGGTAGATTTTTGAAACAGGAGAATGTCATTGTCAGTGGCGTGAGGCAATGCACACAAGAAAAAGGCATCGATAAAAAAGCTATCTCTGGATCAGGTCGGCTGTTTTCCCCGTCTTTTTAAGTCTTCGACGCTCAAGCCATCTCTTTGAACATTTGTATATTGTGCCACATCTTTATCAGTGGATTTGGCACCAGGGACATTATTTTCAGGGATACATTAATTGGCTGGTTTAGCTCAGTAAACATCTCGTTCGTACACTATTTACATGAACCTACTATGAGGGACAAACACGAGTTTAACCCCCCCAGCAACAGTTGCTAATATCATGAATATTAATGAGCAAAGGAGATGTGTTAGGTGCGGTACGCTGTTCAAAAGAAATCTGTATTGACTTATACTATACTTTCATATTGTTTAGGCAATGCACAGTTCGATTCAAACCTTTCTTTTCAAAAACTACTGAAGAAACATTTTGAAAACTTGAAAACCAGAATAAATGTCTGGATTTTATGAGCAATATTTGTACATAAATTATCATATTAACATACACAATAAATACAAACTTGTTAATTATTTCTTAACTATCTAGGAATGCAAAAAAAACAAAAACATTTATCCTAAAACCACTCAATATTAACAATAACAAAAATAAATAAAAACGGAGCCTTCCTTCAGATAAAACACTACTGCTTTTTGTTCACAAGCACAGCCAAACTCCACAAAAAATGAAAGCTCCTTTGGGCTGCTTTAAAGATCACATAAATTTAAAAAAATTATAAATAAAAATTGGAGAGAAGGGGCTAAAGATAAGTTCACTACCATTCTCAGTTTAATTAACGTTAAAAGTAGACAATACATAAAGGAGGACACTTCTAAGCAGCTTCCTGCTCGAGTTTTGCAGGTTAGCAAATTCAAACGTTTAATGTTATGCTAACTCTGATGCAGGTCGGACTTTCAGGAGCAAAATCAGTGGTCCGTTCCCCATCTCCACAACATTGACATCTATTTTACATTATTTACAGGCGCTACCGTCCGAAAAATACTTCTAATATCCTTCCTCTTTGCATGAGGCGGAGGAGGTGCCATGTTGTCCACATGTTGTATAAGACATCAACCAATCAAACGTGCATTTGAGGGAAAAAAACGGACTGGCACATTTCGCAAGTGAAAAGGAGTAAATGTAAGTCTGAACATAATGAAAGTAATTTGCTTAAAATGGTAGGATCAATTCCATCCATACAACATTTGGGAAGACAATCTAAAATACCTATATAACTGAAGTAATTATATAATGCAAATAAGGTTGCTTAAAAGTTGGTGGGGACAATGTGAGCATCCTTAAAAGTTGGTAGTGTTATGTCCCTACCGTCCCTATGCCAACCAACCCCCTTACTGTATAGCACTCTGTGACTCTTATTGGGAATGTTAATATTATTTCATTTACAGAAGCAAAATTTAAGAATTACCATGGAAGTTAGTATTAGCATCAGTGATCCCTAAGGGATGTGACCTCATTAACTTATCATATTACCTTCTTAAATTATAGCTCAATAAGAGAGAGTATTACTTATCAGGTGAAATATGTCAACATACTTGAACCCTACCAACCCCTTCAAACCTTCCACAGCATCACCAGCGCACACCCAAAAAAAGAGAACTATGCCTAAAACCCAATTACTGGCTCACTTTCTGCAGATTCTGGGTTTGAATCTTGGCTCAGGCCTTGCAATTTCAATATCATAAAGTTGTAGACAACTGCCAAAACTGAGAGGGGGTTGTGGGGGGGGGGGGGGGGGGGGGTGTCAATCATATTATGCATCCTCACCTTTTATGTTGATTTTACAACAATACAGTAAATCATGGTGTCCTTTATTTTTATCTGTACTCAGTTCAATTTATTCCCTCTTAGCCAATGTTGCACCAGTACACAAAGAAAATCAGATATGTAAGTTTGTAGGTATGCTCATAATATTTCAACATGCAAGCAAGAACCAAATGTCTTGTGGGGGAGGCAAAAACAAACTATTAGAAAAGTTCAAAAGGGACATGTGGGAAATCATGAAAGAAATGTAATCGAAAGCAGTCGTGCAAATGATTTTCCAGCATTTTAAGAAATGACTGGGCTTTGTTACCCCACTTATCTTTGCGTTTGTAATCGTGACAAGCTTAATTCTTCATAAGAAATTACTTTATCTGAGCAGTACCAGCCGATAATCAAGTCTCAAAGAAGAACTGTCTTGAGTAATCTTAGAGGAAAAAGGTGGACAGGCCCATTTTGAACTGGTGACAGATTGCGATTTACAAGACTGGGCTAAATCTTATCATAATAATAGGCATATTCTACAGGGAAGCTTTAGTTTTGGGATTTGCGCCAATGTTTAATGTAATTGATGGTGCGGGCTAAACTTCAGTATCAAGGGATGATTGGATGGATGCAAAAAAAAAAAAATACTGAAACCTCTCTAAGGTTCATTGGCAAAGGCAGATTCCAGATATTTTTGTACATTTATGGATTATGATTATATAGTTATGTATTATTTACTACGGATTGCTAGAATTTATGAGGAAAACTTGTACATAACTATATACATATATATATATAATTGTACTGTATGTATATACTGTATGTATATATTGCTTTAAACTACTGTTTATTTAAGATGCAGAAGAATGACAACTAAAACTGATGCTGATTTGCACAAACTGCAAAACTACATTGTTATTATTGGTTTGGCTTGCATTGGTTCCGTTTTCCATCATCTGCTTACAAACACCGGCCAATCTTTTAAATGAAATCAAAGGTAGTCATGACTTGACGGACATTTCAGTCGATGTTCCTGAAGATGAAAGCACACCCCTCTTAGCGTGTAATACTACTTTTTAAAGCAGTAGTTATGTGTCTTGCCAAGCACACTTGTCCTCAGCGGTGCATGAAAAGGGGGATAGTATCCTGTCTCCTCTCAATCATGAAAGGCTAAGTGGGTAAAAAATATAGCTCAAGTGGTAGAGTAGTGGTAATGAATTGGACATCATCTAAAATTGAAGGCTTTTGATTTGGGATTCTGTCTAAGTTGCTCCTAAAATTTAGATTTACTGAAACTATATATATTTTGTTGTTGTTGTTTTTTTTTTTTTTTTTTTTTTGCAAGTTCCTTCTTTTTTCATTCATTTTCATTTCATTCGTTTATTTCAGGCCATTATTCCTTGTCAAGACAACAAATATATACAGCTCATATAATCAAGTAACAAAAAAGAGCAGCAAAGCTAAGTAACACTGCAACATCAACTACATGCCTGAAAAGGAGTGGGAAGAAGAAAACTTATTTAATCCCACCCCTATTCTTATCTAATTAAGAACAAAAAGTTCTTGCTACTTCCTTCGAAAATGTAGGCCACCAAAAAATCAGTCCAAACAGTTTTGCACATATACATTTTTGTAACAAATTTTGTCCCTTGTGATGAAGTTACCACAGGTAACACCCAAACCAAAAACAATTTCATACCAACATGGTAAATGAAAGTAAAACCATTCCAACAATGGTAAAGGCCACACACATAAGACAAAAAATTATAAATGGCAACAATAACTATACCAACAACTGTCACGGACAACATACCAGCAATGTTAAGAAACAACCAGCACTCATACCAAGACAATTTATTGATGTAATTAAGACCTTATATCAGTATACTGTGACCAGACCATAAGTTTGTATAACCTTTTAAATCTGTAGATAGTTTGGCATTGCATATGTTGCATTCCCATTATTCCAAAGTTTCACTCCAAACACAGACACACAAAAACTTTTATGAGTTGTTCGAATTTTTGGTATTTTGAAGTCTCCATATCCTCTCTAGTTATGAGTACTCTCTTTCATTGTAAAAAAGTTTTGCAATTTAATTGGTAATAATTTATTGAATGCTTTATAGAGGATTATTGAGGTATTATACTTTACAAGATCGTTAAATTTTAGCAGCTTTGATTGAATAAACAAATTATGTGTGTGATCCAAAAACCCGACCTTATGGATGATCCGCACGGCCCGTTTCTGTAAGGTAACTAAAGGATTTATCGTGCTCTGATAAGTGTTTCCTCAGACTTCAACACAATATGAGAAGTATGGGAGAACCAAAGAGCAGTATAAAGTGCGGAGTGCGTTCTCATCAAGGAACTGTTTAACTTTATTTATAATTGAGAGACTCTTGGAAATTTTTGTTTTTCTATGTCTGATGTGGGGTTTCCATGTCAGTTTACTGTCAATTGTGACACCCAAAAATGTATTCACATCTACGTTTTCAATTTGGATACCATCAATAATTACATGCAAATCAAGATTAGTTTTAAAGCTACCAAACATCATAGCTTTAGTTTTACTTAAATTTAATGATAATTTATTTATATCCATCCATTTTTTATATTCAGTGCATAGCTTACTTTGCTTTATCACATCCTACCATTTATTTCTGTTTGGCATGTATCTTTTTTCTGCTTTATGAATACAGTACTTTTGCAAAATTGCTGTGTCAGATATTGACATTCTGTTAAAATCGATTGATTCAAAGGACCCATACCAAAATATAGAGATGTATCCCGATCGATCGGGTCCGATCACGTCATTTTCAAAGTATCGGAATCGGCAAAAAAATATCGGCCATGCCTTTTTTAAATATATATATATATATATATATATATATATATATATATATATATATATATTTTTTTTTTTTTTTTAATTAAATCATTTTCTAATTGTATTTAACATTACAGACATAATATGTTACACTCATCCAGAGTCTTTAGTTTAGGCTTAAGGTAGGGTTATCAAATTTATCCCGATAACAGCGGTAATTTTTTTTTTTTTTTTCTAATGTATCACGTTAAAATATTTAACACAATTAATGCATGCGCTACACGACCCACTCACGCATTGTCGTGCTCTATCTGTAATGGCGCCGTTTTACCTATATAGAGAGATAAAAGGCAGCGTAAAATGAGTAGAGTGAATTTTGGCAGCCTTTGGAGCCTTTTTTTAATTGGCTAAAGCCTTACAGTCCCTCTCCCTACGATTAGAAATATCATGGGAAGCAGTGTGGGGAAGCAAGGTAGCAATTGATCTTTTTCCCAACACCTTGTGTTATTTCCCAACGCAGAGAAGATATATCAATTGGTAGCACTACGCACAGTCATGGTTCCACTTTCCATCATAAATTTGGGCATGGCTATAGTATCATTTACTGAAAGCTCAACAAATACACTAGATGGCAATACTTAGTCACAAAATACAAAGTCACAAGTCTTTCTATCCGTGGATCCCTCTCACAGAAAGAATGTTGATAATGTAAATGCCATATTGAGGATTTATTGTCATAATAAACAAATACAGTACTTATGTACTGTATGTTGAATGTATATTTTTGTCCGAGTTTTATTCATTTTTTTCTTAATGCATTGCCAAAATGTATATGATCGGGAAAAATTATCGGGAATGATTGGAATTGAATCGGGAGCAAAAAAAGCAATCGGATCGGGAAATATCGGGATCGGCAGATACTCAAACTAAAACGATCGGGATCGGATCGGGAGCAAAAAAACATGATCGGAACAACCCTAAAAATACACAGTGTTATTACTGGCAATGTCATTTCAAACATGTGGTCCCTTCAAAATGTTTTAATTATTCTTAATGTTTCTTTCTTCTTCTCTTTCTTCGTTCTTCTTGCAACACAATAGTTTATCACTGACATTGCATTAAAGGATGTATTTGTACATGTCTCACACCAAAGCAGATACACCTTACAAGAACCCGTGGCTACAGGCAAGAAACTGCAGCAAATCCATCTTTAAATCAGACTCCTCCTATGGTCAGCATTTTAAAAAATCCAATTAAAGCCCCCAGTCCACTCTCATCAGATTCCTCTACTTTTGCACATAATCCAGTAAAGGGAATACTCCCTAAGTGCTTCAAGCTCCGCACGATGACTCCTCTGATCCCTCTGAACACGAACACTCTATGCTCGCTGCGCACCCCCTGGTAGTGTCAGCTTTTTAAAAAGTAACCTGAAAGATTTATTCAAATGATTTTCATCAGCGAAGATCACATCAGTTTGGAATGATAATTCCCACTACGATAGCAGTGGAATTTATTTCTAAGGTTGAATTTGCATTATTCAGGTTTTTGGGGGACTATGTGCTTTGAAAAAACATGTGATTTTCTAGCTAAGGATGGAAGAGAGAAGATAAGGAGACTGAGGTGTTTGACCAAAATGTTATTATGATCAATCATTCCAGTGAAGTGAAGGCACAGCAAATGTTATAACAGCTCGGTGTGGAACTGAAAGTTTGATTAAAGGAAGGGCGTCTTGAGATTGAACATAAAAGTATAAATGGTCAAATAAAATGAAGAATATGAAATGTATCATTTCAGTTAATGCTACAGTATTTAAGATACAGTTAAACTGCTTTGCCAACATGAACCGCACGCAGTCACTTTACTATGAGAGGACAGGCTTTTAAATTAGATATGAGGGATTAATTAATGGCCTGGCTGTAGCCTCATAGACACAGGGAGAATACCCACACCGTCATAATTTATGTGCAGAAGAATCAGACAAATATAACACTTGCAATGGGGTCTCAAAATAGTCCTCTTCTTTACTAAAATCTTTTTTTTTTCTCATCTTTTCCTTGCTTTAATAAAATCTTTTTGGCAAAGCAGGCACTTTGCAGTGTTGTAACAATAGTGTATTTAGTAGAAAGTTGAACCCTTTAAAGGGAACCATGGATAGAAGGATATGTAGTTCTCAAAAGCTAAACATTAGTAGGATTTATAATAATTTGATATCAAAACCCCTCTTAATGTTTTCGTTTCAATTAAATCTCTACAATTATTTTAACTAGTAGATCGCTGTTGTTGTTGATGTCGTAGGGCGGTGACATCACATGCCCCCCCCGCCGGAATTCCACGTGTCACTCTTTAATAAAGAAAAGAAAAAAAAAAAAAAAAAAAAAAACGTGCCACCCCTTTAACTCATTCACTCCCAGCCATTTTCACCAGAGCAAGGCCCTTCGCTCCCGGCCGTTTTTCTGGATTTTGACTGATTTTGCAAGGCCCACAGAAAATTCTGTTCTATTGCTATATACTGTAAACATGGAACCCACCAAAAAAAAGATTAGACTCTCTTCTTTCAGCAGAAAAAAAAAGTAAGTTCATATCTTTTTCCGTTCTTTAGAAATCAGCATTAGAAAATACAGTGATACCTCAGCTCACGAACGCTTAAGCTCACGAACGTTTCACCTCAAGAACATTAAATTCGCGAGCATATAGTCTCTGCTGACGAACTAGTTTTCGGCGGACGAACCAAACCACGCGGTCGAACAGCGCCACGGTGGCGGCCACGAGCAGCAGACGCACGCTCACGGCGTCCCAGTTCGTCCCCTCCCTTTCGTTGAGTGAGGACGTGGTTTGTGTTTGATAGACATTTTGGACCATATTGAGTGTACTTTTGCTATTATGGGACCGAAAAAGACCCCACCACAGGCTAGTGTTAAGCCAAAGAAGACATTAAAGAAAATTACGATCGAGCAGAAGAAGGAGATCATTGAAAAACACGAACGAGGTGTGCGTTTGTGTGACTTAGCGTCCCAGTACCAGTACGCTAAGTCTACCATTGCTACCATCCTTAAGAACAAGGAAGCTATTAAGGGTGCGTGTGTGGCACACCGGAGGTTGAGTTACCTACAGTCCCTATGGAAGGTGACTCTCCTTCCAAACAGTAACTCCCTCCCTCCCTCCTCCTCCCACTCCATTCCATCAAGCCATCAACTACCATCACAAAGGTAAATAAAACAACTTTATTATACAGTACAGTTTATTTTTTTAATTACAATACAATAGCAAATTTATTATACATAAAATAAGGTATATTTTTGTGTAGTTTTAAGGCTTATTTAGTAGAAAATTATGTTTTATGGGGACCTGGGAACGGATTATTCTCATTTTAATGGTTTCTTATGGGAAATAAATGTTCGGAAGACAAACTTTTCGCCTTACACACACTTTCTGGGAACCAATTATGTTCGTGAGCTGAGGTATCACTGTAGCTTAGTATGAGCAATTTTCCAATTTCTGATGAAAACATGGAGAAAATGAGCTTTTTGTAAATGCATACATTTCGAACATAACTTTGACTTTAACAAAGCTATTTTTTGCATTATTTACATCCCAAACATCTGATTATGTTTTCCTTTTACAAAATATCATGAACAACCAGACAAATAGAGCTTTTGATAGCAAAGTAACAATTTATTCACACATGACTACTGAGAGATGACGGTTTGTCGCCAAGATGACGCCGTTGTTGCCACGTCAGCCATGTAAACTTTTCCCTCATCGTTGTCTGTCTCAAAGATGAATTATTTTTGCGTTTCTGCGGGGTCAGCTCGGCGAGCCGCTGCACTGGGGGTCTCCCTCGTTTTGCTCGGTCGTCCAGTGCCTGGCCTCCCAGGCGTCCTCTCGGTTGTTTTGTTCGGTCGGAACGCCGCCTGGCATCATACCGCCAGCGCCAGCGCTCCGACAATGCTGCCTGGCCGTTCATTGCTGTTGAATCGGGGTTGCCTGGTCTTAAAAAATGCGCTACTGCCCTCCAGTGGCCAGTTTTATTGCTTTAAAATGGGTTTGGAGCTTTGTTCTTTGTTTGCACAAAAGACGTATAAATTTGTTTTTGGGACAATAAAGCATTTAAAAATAGAACGTATTTATACGTTTCTGGGAGCAAATGAGATAATTATGTAATTTAGTGAATTAAATACGCCACAAGGAGGTAATGGCGAGTTTTAAATCAATTAGGGATCAAGCCAATGAGTGTGTTTTGTCCCTTGAATGACGCCATAGTTTTCCTTTAATCCCCAGTGGGGTGTATGGCAGAGAGAAAGAATAATGTATACAGGCGTTTATTAGCATAAGCTTCGGCAACTCCTTCAAAACAAACATAAGTATCATATATGCGCAACATAGTCAAAATTAGAAATATTTTGTTTAAAAACGATGCAGAAAAATTATTTCATGCGTTCATTACATCTAGATTGGATTACTGTAACTTCCTACTTGCAGCTTGTCCTAAAAGTTCCCTAAAAGGTCTTCAGCTAGTCCAGAACGCAGCAGCAAGACTTTTAACTGGAACTAATAGAAGAGAGGACATCACCCCTGTGCTCCAAGCCTTTCACTGGCTTCCAGTCGAGTTTAGAATGAAATTTAAAATCCTCCTTCTTACATTTAAAACCATTAATGGCTTGGGGCCATCTTATCTCACCAATGCTCTGGTTCCATACCATCCCAACAGAACGCTCGGTTCTCAGAATGCAGGTCTACTGGTAGTTCTCAGGGTCTCTAAAAGAACAGTAGGAACAAAAGCCTTTAGCTATCAAGCTCCTGTCTTATGGAATCAGCTTCCAGCTAGTATTAAAGAAGCCGACAGTCTGTACATTTAAGGTTAGACTAAAAATGTTCCTATTTGACGAAGCTTATGGTGAGGCTAGTTGAAATCGGACTAAACTCACAGTCCAGTCTAAGCTGCACTAGAAGCTATAATGCTGGGGGAAGTACAGCCACTGAGTCCTGTCCCCTGTTTCTCACTCTACCTACCACTTGTCTTTACTTTATTTCTCTTTTCTAATTCTAATATCTAGTTGACTAGTCTCTTCATCACTAGTCACCCGGTGTCCCCTTTCCCGCCTCCCCTCTGGGGGAGAGGCTATTTTTCAGCCGCAGCCTCCTGACTATCCTGACCCTAGGCTGGATGGACGTCCTCGTTGCCCCCCACCCCATGTCTCATCTGGCTAGAGGGACCCCCTCTAGTTTCTTCATTCCATTGCATCTCTACAAACTGGACTTCCTGCTGCTAATACCCACCATCAATCCTGGTGCATCTATAGCCTGTCCGTCCTGGGAGTGAATCTCTCCTGACTGTGGTTCTCCCCAAGGTTTCTCATTTTTCCCAAAGGGTTTTTTGAGTTTTTCCTTGCCGACATGGAGGGTCTAAGGATGGGGGATGCCCAGGACATGAACCTCATCTAATTCATCTACTGTTTCTGACTGTGTATCATATTGACTCTGCAAAGCCATCTGAGACAACCTTGTTGCGATATAGGGCTATACAAATAAAATTGAATTGAATAATATTGATATCACTCAAAAAAGTAATATTCACAGAAAGAAAAGTGCTTCAATCAGTATTAATGATGCCCTATTCTCACACAGTTAATTCACAATCCAAATGGAAATACATATAAAACTTAATCAGACTTTGGACAAACTCCATTTAAACATTTTAGCAACTTGTTTAGCTCAACAAATACAATGGATGGCAATATTTACTCACAATATACAAACTATGATGCTGGGAGCCATTATCAGGAGTCTTGTTTTTTGTGAATACAACACTCAAATGGACATAAATCACAATGGGCCTGCACTAAATAGGAAACTACGGCGTCAGTTGAGGGACAAAACATATGTATTGGCTTGATATTTTAGTAATTTTAAACTCCCAATTGACACCTTGGGGTGTATTTTAAATCGCTACCTTACATAGTTAAAGAGTGACACTGTGAAGTAGGGCAGCATGGCCAAGTGACGTCACCGCCCTGCGACGTCAACAACAATGGCGAGCTACTAGTTTATTGTTTTTATTTGAAATTTTACAAATTTTGTAAAACCGAAAACATTAAGAGGGGTTTTAATATCAAATTATTATAACTCATACTAATATTTATCTTTTAAGAACTACAAGTCTTTCTATCCGTGGTACCCTTTAACACTTTTCTATTCTCATCATGATTCTCTCCATCTGTTTAGTGCATGATCAGAAACGGGTGAAATTTAGTTGCCTATCGTTTACCCAGCTTGGCATGTAATAACTTCTCTTGAAGAGTTTTAGACAGTCATAGCTGCTGTCATCTTAGCTCGGACTGGTTCTGTGACTGATTGGGCATGACTTGATTGAGTGCTTTGCATGACATTCAATCAGATATAATAGCCATCAGTTGGGCCACATCGGGCTGTAAATCTCCACTGAGAAGCAGAGGCTTATGTATTCCCTTCCCGTATGAATCATGGTCATACCTCATTTAAGGGTCAATTATTGTACTTAAGGAAAAACAGGGCTTGGTAATAACCCTGGAGATTTAGCTCCCTGCTGGGATGGCAACTTATTTTGGTATGTTCAGCTCTGGTATATTCTTTGGCTTTCATTAGTTGTGATAAAAACAAAAACAAAAAAAACTTGCTATTGAGACTGAACTGCAATTTAATATGACGGTATCTGATTTAAAGTTTTCCACCAGCTAATAACGTGTGCATTATGTTTCTTGTCAGGTCTGAGCTGATGTACAAAGGGGCTTCAATGTTTTATTCATTCATCTACAGAACTGCTTATCCTAATAAGGGTTGTGTGGGTGCTGCAGCCTATCCCAGCTAACAACGGGCAGGAGGCAGGGTACACCCTAAACTGGTTGCCAGTCACAGGGCACATGGAAACAAACAACCATTCACGCACACTGTCACACCTACAAACAATTTAAAGTGTTAATGCATGTTTTTTTGGGGGGGAGATGTAGGAGAAAGCTGGACTGTTGGAGAAAACCCACGCAGGCAGGCAGAGAACATGCAAACTCCACACAGGGAGGCCTGAGTGAATCTAAAATCTCAGATCAGGCGGACGTGCTAATCACACGTCCGCCACGCAACAAGTTTCGATAATTGTATTGAGTTCATTTTGCCTACACTTATAGATTAGTCAAAACTTTTATCTCGGACAATAGTAGGTGATTTAATGGCGTACCGTACGCAGGCTATTTTGAGACTGTGACTTTGCATCGTAAAGCGGAAGTGGGACATTATATACACTCCCACGCATGCAAACCGTTATATTTCGGCGTTCTTTCTGCGGCAATCTTTCAAAAAATGACATGCCGATTATTCACTGCTACTATGGAACATGTAGAAACGACTCTCGACATTACGACATATAAAGGATGTTTTCTTCATACTCTCCGGGAACCAAAAATTGTGAAGAATGGAGCTACTATGGCGCGGACGTCCAAAAGACCAGCTTAACGACAGCGAGTTGAAGCCGTTCACATTTCATATGCAGTAAACATTTTGTTTGGGCCAAGAGGTAAGCCATTTAAATATTTTGACTGATTTTCTAGCGTGGCGTTTGCCGTGCTGCTTCTGTCTGACAATGAATGACCTGAAAAAAAAACATTAAAGTGGAATCTGACTGCCACTGTTGTTACCTTTTCTGTTGTAAAGAAACAACTTTAGTAAAGGGAAGTGTAAATAAATTAATAGAATTAAGATTTGTTATTAATGAAAAAAATGAAGTTTTCTGTGAACGAATACCATTTGCGATCGCAACACAAAAACAACAATATCAATTGCCCCTAAAAGAACGGTCAGAGACGCAAGACAACCAGATGATATAATATATAAAAAAGACAGGGTTTATGGTGGTAAAAGGACAGACTCTTAAAACGGGAGAATGTCATTGTCAGTGGCGTTAGAAAAAGGTGTTGATAAAAAAGCTAAGGGTAAGCTTAGGTCGGCTCGTTTTTTCCGTCTTTTTAAGCCGTCGACACTCAAGCCATCTCTTCTCAACTGAACATTTGTATGTTCTTCCGCATCTTTACCAGTGAATTTGGCACCTCCTGCATCTCCTTCGTACACCATTTCCATTCATTTCCTATTGGGGACAAACAGAAACTTGTCAACACTTAGTGAGCGGAAGTGACGTGTAGTGTGTGGTACCCCATTACCTGACATGTTTCGGCGAACACTTCCGCCTTCGTCAGAGCGTCACTGGTGTTTGTGTGACGCGTCTTTATCAGCTGATGGATGAAGGCGTGACTCACCTATCAGATTGACAAGCGAGTCATGCCCTCTGCTGACCATTCAATCTTCCAGGATGCTGTTCCAGGTCGTAGAAAGCATGTACGCTCCCTCGTCCCTGTTGATGGTCCTTGAGCCCCACTCGCGGATCTCAATGGCCTCCCTGATCCAGCGCTGACGTGTCTCACCAACGCCAGTGACCCTCTGACGAAGGCGGAAATGTTCTCCAAAACATGTCAGGTAATAAAATCATCTACTATTGTCTGGTATAAAAGAAAGGTTTTGACTACGCAAGTTTAGATGTTTTGGGGTTCAATTTTCTGCAGCTGCACAGGCGAGTCACGCCCTCTGCTGACCATTCACTCTTCGAGGATGCTGTTCCAGGTAGAGAGTATGAACGCCCCCTCGTCCCTGTTGATGGTTCTCGGGCCCCACTTGCGGATATCAATGGCCTCCCTGATTCTGCTCTGACGTGTCTCACCAACACCAGTGAACCTCTGACGAAGGCGAAAGTGTTTGCCAAAACATGTCAGGTAATTAAATCACCTACAATTTTCTGGGATAAAAGAAAGGTTTGACTGAGCAAGTTTCGATGTTTCAGGGTTCAATTTTCCGCAGATGCCACAACGAAATGGAAACTTAATGCTTGATAATAATAATTCTGAGGTACCCATAAGAAAGATAACAAACCCCTAACATCTCACGTCTGTCTCAATACAAAGAGAATTTCATTTATTGATCTCTTCAGTGAACTGATAATCAAATCATCCATAATAGGAAATATTGATTTGTTCATTACCCATTTCTGTTTTACTACTACTTGACCACCAGCCATCAGTGGTTGATAAAGAACTCTTATTTTTTTTTGTTCGTTTTTTATTTAAGTAAAAGTACATACACAGTTGGAAAAAATAATAAGTACAAGTATCAAAAAATGTACTGAAATAAAAGTATAAACGTACTTTTTTAAAGTTTACAATTAAAAGTAAATTTATTTTCTCCCGATGCAAAAATGTACTAAACGTATACTAGTATATATAACGTATATATATTTTAATATTCATACATACAGAAATCTGAGTCCTTTGGCAGTCTCAGGAGAAGAGTCTTCCAAAACAAAGATCTTAAGCTCCACACTAAGACTGCGGTTTATCGCGCCGTTGTTATGACAACTCTCCTTTATAGCTGCGAAGCATGGACCCTATACAGCCGCCAACTCAGGATGCTGGAGGCTTTCCACATCAGGTGCCTAGAATGCATCCTGGGGGTATCCTGGAAGGACAGAATCCTCCACACTGAAATACTCTGCAGAACCAATTTTGCCAGTGTGAAGGGTACAGTGACCCAGCACCAACTTTGCTGGCTAGGCCATCTAGTTCGGATGCCTGAGCGCGCTTTCCCCGAAAGGTGCTTTATGGCCAGCTCTATCTTGGCTGTCGCTTAGTAGGATGGCTAAAAACGCGCTATACAGACCAGGTGAAGCCTGCCATGAAAAAATGTGGTTTTAACCCGATCCAGCTGGAAACCACTGCAGCCCAACGATCCATTAAAATTAGGATGTCACAATGGGAAAAAAGTAAAGCGGAAGTAACGTATAATTCAGGCGACAATTGGAAAAGTAGCGGGGTAAAAAGTACAGATACAGTACATGCTGTAAAATAAAGTGACGTGATAGTACAATGTTCCACTTCATATTTGTACTCAAGTAAAGTACAGATACACAAAAACGTACTTAAGAAACCAAGTACCTTTACTTCATTACATTCCACCACTGCCAGGCATATATCTGATGGCTCACTGTCTGGCTTTTGGTGCTCCAGTCACCATTTCCCCTTATCACTGATCGTATTGGCCACCGATTTGATGTTAAGGTCACCCGTCATATCATGGCTCACTCCTTCTGCCTCTCAATCCAGCCCCTGTAATTTTGACATATCTTCTCCAACCTGTTATTTCAACAAACTACAAATTGACTCCTCACACTTTCCAGAGCAAGTGAATTACAATGGACTGGTTCTACAAGAATGTGTATTACAGATGGATGTGACTAGCCTAAAAAAAGATGTAGGTAGGAGAGAAGGAGTTGTAGGGTCAATGTGTCGTGGATCACTGAGATGAGAAATTGCAGGCGGCGCAGATGGCACGCGCTCGCCTTCATCAAGTTCTCACTTCATCAGTCTTTTCCCAGGCTCTATTGCAATATGACAGGATCAAGTGAATGTTTTCTTTATTTGAACACATTCTTTCCTTGTTTCCATATACAGCAATTACATGAGATCATTGGAGAGGCAAAAATGGGCGATGCTGCAAAGATTTAATCGTGCCTGTGAGTGTTGGTTGTTGTTTTTTTTCTTTTTTTCTTTTTTTTTTCTTTTTTTCAAAGATTAAAAGGTGGAAAATATAAAAAATTGTACAAAAGAAAATGTTAGAACTGACTGACGATAGACAGTTTACAGTTAATATACATGTACCGAGAGGCCTACAGTATATTGATCAAAATGTTAAAGGCCAACTCCTTCATGTAATAATACATAATACAGTGGTACCTCTACATGCAAAGTTAATTTGTTCCAAGACCGTGTTTGTAAGGTTAATTGGTCATATGTCGAGCAAGGTCTTTCCCATAAGAATACATTATAATTCCATTAATTTGTTCCACAGCCCAAAATCTACACGTAAATTCTTGATAAATACTGCTGGTACAACTACAAATGACAATTACGCATAACAATACAAATAAATTATTAATAAAAAGCGGAATAATAAAATAATAATATTTCCTGTAATAATGTAACGAATCAGGTTTTAATGTGGCGGACGTGTTTTGCGTGCTTTACCTGAACACACCATGTTGCTGACGTGACACAGAGAAAGAGAGTTGCGGTTGAGATTTTAGTTTCTCCTCTGATGTTTTGTTGAGAACACCATCAACTGCGACGGACAGTAGGCGTGTTCTGTTGCACAAGTTCTGGAATAAATGATTAAAACCTAACGAAGCTGGCGATTTCTTTGGCGATGTTGTCACCTTAACTTATAGACTGGCAAACGGAGGTCGGGGGAGGACCGTGGAGATGGTAGACATTATACGGTCGTTTTGTTGAGCCAGTTCGCGGATGCGCACCCCACTTTCATATTTTTCTATCCAAGCATCACCTTTGTCATTGTTTCACCACATGCACTAACCTTCTTGGAACCTGCGTTGATTTCTCTCACAAGAAAATCCGCAGTGCGTCCGTCTGCGACGCTGTCATGTCGTTGTATTTCGAGCATGTCGTAAGATGTAGAAACAAATGGCAAGTCAAATTTTACGTCGGATATCGAAAAGATCGTGTGTCGAAGCGATCGTATGTCGAGGTACCGCTATATACAGTAGCGCAAATAAGTATTTAGTCAACCACTAATTGTGCAAGTTCTCCCACTTGAAAACATTAGAGATGCCTGTAATTGTCAACATGGGTAAACCTCAACCGTGAGAGACAATGTGGAAAAAAAACAACAGAAAATCACATTGTTTGATTTTTAAAGAATTTATTTGCATGTCATGGTGGAAAATAAGTATTTGGTCAATACCAAAAGTTAATCTCAATACTTTGTTATGTACCCTTTGTTGGCAATAACGGAGGCCAAATGTTTTCTGTAACTCTTCGCAAGCTTTTTACACACTGTTGCAGTATTTTGGCCGATTCGAGGGAGATTATCAGTGGTGTTGTATGTCTTCCATTTTCTCATAATTGCTCCCACAGTTGGTTTCTTTACACCAAGCGTTCTACCTATTGCAGATTCAGTCTTCCCAGCCTGGTGCAGGTCTACAATTTTTCCTCTGGTGGCCTTCGACAGCTCTTTGGTATTGGCCATAGTGGAGTTTGGAGTGAGACTGACTAAAGTTGTGGACAGGTGTCTTTCACACCGATAATGAGTTAAAACAGGTGCCATTAATACAGGTAACGAGTGGAGCCTCGTTAGACCTCATTAGACCTCTTTGACAACCAGAAATCTTGCTTGTTTGTGGGTGACCAAATACTTATTTTCCTCTCTAATCAGAAAACATTTGGCCTCCGTTATTGCCAACAAAGGGTTAATATCAAAGTATTGAGATGAACTTTTGGTATTGACCAAATACTTATTTTCCACCATGATTTGCAAATAAATTCTTTGAAAATCAAACACTGTGATTTTCTGGGTTTTTGTTTCCACATTCTGTCTCTCATGGTTGAGGTTTACCCATGTTGATAATTACAGGCCTCTCTAATCTTTTCAAGTAGGAGAACTTGCACAATTGGTGGTTGGCTAAATACTTATTCGCCCCACTGTACTTTCCAGGAAGGACTTGGAGATCAGGCGAATAAAATTTAATTCATGCAATTACTTTCCTTGAAAGCCTTGAGTACATATATTATGGCCTTTGGATGACACGAATGTAAACTGCAGCTTGATGGGTTTTCAGAGACACCTAACAACAAGGCTATAATTCTAGTTTCACCATGTCTTGCTCCAGGAGAAAAACAGATGTGCAGGCAGCGGCAAAGTAGCAGCTGATTGTGTTTTGGATGTTTATTGCTTCATTGGCCGGTGAGGATTTACAATGAATATCTCTTTTATTGCAAACACTGAGCTCTGCATTTTACACCACTGCACCAGCCTTTTCTGATAGCGCAGTCCACCAACAAATGACCTGGAATATAGCTTGCTCCATTTATCTTGCGAAGTGTCAACAGCATCCGTACTGTATCACATCAAATCAAAAAGTATTGTGTTAAATCATGCGTTTTCATTTCAACATTACCAAATAATATATTAAAACGTATAAGTGTATTATTCATCTAGAAATATCAATTGATGTTTTTTTTCAAAGGTTTTTTTTTCTACCTACACTCTCGACATGCCCTCTCAGGTAATGATTTGTCATCACTTCAGGAGCATGGGATGGGGCTGGGGGGGTGTGATTGCATCTGTGAGACTGTTCCACGCCGAAGAGAAGTGATTAGATTTGGAAAGGAGTTGATATGATGGAGGGACAGACTGATTAAAGGATGCTGGAGAGGATGTGATGGAATGGGGGCCCCATTGCAGTAGGGGTCAACTGCTGAACTCTAAAAGCACCCATTTGATCATCACATGTCAAGGATGTGTGCAGACAAAGAGGGAGTGAGGCAAGTGGTTGGCATATAGTGAATACCCATCATTTGGCACTAGATAGAGTGGCCTGTTTCAGTAACTGGTGCATGTGCCTAGATGTGTTTGTGTGTGTGTACATGTGTCCCTGTCTCCCATTAATGGATTTGAGAAATACCTATGTTGGTGAGATGCATCGATCCAAAGGTTTTTGTTGGAGTTCTGTTTGGGAGAGAGTTTTGCTGTGCTATTTAGTTGTCAGGAACTGAGAGATTGAGGATAATTTCATGCAATCTTACAAGTTGGAACTGGGTGTGATGGAAAAGGTCTGCGCCATCCGTAGCTGTGCATTTCACTCAGGCTGCAAGGACATTAAGCCAGAGGGATAACAGTCTGTCTGGGAGTGTTTAGAGCTATGCCTGGTTATTTCTCTGCAGGAACTTCGAGATGAAGGGCCAGCATTCCAACCTAGGCAAATGGGCTTTCTCTTTGCTCTGAAGTATTTTTTCCGCTGTTGTTCTTTTTGTTTAATTATTGCCTGGCAATCCATCAGATGTCAGCTTTCTGAAGCTAAAAACTGGAGTAATCATCATATGAGTAAGGAACAGTTAAAGATAAACAATTAATGTATCTTGTCATCCAGTTTCTCACTTTGACCCCTGCTCTGGTTGTTTTAGGAAGCGTTGTACCTCTCACTCGGCAGGCTTCATTATGCAAAGGCTTAGTTAGGGCAATACTAGCCTGATTATTCAGGAGAAACAGATGCTGAATCATTGTTACATTTCGCACATAAACAAAAAAAATCTAATTGCAACATAGGCAACATGTCCATTTTTTATTTTGCCAACAATACAAGTGTAGCTGGAGCTAATTCGCCTACTTTGCATAGATAACTAAAATTCACTGAGGAAATGACACATGTATTTTAACTACCCATCTGGTGGTAGAAAGGGAACAAGTCAGAGTGTAAGAATGTAGAAGTCAAAGATTTGGGTTACTGTGGTGTTGGAGGATTTAAGTGCAAGGAAGTACATGGATTTTCAAAGTATGTATATACAGTACAGTATATAAAGCACACTCACACAGGGTGCATAAATTAAAAAAATAGTGACAAGATGATAAATTTCAAAGTAAAAGGGAAACAAAGCACCGTATTGGCCTGACTATAAGACGGTACTGATTATAGGACGACCCCTTCTTTTTCAAGACTCAAGTTGGAAAATAGACTTTTTGAACACCAAATTAATTTTTATACATAAAAGAATTACAGCACATCCGAAACAAATGATTATAACAATATTAGGGCTGTCAAATGATTAAAATTTTTAAACGAGTTAATTACAGCTTAAAAATTAATTAATAGCAATTAATTGCAATTCAAACCATCTCTAAAATATGCCATATTTTTCTGTAAATTATTGTTGGAATGGAAAGATAAGACACACGACAGATATATACATACAACATACTGTACATCAGTACTGTATTTGTTTATTGTAACAATGAATCCACAAATGCTATTATTAACATTCTTTCTGTTAAAGTTATCCACGGATAGAAAGACTTGTAGTTCTTAAAAGATAATTGTTATAGTTACAAGTTATAGTAATTTTATATGAAAACCCCTCTTCATGTTTCTGTTTTGATCACATTTCTAAAATTTTCAATCAAAAGCAGAGTTAATATAATAATAATAAGAATAAAAATAACAATAATAAAAATAGAGTGACCAAAGTCTAAGTTTTATGTGTATTTTGCATAGCTATTTTGATATGGAATGCCAGTTAATTTTGCATTGTTGTTTAACTGTGTGTCAGAATAGGGCCTCATTACTATAGACTGAAGTGCTTTTCTTTTTGTGAACATTTTTTTTTGGGGGAGAGATAGGAATATTATTTTTGTTGTGCTTTCACTTATGTTTGTTGTGAAGGAGAAGCTTATGCCAATAAACGGCGCGGTCCAAAGAACGCCTGTGTCCACTCGCCTTTACTGTATAACATATATCTGTACATATCTGACCCAAAATACAACAAGAGACACCTAATTGCCACTAAAAGAAAGAAAACATACCGAAATATGTGTGGAGCACGAATAGCAATTTGCATTTCATTGTGAATACAGCATAAACGTCTCACAACTACTAATTCTCCCACGTTTAGAAGAAATAACAGTATGAGTATGGAACGGCGCTGCCCCCAAGCGGCCGGTGGCATTCTCTTCACTCTTAATGTCCATAAACGGCCTCATTGTAATCTGTTTGAGGCAATCGGCGAGCGGGTCATTTAGTGCATGCGTTAATTGCGTCAAATATTTTAACGTGATTAATTAAAAAGATTAATTAACGCCCGTTAACACGATAATTTTGACAGCCATAGACAATATATTTGAGAGAAAAAGCATGTTATTTTGCCTCATTAAAATCTTAATATCTGAACATTTAAATATGTAAACTAAAGTGCAATCACATTCGTAAATGAATGGCTTCTGGTTTTTGAAATGTAAATAAACCAATCTAATATGATAAAACAACAAAACTGCAATAACTGCATTAACCATCAAAGTGAAGTCCAACTGTAACTGTAGTCTTGAAACAAATCTGAATAAGGAAAAAGATTGCAATAAAATAATGCAAACTGGTTAAACTAGAGAGTAGCTGAGATCTGTCATGACAGAACATCGCTTCAATGATATCTGGCGCCATCTAGTGTCGTGAATGGGTATGTCGTCTAGACCGCGAATATAAGACGACCCCCTCTTTCTCAGTCTAATATCAATGCAAAAAACACTGTCTTATATTCGGGCCAATACGGCACTTGCGTAACAGGAAAACATGACACCAGAGATTGGAGACTTGTCACAATGATCATTCATACTGTAAGTAACAGAGAACTAAACTAAACAATGAAGCTCATCTGGACAAGTCCATAATGGATGGCGATAGCTGATTGGTTGACACAAAGATCATGTCAATTAGAACGTGAGGAGGAAATGTCATCAAAACAAAGTCAACAAAACACAGATCATGCTTGCTTTGGTCCCTCACTTAAGACCATCTTGCTACGGGCAATTCTGTTGTTATTACAATGACCTATCAATAACCCTATTTTAACAGTCAACTGTTTTTAAATCCTTCATCCTGGGGAAAATGAAAGGCCATATTTGCACTAATTGTGGCATTTGTCATTGTCAGGTATTGCTCACTGAAGAGACTGATGATTGGATAACAGTATTTGTGTAAATTTAACTCCAGAGATGAGTATGATTTAATACATTGGTCACCTTGAAGGCCTGACCGCAGTATGGTCTGATACAGTACCTCTGTACGTAGGCGTGCATTTAAGTGTAAACCAGTTTCAAATGTGGATATAATTTAGGATTTGTCTATTTGACTTGAGAATTATAGGATCTTCAATTCATAACAAGTACCTTGTGCTCTCCATGCCAGACTGAGTGAGGTGGACCAGGGGAAACAATTAACATACATTTTGATTATTCGGCCCAGTGAGTATAGGATGGTAGATTTAGCTGTTGGTAACTCTTGGTCATGCCGGGTCTCTGCAGGTTTCAACAAGCCAAATATAAGACTTTTAAGACAATAATGAATACAATTTAAGACTCATTTAACAACAATACCGGAAAAAATGCAAAAGACTTGAACGAAATTTGGAAGCCCAGAATTATTCGCAAAGTATATACATTTATTCGCATGTCTTTCATATTGCAATACAAAATGCTTAACCTAATTGAAAACACCAGGAATTTCTCTGTTGTGAATCAAGACGTGTAAACTCTACAGCCAATGGCAACTAACCCATAGTTGGAAGTACTGTAATTTGGTTCTGTTGAAAAGTTTTCTTGGCTGTTATGCTAACTGAGCTGTCAACACGTGTCAACACGCAACTGGTGTTTGATAAATTCTGACCAGGTAGCACAGTAAGTTCCAAATTGTAGTTAACGTTATAGCGTCCCCAAAAATCGAAACATTGAAAAGAGAGACAGAAGTTTGTGCATGTTCAAAATAAAAGTAAAGTCAATAGAATTTTTAAGACCTTTCACTGTCGTATTTAAGACTTGTTATAAGATTTTAGGGGAATTTTAGTCATTTAACTCATTCACTACCAGCCATTTTCACCAGAGCAAGGTCCTTCGCTCCCAGCCGTTTTTCTGGATTTTGACTGATTTTGCAAGGCCCACAGAAAATTCTGTTCTATTGCTATATAAACATGGAACCCACCAAAAGAAAGATTAGACTCTCTTCTTTCAGCAGAAAAAAAAGTAATTTAATATCTTTTTCCATTCTTTAGAAATCAGCATTACAAAATACCTTAGTTTGAGCAATTTTCCCATTTCTGATGAAAAAAACAGAGAAAATGAGCTTTTTGTAAACACACAAATTTCAAACATAACTCTGACTTAAACCAAGCTATTTTTTGCATTATTTACATCTCAAACATCTGAATAATGTTTTCCTTTTACAAAATGCCATGAACAACCAGCCAAATAGAGCTTTTGATAGCAAAGTAACAATTTATTCACACATGACTACTGAGAGATGACGGTTTGTCGCCGAGATGACGTCGTTGTCGCCACGTCAGCCGTGTAAACTTTTCCCTCATCATTGTCTGTCTCACAAAGATGGATTATTTTTGCGTTTCTGCGGGGTCTGCTCGGCGAGCCGCTGCACTGGGGTTCTCACTCGTTTTGCTCGGTCGTCCAGTGACTGGCCTCCCAGGCCTCCTCTCGGTTGTTTTGTATGGTCGGAGCGCCGCCTGGCATCATGCCGCCAGTGCTCCGACCATGCTGCCCGGCCGTTCACTGCTGTTGAACCGGGTTGCCTTGTCTTACAAAATGCGCTCCCTTCCAGTGGCCAGTTTTATTGCTTTAAAATGGGTTTGGAGCGTTGTTCTTTGTTTCTCAGATAAAGCGGAAGCTATATATGCTTCTTATTAAAAAAAAAAAAAAAAAAAAAAACGCAAAAGACGTATAAATACGTTTTTGGGACAGTAAAGCATTTAAAAATAGAACAGATTTATACATTTCTGGAAGCAAATGAGTTTGTAATTTTCCAGTTTGGTGGATTTGAGCGACGCCGGTGGACAAAAGCGGTAGTGTTTTGCCTCAAGGAAGACTGCGTTTCCCACCAGGACCGGCGCTGTATTTCCCATGAGAATCAGAGTACACCCGAACAGTGTCGTAAAAATCATCAACGACTCAAAAATCAATGTCCCGGTCGCCTGCAGATGGATTAAACATTTCTGTTTTCAGCAGCTGTGTAATGGATGAATATTAATAAGGTAATGAATCCAGTTGTGGCTAAACAATAGCATATGACAGTTAGCAACTGATTGGCTTATTGTGGTTGACCAACCCTCCACCCGTACTCGTGACCAGTTCGGTTTTGGGGTGCATCACAGCAGCGAGTGAAAGCCGGGCCAATATTCTGTGTATCCTGTATCCGGTGGAGCTTCTCTTTTCTTTTTTTTTTTCTTCCTCAGACAAAATTTTTGTCTGTTGTTGCTCTGCCATCTTTGCAGCATTCGCACGAAAGCGTTCGCATCGACTTCCGTCTTTATAATGAACGGGAAAAGGCTTGACTTATGCTATAAAGCAGTCAACACATTTGTAGTTTTTTTTTTTGTTAGTGTTGGTGAAAGCGATACAGACGCCTTAAGATATAAAAGAGGTGTCATTCAACTAGTCAGTTAACATATTATCATAAATGTTATGAAAATATTTTATAAATAATGAAAAGTTACCCAGTGTTGCTTGAAGGCCTTAAATTCAAATTATTGCATTTAAGACTTTTCTAGACTTTTTAAGACCCCACAGGTACCCTGTCATATTATCAAACTAATGTGCAAGTCAAAACTTGACTCAATGAACGGTTAAAGGCATTGACTGCTGTGGTTCAAAGTTTCTCAGAGGGTGCTTTGCAAATAGATTTAATATGGTGATTACATTTTGAACAGGACCATGAGTGCAGCTCAAGATAGAACTGGCCACTGAAGTGTTACTCCCATTGTATTTATACTGAATAGTTCAAATATATTACAGCTATGTTCTATTGAGTGTTAACCTTGTAGAGGCTCCCTCGTGGCACAGAGAGAAATTTGGAACAGTGTTGTTATTCAGCAAGTATTAGAATAAGTACATGTCAGGAATTTTCTTTTCAGGGGAAAACACAAGTACTGGTATGTGTCTTTTATGATAAAGCTGTAGTGACAATATCTCCCTTGGGACTTGGAAATGAATGATTTTGTAGCCTGTAATAGTTGAAAAAAACCTGATACAGATTTTGATGATAAATTATTAGTTTACATTTTGAGCGTCATTGATGTACAGTTGTGGTCAAAAGTTTACATACACTTGTGAAGAACATAATGTCATGGCTCTCTTGAGTTTCCAGTTATTTCTACAACTCAGATTTTTCTCCGATAGAGTAATTGGAACAGATACTTCTTTGTCACAAAAAACAGTCATGAAGTTTGGCTCTTTTATGACTTTATTATGGGTTAACAGAAAAAGTGATCAAATCTGATGGGTTAAAAATATACATACAGCAACACGAATTAGCAATTTTGGCGAATCATTGACTTGAACAAGTCAGGAAAGTCACTTGGAGCCGTTTCAAAGCAGCTGCAGGTCCCAAGAGCAACAGTGCAAACAATTGTTTGTAAGTTTAAAGTGCATGGCACTGTTTTGTCACTGCCACGATCAGCTGCGTTTTGCAAGCTATCGCCTGCTGCTGAGAGAAAATTGGTCAGGAGGGTGAAGATTCAACCAAGAATCATCAAAAAGCAGATCTGCCAAGAATTAGAAGCTGCTGGAACACAGGTGTCAGTGTCCACAGTCAAGCGTGTTTTGCATCTCCATGGACTGAGAGGCTGCCGTGCAAGAAGGAAGCCCTTGCTCCAAAAGTGGCACCTTAATGCTCGACTGAAGTAAGCTGCTGATCACATGGACAAAGATAAGACCTTCTGGAGGAAAGTTCTGTGGTCAACGAAACAAAAATCAAGCTTTCTGGCCACAATGCCCAGCAATATGTTTGGAGGAGAAAAGGTGAGGCCTTTAACCCCAAGTACACCATGCCTACCGTCAAGCACGGTGGTGGTAGTATTATGCTGTGGGGCTGTTTTGCTGCCAATGGAACTGGTGCTTTACAAAGAGTAAATGGGATAATGAAGAAGGAGGATTACCTTCAAATTCTTCAAGATAACCTAACGTCATCAGCTCGAAGATTGGGTCTTGGGCGCAGTTGGGTGTTCCAACAGGACAATGACCCCAAACACACATCAAAAGTGGTAATGGAATGGCTAAATCAGGCTAGAACTAAGGTTTTCGAATGGCCTTCCCAAAGTCCTGACTTAAACCCCATTGAGAACTTGTGGACAATGCTGAAGAAACAAGTCCATGTCAGAAAGCCATCAAATTTAACTGAACTGCACCAATTCTGTCAAGAGGAGTGATCAAAGATTCAACCAGAAGCTTGCCAGAAGCTTGTGGATGGCTACCAAAAGCGCCTAATTGAAGTGAAAATGGCCAAGGGACATGTTACCAAATATTAGCGCTGCTGTATGTATATTTTTGACCCAGCAGATTTGATCTTTTTTTTTTCTGTTCACCCATAATAACCAAACTTCATGAATGTTTTTTGTGACAAAGAAGTATCTGTTCCAATCAGAGAAAAATCAGAGTTGTAGAAATAACTGGAAACTCAAGAGAGCCATGGCATTATGTTCTTCACAAGTGTATGTAAACCTTTGACCACAACTGTAAGGGGATGCTATACTAAACCTTTGGCAAAATATGTACTCTGAGTGGGTATCTGTGTTTTAAATGCAATTTCTTGACAAAATCCAAATGTTCTTCTTTTTCTTGAAATGTCAAATGTCAAACACCAGCACTTCTCCTGAATGCAATTACATAATTACTCCATTGTAGCTGGGTTGTATAGTCTCTCTGCTATATGACAGCCAAAGCAGTTTGCCACTTCAAAGAGGGGGAAAGTAGTTCACAATCAGCCTCAGTCTTCCAGCAGGCTGCTTCAATTGTAAAAGCCTCTTAAAGATTTAATCTGGGTAATTCAAAATGTAAATTTGTTTGCACATTTCTCATTAAAAACTAGAAGTTCACCCTTCACCGTGTCTGTCTGCGTTGACTTGGCAATGGTGCAGTTGAATGATTTGACTTACAAAAAGAGAGCCAACATTATTATGAAGTCAACTGCCCTTTCAATGATAATTTTGTATTATGATCGAATAAGTACTAATTGGGGTGGCGGGAGTTTATCAAATGAATGTGTTAGCAACATCACAGACGACAGCAATTGTCCTCGATTTTTTAGTGTCTTATACTCAAGGCACTCAACCCTCCCGAAACTCAGCTCAAGGGTGAAGTCACTACGCGCTCCATCATGTTGACAGTTCTCCTTATATACTTGCATTTGTGAGGTTTGGCATTCTTTATGGTGCATGACAAACATTTTCAGTAGTATGCAAATTCAAAATTTGCCCTTGAGGGATCATAATCAGGAGAAATATACAAATAAATAAAACAGCCGTTTTCAAAGTGTAAGGCACATGTCCCCTCTGGGATGTCAAAGGACTTCAGGCAAAGTGCAGTTACTCCAAGCGCACTTATGTTTATAGTTAAACTGAACAAAAACAAAAATGCACCACTTTCATTTCCTCCAGTTTTACATAAACTGAATTTAAAGATGTCAGACTTTTTCTGCATACATTTATCGGGCATATGAAACAGGAAAATTGTCCTGTAGCCAGAGAATTAACTATAGTCTGTTCCACCACAGCTTGAGAGTTGTACCTGTGACAGTAAGTAAAAATAAGTAACTATTTTTTCAAAAATATCTATCCAATAATGCTCCAACCCAATTCCAGTCCTATCCATTTCTCCTAACTGTTTCACAGCTGTCTCCCACTATGAATTATGACACCATGTTTTTCATTGAACAATCCTGATGAGGTTATGAGTGAGCCAAGGACATTGTTATCTCTCCTATGGCCAACAGTAACACAGTTTATTAGCCTTCACAGCATGGACCTCTTTTCTCCATCTAATCCTTCGTTGCTGCACTCCAACCCTCCACTGTCAAATTACATAGCATAGTGAGACAGGAAGAGTGAGCGAGAAAAATGAAAGGATGAAACTCTAATCCGTTACATCGGTGCTTTGACTCGTGCAGCTCATATTGTGTTATTCATCTCGTAGCTTCTTCAACTCAAAATAGCCCTATTAACAGAGCTCTATTCCAGCAGTGAGAGAGATGGTGTGCACTGCAGGTGTGTGTGAATGTTTCACAGGCAGCCAAGTCCACCACACGTGTGATTAAATGACATGGTCCACCCCTCCTATTATTGTGCCTGAATATAAGGGTGTAGAGTGACTATTTAATAATATTGCAGTGAAGCCTCAGCCTGATTCATAATGGTCACATCCTTATAATGCCTGATGTGGTATAATTGTATTTGAACCAGTGGTGATTGCTTCCCCCAAAATGTAAAAAAATAAAGGATCAAATGTAAAGTGTTGTGTGTATACAGTGGGGCAAATAAGTATTTAGTCAACCACTAATTTTGCAAGTTCTCCCACTTGAAAATATTAGAGAGGCCTGTAATTGTCAACATGGGTAAACCTCAACCATGAGAGACGGAATGTGAAAAAAAAAACAACAGAAAATCACATTGTTTGATTTTTAAAGAATTTATTTGCAAATCATGGTGGAAAATAAGTATTTGGTTATACCAAAACTTCATCTCAATACTTTGTTATGTACCCTTTGTTGGCAATAACGGAGGCCAAACGTTTTCTGTAACTCTTCACAAGCTTTTCACACACTGTTGCTGGTATTTTGGCCCATTCCTCCATGCAGATCTCCTCTAGAGCGGTGATGTAGGGCTGTCGTTGGGCAACACGGACTTTAAACTCCCTCCACAGATTTCTATGGGGTTAAGATCTGGACACTGGCTAGGCCACTCCAGGACCTTGAAATGCTTCTTACGAAGCCACTCCTTTGTTGCCCTGGCTGTGTGTTTGGGATCATTGTCATGCTGAAAGACCCAGCCACGTCTCATCTTCAATGCCTTTCCTGATAGAAGGAGATTTTCACTCAAAATCTCTCGATACAAACACAAAACAAAAAAACAAAACATGCATTCATTGAACACATGACCAAAAACTACAACAAACGAGTAAAAGGGTGGCTAGATATAGATTTTACAAGCGGCGACAACAAACCGCCGGTTTAGGATTTGAGGCCGTCGTCGGCGTTTTTGCCGTCTTTAGGCTCCGCCTCCATGCTGTCGTCTCCCATTTCAGGGTTTTCGGCGTTCTGGAACATGTCAGTCTTTCCTTTACACAGATCAGTCGTCCTGGTCCCTTTGCTTGAAAAACATCCCAAAGTATGATGTTTCCACCCCCATGCTACGCAGTGGGTATGGTGCAATTCAGTATTCTTTCTCCTCCAAACACAAGAACCTGTGTTTCTACCAAAAAGTTCTATTTTGGTTTCATCTGACCATAACACATTCTCCCAGTCCTCTTGTAGATCATCCAAATGCCGCGGACGGGCCTGGACGTGTACTTTCTTCAGCAGGGGGACACGTCTGGCAGTGCAGGATTTGAGTCCCTGGCGGTGCATTGTGTTACTGATAGTAGCTTTTGTTACTGTGGTCCCAGCTCTCTGTAGGTCATTCACTAGGTCCTCCCGTGTGGTTTTGGGATTTTTGCTCACCGTTCTTGTTATCATTTTGATGCCACTGGGTGGGATTTTGCATGGAGTCCCAGATCAAGGGTCAAGTGGTCTTGTATGTCTTCCATTTCCTAATAATTGCTCCCACAGTTGATTTCTTTACACCAAGCATTTTACCCATTGCAGATTCAGTCTTCCCAGCCTGGTGCAGGTCTACAATTTTGTCTCTGGTGTCCTTCGACAGCTCTTTGGTCTTGGCCACAGTGGAGTTTGGAGGGTGACTGACTGAGCTTGTGGACAGGTGTCTGTTATACCGATAATGAGTTAAAACAGGTGCCATTAATACAGGTAACGAGGGGAGCCTCGTTAGACCTTGTTAGAAGAATTTAGACCTCTATGATAGCCAGAAATCTTGCTTGTTTGTAGGTGACCAAGTACTTATTTTTCACACTAATTTGGAAATAAATTCTTTAAAAATCAAACAATGTGATTTTCTGTTTTTTTTCCTCATTCTCTCTCTCATGATTGAGGTTTACCCATACTGACAATTACAGGCCTCTCTAATCTTTTCAAGTAGGAGAACTTGCACAATTGGTGGTTGACTAAATACTTATTTGCCCCACTGTACCTGCTTGTCTCGCTCCATCAGCATCTATCTCGCTCAGTCAGCTTCATGACGTGTGCGTTGGGCTTCCGTAGTCAACAAGCATCCTGTAGTTATTATGCCCTTATCTGGTCATTGTCTTGGCGCTGCAAATTCCAATCATTCCAAATCCAAATACTAATACTCCAAATATATTCTACTTGTTTTCTTAAACTATGATTTAAATGCTATTTATTTTATACTGGGTGTGTTAGAGTGATACAAACAGTCAAACAGTAAATATGGGAAAGGATACTTCAATACATCAAAATCTTATTGGTTGTCACACATTTTTAAATAAACTTTACATTCAAGAATAGTGAAATTCTCTGGCGACCAGTTCAGGTTGTACTCAGCCTTATAACAGAGTCAGCTGGGAATAAATAAAGCTTATCGGTGACCCTAATAAGACAAGCACTGTAGAAAATGTTCACATGGTCACACATTTCTGCCTTGTTGTCTTACGTTCTTTCTTTCTCTCTTCTCTCTCTATAGCACTGTCCTCTGGTGTCTTTTTATGAAGTCATCTATTTTGTTGCAGACAGGCTGGAAATGAGCATATTCATTGTGTGTTGCAGTATGGCCACATAGTCAAAGTAATTAATCGTCTGTCTAATTTCCCCCCAGGGCTCCTGATGCAACTTGTCATTTGGTAACATCTCATCACTTGTCATAAAAGATGGCTGCCAAGGGCATCGTCTGTAAAAAATTTTCCCAGGGGATTATCCTTTTGCAGATCTTTAGATACATACCATTGAGACTTGCAAACCAGCGTCACAGCAGAAAATAAGTAGCTTATTGTTTGCAAGCTCATGATGGAGAAACGGACGTGCTCTGGTCTGCCCATATGTCGGCGTAAATGGTCAGTATGCTCCACCCACAGAAATCTCTACTTGTCGCCCTGGCGACAGCCTTGGATCAATAATGCATCAGCCAACAGACGAGGTGACTGCCTCTGCTATCATTTATTACATCTCGTCCTTCTTTCCTCAGTTTGAGTATTAGCAAAGAAAAGGTTAAAGACTTTAGGAAGCCTCACATGAAGACATATTTTATCTAAAGAAGTTCTACAGCGATTCTCTTTTCAGAACTATGATGACCCCCTTTCCCTTTAATCCAGGCGTGTCAAACCGGTTCTCAAAGAGCCGCAGTGGGTGCTGGATTTCATTCCAACCAAACAAGAGCAATACCTTTTCACCAATCTGCTGTTTTACAAGTGTAAACAGTTGATTGCAGTCAGATTCTGATTGTTTTAGCCGAACCCTAATTTGGGTTTGTTGGAAAAAAGACCCGGACCCACTGCTGCCCTTTGTGAAATCGTTTTGATACCCCTGCTTTAATCTATAGCCTTGTAACACTATGGAAACAGAGGCCAAATATGGAGCTGGGAGGGTTATTTTCAACGCATTTTTTTCGTGTATTCTGTCTATCAAGAACAAATCCATGCATCAGCATGGCAGAGTTGAAACTGTAAACCTCCCCCAGACATCGGTTAATTTAACATATGTAGCATAGATTGATGCAGAGGTGGACTGGTCATCGGGCATACTGGGCACTTCCCGGTGGGCCGACACACATTTTTGGGCTGATGACGCTGTTTAGTTTAAAATAAAGGTTCTCGGCCGTGGCTCACGGCCAATTCGTTGGTCCAGTTTTTGTTAGTCCAATGAAATATCTCAGTGTTCTGCTCACCCTGCCCCGAGGACAACTGAGATGGAAATGAATAAGAGGTAGTTGAAGACTGCAGAGAGGCGGCTGAAAAATCAACAGATTGATGGAAGAATTTGGAAGAATAAGTGACATATTTATTCACAGAATACCCTATACAGCAAAAGCGGGTACGTCAACAGGCGCTGCCACTAAAGTGGCGGCGGCACCATGTGTCATGTGCGTGTGAGTGTTACACATAAAGAGAGTGATTAAAATGATTATCAATAAGTTGTCGAGATTAATTTATTTACAGTGTTATTTTAGTTTTCTATAAAGTCAGTTTGCATGTGCTACAGTTTATAGCGATTATAACCACAATGTTTTTAAAATGTATACTCATATATATTTGTAGGTATACATTTCCCCACGGTTGGACTGATAATGGTTTATCACATTTTACCTCATGCTAAACTGTTCAGCATGTTTTTTTTTTAATTTGTAGCAGCAAAAAAATAGAACATTTATGAATTAATTAAACACTAATACAATCTGTTAAAATCAATAAAATTAAATCCAATAAATAAAATCAATAATTCATAAACATCCTGTGCCTCTCTCTCCGTTAGTTAAGTCAAATTGATGAAAAAGGAGTAGAGTCACATGGAGAAAAGGCAGGTTATGATAATTATTATTTTTTTAAATATTGGAATGTATGTAATATATACTAGTGCTGTCAGGCAATTAAAAATTTGCAAACTAATTAATTACAGGATTTGGAAGTATCCATCCATCCATCATTTATGCATTCTAGAACATAAAAAAAAAAAAACATAGTGCATGACAAATCAATTAAATACTGTAAGGAGAAGATTTGAAATCCGATTTAATGTTGCACTATGCATAATCGCAATTTTTTTCCCCACCAGCCTATTTTTTTTCTTTTTAACAGATACAGCGTACAGTAAATATTGTACAACTAAACACTTTACAAGCTATGCTACGCTAGCACCAGCCCCGCTTTTTTTTTTCTTTAAAGTTTTACGGGGAAAAAAATGTCTACCGAAGTCAGTATACGTCTCACCTAATGCAGTCTTCTGATATGCTTGCAAGCATGACCTGTTTTTTTTTCACTGAAACTGCTGATAGTTAGTTTTGCCTAAGATAATCATGGACTTTTAACTCCCAACCAGCAGGGCTCATGACCTATTTTGCATGATCAATTAATCACCAAACAGACACACCTCCTTTTAAGCGCAGCATATAAGCAACACCGAGCTCACTGTTTGGTGTGCATTTCTCTACACAGCTTTGTTCTGTCATTGAATGCACCCAGAAATTTCTGAAATTAAAATTGCGCAGTAATGATCTCTTGCCTCCAGTCTTTTACTTTGCAATACAGTCCAGCCGTCTCACCTGAATTGAAAACGAACAAGCGGAGGACCTAAAAGACTGCCTCCAACACTACCCTGGGCTAACATTGACAGGTATGTAATCTACGAGGCTAGGAAAAGGCACAAACAACCACACACAACACACACACACACACACACACACACACACACACACACACAAGGTGGGCCTCCCAGGACAGATATGCCAGGGCCATTTTTTGGTTCCAGTCCACTGTAAATTGTTCTTAAGATATATCTTTTGCATACCTAAATGAATAATGTGTTTGCTTGCACTGATTATGGATTACGACTACAAACATTATACATTAGAGTACAAGTAGTATAGTATAGTATAGTAGAGCTGGGAATCTTTGGGCACCTAACGATTCGATTACGATTCTGAGGGCTCCGATTCAATTATAAAATGATTATTGATGCACCCCTCTTAACAGTAAATAAAAAACTCCAGTCCCCATTCTGTATCAGCAGCTTTAAACAACATTCAATTAATGTTGTGAATCAACTGTTGCAGTTGTTTAAATTACTACCGTTATTCCATAATTTCCCTTCTGTCTACTTTGGTCAAAGTTTTAAAACTATTTCATCATTTAAAGATAGATTCCAGACAAGATTCTGCCGATTTAGGAGTATTTTAGATAAAAAGTTAATTAGGTTCGCTACAACAGGGCCTTCTAGAGAGGTCTACTGCTTTAAGATGGCGGCTGTTTACTTACGCCGGAAAGTCTGTCATTTTGCATCTCTGTTCAATAATACATGTTTAACACCGATGTCATCTGTCATGTGCATCTAGTTATACATATATATGATGTCTACTGTAGCCGTATGTTTGTAGCAACTAGCAACTGGGCGTTGTTTGTAGCGGCTGTCGGCCGCAGTCAGGTATGATTATTTTTTTATCTAGCGGCATGAGTTGAACATGATATTTACTCTCGGTCCGTTCCTCATTGCGTCCCAAAGACCGCGCTGACTGTGTTTTACTTCCGCTTTACCTGGTATAATTCAATAATCGGAATTTGGATATTTGTGAATCGTTCTTGAATCTTCCACGGCCGAATCGCGAACAATCTAAGAATCGGAAATTTCGCACGCCTCTATAGTATAGTATAGTATATAGTATAGTATAATGGCTTTCCAACTAACAGACAAACTGCACTGACAAACTTACTGCAGATAAGGAAAGTTGCGACACACTGCAGGAGCTGAAAATTGCATGTTACTCAGGTTATGTTTTTACAAAACTGAGGCGCAGAGATGTATCAGAATGCAACCGATCAATTACTCAACCTATGCCTTGAAATGTTCACCACTGGCGCTGACAGTCTTACAGGTTTGATTTGGTATATGTACTATATCTTGAGTTCCCCTGTGGTGTTCCTTTCATCGGTTTTGCCTCTTCTTATACCTTTCTTACTCTTTCTTAACCGACCTTCCTTTTCCTTCTTTTCGTTTTGCCTCTGTTGATTACTCTCTCACTCCTCCTTTGTTTGACAAAGTTAATGTAATTCAATTGCTGTTGCCAGTTGGTTCGTCTGCTTTAACATATCAAAGGTGCTGTGCTGGTAGAAAGCTCCTCATTAACCCAACGGAAGACATCAAGCCATGGTACTTTGCAAATCACAAGGGATGATGGGGCCACAGTCAACACACAATTAAAGACATTTGGAGAATATTTAATGAAAAGGGTTGGCATGAAGGATTTGTCATTCCTTGTCCTACTGGCTTCTTTTCTGCACCCGTCCATCGACTAACAAATGGCTTGAAACACTGATTTATCTTTTAGTCACTTCTCACATTTGCAAAATCTTGCTGTGATCAGGGATGGAACAGAACGTGATTTTATCATTGCCTCAGGCCATGCCACATGAAGGCAAACAAGTAACTTGCCTGGTAGCGCTTCATGAAGCCCAATTAGATTGGCAGTCGTGCATATGTTTTTCTCAGCGCCATTTGACCACTGTTAGGCAGGAAAGATGGTAGAAGTGAGCATAAGTAAAAAGGGGTGCAAATAAGAGGAAAATATTAACAAATGAGGAGGGAAGGAAAGGGAAGGGAAAGTAGATTTGTTTCTCATGTAAATGATAGGTTATGTTCATCTGGCTGTGTGAGCAAAAAACAGTCATTTGCATCTGAGATTGTTTCTTGTCATTGCCAGTTCCCAGTTCTGCATCTGCTTGCTTTACTGTTATTTTGTAGTATGACCGCTACAATTGTTGCTTATTTTGTGATCAATCATACTCCTTAATTCAATTTTAACACACAGTGTGCAGTGAATTTTACAACAGGAGCGATAAAAAAAAAAAATGATGTCAACTTTCCATCAGTAGTGCCCCTTGATTGATAGGTGTGCACATGCATTAAATGTGTTTGCTGTGACATACCATGTCTCCTACCTCCAACATCAACACGCACACACACAACTCATTCCCTCTAGATACATCAACTCTTTACTTCAAAATCGTGACCTCCCAGTGCTCTCAGCTTTAGCACCACATTTTTAACTCACACCGGTTTGCAAGACTTGCCTGGCAAGTCGGCTACATCTGTCCACACTCCCACCATACCATTTGTGAGACAGGCCATGTCTCACTAGCTGACAAGCTTTCGGCAGGGATTCCATCTTGCCACGATGCATAAAGTGAGCGAGTCCTGCAAAGCTGCTGTGCGGCCAGATTGTGCCTGCCACAAAATTGCAAGAAGGCTGTGAAACTAGCGGGAGGAAAAAAAAGTAAACTTGCCAAAATATGTTATAAGTGGGCAGATGCAACCACCTGAGCTACAGTACTTCACCTTCTTTTCATTTGGTGGTATCGTTCAGTGTTATTGATGTAATTGACCTGCCTGTCTGAGGACAAGGGGAAATCTATTGAGGAAAGGGTGTTTCTCTTACAAAATGGAAGTATGAGTCATGGCAGACAAGTTGCACTCTTGTGTCTCCCGCCATCTTATTGATCGTAAGTTAAGGGTAATTGAACAAGACTGGTCTCATGCTGGAGAGAAGATGTGGCTCATATGGCTTGGACTTGCTTGATCTGCAGAGGGTACAAGACTTATACAGTAGCTTCTTTCTTTTTTTTCCAAACAGGAAGAGGTTTTGTGTGGACAAAGAAAAACAGAAGAGAGACAGAAGAGGAGAAGAACGAACGACAACAAAATATACACTGAACACCTACACCACCTTTGAATATGGTGGTGCTATCGTTAGCTAATTGTATTTCCCGTGGACACCATGTGGGGGACCGAAGAGAAAGTGGAGAGAGGCTGAGTCAAAAATAGATGTGATTAGGCAGGGTGGAGCGTACACAAAACAGCAATGTGAGAAGTCATATGTGAATCACTTGTTCATGTGGATATGTTAACATCCTAGTGTATGCTGCCTGATCGCTAATCCTGGCACCGACATTCTCTCTACTTCAGTGTGTCTAACTCAGTGTTGTTAATAATGGCATTATTTTCTTCAGTAGTGAGTAATCTAATTAATTACTTTTCTAATCTTGGCAACGCCGTTACCGTTACTGAGGCGGGAAAGGCGTCCATTACTATGTTGGTTGACTGACGCGAGAAAAGTCTGAGAAAGATGGACTCACGGAGATGAAAGAGCAGAGCAGGAGTGGGGAGGAAGCAAGGGAGGGTGACGCCATTGCAAACGCGATGCTACCATGCTAGGTGGCTCCAATAATACCTGACTGTAGCCGATAGCCTACAAACTACGCCCACATGATGCTTCGGTAGATATCACATATATACAGACCTAGATGCAAATGACAGACATGGCTGCATTAGCAACATGTATAATAAAGAACTAGATGTGTTAGTAAACAGTCGCCATCTTAAAGCAGTAGCCTTCTCAGGAAGGCTCTATTGTAGAGAACCTTCCTAGCAAACCTAAGTTACTTTTTAACTAAAACGCTCCTAAATCGGCAAAATCTTGACTTAAATCTATCTTTAAAAGATGAAATAGTTTTAAAACTTACACATGTCAAAAGTAGACAGAAGGGAACTAATGCAATAACAGGGGCAATTTTAACAACTTTAACGGATGATTCACAACATTAAATGACTTCCATACATAGCAAAGGTTACTAACTAGTTATCCCAATATCCGCAATACCCCTGTGTCTACTTTTTTTTTGTTTGTTTGTTTTTTTTTTTGAGAAAATAAAACATTAAAATGATCACCAGTTACTTTGCCAAGTAACTACTAATTACTCTTACATTCAGGTAACTGAGTTACTAACGCAATTACTTTTTGGGAGAAGTAATTTGTAACTGTAATTAATTACTTTTTTCAAGTAAGATTAACAACACTGGTCTAATTGCACCCAGTCATGTGTGAATCCCATCAGACATGTGATACCTGGGTAGAAAAGAGAGGGGGAGGCTGAAGCAGGAGAGCGCCGAGAAGCCACTGCGGGGGGTGGCGCGGGACCGAAGCCCCGATCTTCCCCACCTACGCAACCGGCAGCCCAGGCGAAGAGGAGGCCACGCCATAGAGAAAAGTGTGTGACCCACCTGCCACCCTATTACTGTGGCTGCCAGGTCACCGTGATGAGATTGCGTGGGGAGGGGAGGGACCACCGCACATCCCACTGCCCCCGCCCCCTGGGAAGTATAATGTAAGTGGTGCGTAGTAGCTTGCAGTAGCTTCTTTTGACCCATTGCTTAATAATAATAATGATGCATTTTGTTTCAAAGCGTCTTTATGAACACTCAAGGTCACTGTACAAGACGAACAAATAAAAGTCTGGAGACGCACGGATCAAAAGCAAACTCATGTAACAGGAAATTAAAACGGCATAGCACGGAGCAGAACACAGGTCAAGCTGGGTATGATAATTCGAATAGGTGGGTTTTGAGTCTGGATTTGAAGAGTGTGAGGAAAGTTAAGTTACGTATATCAGGAGTTAGAGCATTCCATAGCTGATGGGCAGAGTGGATAAACACTCTGGAACCATAGGTGACAGGATGGGCACGTGGGACAGAAAGACGGAAGGTGGAAGAGGAGCGGAGTGATCCAGGAGGCGTGTTAATATGAAAGGAATAGATAGGATTGGGCCAGACCGTGAACATTTTTAAAAGTGATGAGGAGTACTGTATCTTATAGTTGATTCTTTGTTTGACCGGTAGCCAATAAAGTTGACGTAGGATGGGGGGATGTGGTGTGTGGTTGGGGTTCGTGAGATGAGGCGGGCTGCTGACTTTTGGAGGAGCTGAGGTTTCTGGAAGTAATTATTTATTGCAGTAGTCGATCCAGGAGGTGACTAAACTGCAAATAAGAGTGGCGGCCATTTCGGGGTTGAAAGAAGGGCGAAGACAGAAAATATTATAAAGGTGGAAGTAAGCAGATCTCGTGATGTCGTTAATGTGGGAGTGGAAGGACAGCTTGCTGTCTAGGATGACACTCAGGATGGATGAGAAATGGATGCAATGTTAACCGAGAGTTAAGTTATTGTAATTAGTGAGCATGGCAGGGGGTGCCGACTAAGAGGACTTCTGATTTGGAGCTTGTGAGTAGTAAGAAGTTTGAGGAGGGATATAAATTGATATCTTGTAAGCAGGGGCGAGTTAGAGGGTGTAATGGAGGAGGTTGGTTGAATATAGAAATATAGAGCTGGGTGTCATCCATGTAGCAGTATTGTATGCAAGTATCTATTTGCAAAGCTCAAAAGATATTAAACAGTCCTCCAACTTTTGAAAAACAGTGACTAAAGATGAACAGTTCTCCAACCTATGAAAAACAGTAACTAAAGATGTGGCAATATGTCATTTCAAAACTGGAAATACGTACATAGTCGTCCTTTGGTGGTCATTTAAGATTTTTTTTTTTTTTTTTTTTTTTTTTTCATTAATGTACTTCTTTTTTTCTTTCTCCATTCAATATGACTGGTACTCTTAAATTTTGATTTAATGGACATGTAGTGGAAGAAACAATTTAAGGCATTACGTTTTGGGCTAGGGTTTAGGATTACACATTGTGAGTACCTTTTCCAATTACAGTATACTATTCTCTGTCTTTTTTCTATTGTTTGTTTAAACCAGCTCCTGCTTGACTGTTCCCTCTAAGGTTTTTATTCACCCAAACTAGCCCCTGTGCTCTGTCTACTGTATTCGTAACACTGTATTTTAGCTCAAGGCGTGAGTTTTCAAGGTCAACTGAACTGGAACATAAAGGCCTTTACAATCAATTGGACAAGCCAGTACAAATAAATTTAGCATTTCATAACATTCTTTAAAAACATCCCTTTCTAAAAAAAAAATGATTTAATTGTGTTAAGAAAAAAAATCCAGTAGGTTTTGTAATACATAAATTAGTTTAATGTATATTATTCACATTATTCAAACCTTCATATGGTCAGAAAATTCTGGAAACTTATGCATGACCATCATTTTGATGCATTTTAGTAAACAATTGATGGTAACAATGTGTATTAGCATTTAATTTCCTGACTTAAAGCAGTCTTTATTATTACTGTAAATATTTATACTTGTGATTTCCACATCAAGAGACAATTGTAGTCTGATGTGTAAATAATGACGAGAATAACATTGCTCATCACAAGTGAGCATCTTTGTTGGGGTTAATTCATTTAACACTGTCCTGCTCCCTGAGAATGACACGTTTTTCATGGCCCATTGGCCTGATCTAAATTAGCTTATCGGAACACTTTGTCTAAATTTGTCACTGTGGCTACCAAGGTTGGCACCGATGGATGGATCACTGAGCGGCGCCCTTATCTCCCATATCAATTTTCCGGAAACCCTAAAAATATACACAATTCCACAGAGAAGCAAAAGGAGGATATTGTTGGTTTCTATTATATATACTGTATATCTCTTTGACTTCAATGTGACATTGTCCTCTATATAGAATGTCAAAGCAACTGACATTTAAACAACATGATTTAGGATTATTTCCGGAAATCTCCGCAACAGAGGCACATTTTTATAAGGTATGTAAATCACCATCTTTGAAAGGGCGGTATTATGGAAAATTGACTTTCAAATGTGTGAATACATATACGTAGTTAGATCTCTGGAAGGCCTCCCCACGAATCAAGTGTAAAATTAAACAACCAAGTAAAACTTTTATTAGCTTTGATGTGAAAATGTGTGGGTGAGAAAGTTGTTTTGAATATATCCTTGGGGTATTGTTTGGGGGGGGGGGGGGGATCATAGCTACAAACATGTTATTAAGACATCTGGGAAGATATATTTTCTTTAATTTGTGAAATTTTAAATCAACTTTATAGGATTCTTACTAAATAATCCCACACACTCCCTGCTATGAACATACTGTATATAAACTACACACATACATACACACAAGTACAATAGAAATGAATAAAAAAAATATTGTTAACACTTTACAATAAGGGTCCCTTAATTAACATTAGTTAATGCATTTTTAGACAATAACTCATGTTTATGTAACATACATGCAACAACATACATGCAACAACAATAATTAATATAACTGCTTATCTAACATTTATTAATATATTAAATAACGTGAGTTAATGCATTAACTAATTAGTTAATGCATTAGTTACTGCATAACCAGACAGTAACGGTTTGGTAAAATTAAAAATATATGTAGGCCTATATGGGGTTAGGATTTGTCAATTTAGCATTTATAATTTCTTAGTTAAGAGACGCATGTGCTACACTTTACAATAAGGGTCCAAAAAACATTCAGTAATGGTTAATTAAGGTTAAGTAATACTTATGAGGTATGTTCATGTGAAATAATACCATACTTAAAGTTAGGTTAGCAGCACCCAAGGACTCACAGAGCAATGTTTCTCATTTTAAAATAACAATCACTTACTAGTACCAGTATACATTAATAACTATTTATTAATCCACTAATGTATATGTGAATTAATGTTACGTAATGTATTATATATATTATATATTATACCCTAACCTTACGTATGGTATTATTTCACGTGAACGTACCACATAAGTATTACTTAACCTTAATTAACCATTACAGAATGTTTTTGGACCCTTATTGTAAAGTGTAGCACACGTATCTTAACTAAGAAATTATAAACGCTTAAGTTCCACCGTCTTAACCTTTATTAACCATTAATGAATGCTTTTTGGACCCTCATTGTAAAGTTTAGCACATCTGTCCCTTAACTAAGAAATTATAAATGCTTAAGTTAACAAACCCTAACCCTATATAGGCTTATATATATATATATATATTTTTTTTTTTTTTACCAAACTATTAGTTACTGTCCGGTTATGCATTAACTAATGCATTAACTCATGTTAATTAATACTAGTATATTAATAAATGGTAGATCAGCAATTATATTAATTACAGCAATGTTACTTAAACATTAGTTATTGTCTTAAAATTCATTAACTAATGAAATAACTCATGTTAATTATTATATTAATAAATGTTAGATAATGGATTAGATGAATTATTGTCATTTTACTTAAACATGAGTTATTATCTAAAAATGCATTAACTAATGTTAATTAAGGGACCCTTATTGTAAAGTGTTAGCAAAATATTTATTTTTTTTCTCTATCTTCAAACACTAATGGTTGCTAACTCATTGTTGTTGTTATCTAAATGTCTGTAAGGGTTTTAAAATTCAAATGCTAATCAGTCTGTAATTAGGCACCCCTAGACTAAGGAGTTCATAAATAGTTCACAATGTGTCATCTTCTCACTAATCATTTGGTTAAAAGAAATGGGGGGAAAAAAGCCAGCCAGCTTGATGTGTTTAATCGTCATAAACTTTCACAGCCTCACTAACACCAGGAGTCAATTACATGGGGGAAGAGGAATGCCAAATTCACACCCTGCGGAGGAGAGAGGTTGATTGCTAGTGGTAAAGGCCCTGCAGCATTCAAAGGAAGTAAAGTAAATACACTGGGTGATAATTAAGATATTACATAATACTACAAGCTTGATTTCCTCTAACGTTTTGCATTTCAGCCATGGTGACTGTTTGATTTGTTTTGCTTGATATTGAGTGGGCACCAAATTGACAAAACACTTTTTCTTTCCCTCGGGAAGAGCAATACAACTGTTTACATGACTATTTGAATAGCCTATTCATTTAGAACTGATTATCAGACTTCAGAATGCTATTTTATTTTGTCTCCCAGCCTGAAACTGATAAACCCACAGCCTTGTGTAGCGTTCAAATGTCCTGTCTGGCAATCTGTAAGTTACCTTCTGCACAAAAGATCTTGGTCGGAGTTTGACTTTTGTGGCAGGGGGGAGTGCAAAACATGTTGATGACCCCGAAACGCGGTGTCAGCAATAAAAGTAAATTACAAGATATATGGTAACACTTTGCAATAAGGGTCCCGTAATTAACATGAGTTAATGCATTTTTAGAAAAAAAATGTTTAAGTAACATCACAATAATTAATAAATTGCTTATCTAACATTTATAAATATATTAATTAACATGAGTTAAAGCATTAGTTAATGCATAACTAGACAGTAACTAATGGTTTGGTAAAATTAAAAATATATATAGGCCTATATAGGGTTAGGGTTTAGGGTTTGTTAACTTAAGCATTTATAATTTCATAGTTAAGGGACACATGTGCTACACTTTACAATTAGGCTCGAGCGTTTACGTCACAGCAGCACGGGATCGTGCGAGATTTGCGACAACGCAGCCATTGGGGAAGCACGTCTGCATCACGGGACATTTAAACTTAACGGCAAATATAATGAACTACGAGTGCCAAAGATGGAAAAATGTAGGGAAAACTTGCCAGTTCGATACAGAGACAAACTTGTTACCACGGCGAAGGACAGATATGTGAGCAATTTTAAGGATGTGAACAATGTTGACCCTCACGAGCAAGCCGAACACAAATGGAATAAAGATGTCGACAAGCTTCCACCACTACGCGAAATGGACATCATGCTGTATTTAGTGTTTGGTGTATGTTACTACACTCATCAGCAAATCCGAAACTACAAATCGCTACAAAGCTACGAACAGTTTTGCTGCGGATGGGTGCAGGATCTTCACATTATGACCATAGCAAACGGCAACACCATCTTTTCTAGCAAAGGTAGGCAATGTGTGTTTACATTAGTCTGTGACCACAGATGTACAATTTTTTTGTTGCATAAAATGTAGCCTGTGTACAAATTCTTTGCCACTCTCTCACGTCAAAATATTACAGCTTTTTCATTTAGCAACGACAGGAATTATGTCTTATGAAGACAATGCACATGTATGCATGCTAGTTGTTTAGCTGTAGCTATAGCTAACAACAGGCCGACTTAGGGCGTAAAGTTACTGAAATTTGCGTAAACAAACGACATTAACTTACCGGAGTGGAAGTGCATAGAGCAAACTCAGTGTGTAACTGGAGAATCAAACGTTATGCCCTTCCTTCTGTTCGAGGCCACCCATGCCATTCTTCGACGTTTGGTAAGTTCAGATATGACCTTTCCCTCGCCTTTTCTCCATGTAGGGATCCTGAAGAAACTCAATGGTGTTCCGTCGAGCTGTACATTCTCCTTGCTATTCGATCGGTTGTTGCAATTCTTTACCGCACAATAATTTCCAACCATTTTTAAAGAGCGACCTGTGTTGAAATGCCTAACTGTTTCTCGCTTCCACAATGGCGATAGCGGTGGAAACCTCGCGAGTGCCACGTCATACGCTCGAGCCTAATAAGAGTCCAAAAAAACATTCAGTAATAGTTAATTAAGGTCAAGTAATACTTATGAGGTACGTTCACATGAAATAATACCACACTTAAGATTAGGTTAGCAGCACCCAAGGACTCACAGAGTAATGTTTCTCATTTTAAAGTAACATATTCACTTACTAGTACCAGTATACATTAATAACTATTTATTAACGCACTAATGTATATGTGAATTAATTTTAAGTAATGTATTGTATCTATTATATATTATAACCTAACCTTAAGTATGGTATTATTTCACGTGAACCTAACCCTGTATCGGCCTATATGTATTTTAAATTTTACCAAACTATTAGTTACTGTCTGGTTTTGCATTAACTAATGATTTAACCATTAATTAATATATTACTAAATGTTGAATAAGGGATTATGGAATTATTGTAGTGTTACTTAAACATTAGTTATTGTCTGAAAATGCATTAACTAATGCATTATTTAATGCATTAACTCATGTTAATTAATATATTAATACATTTTAGATAAGGGATTAAATGAATTATTGTCATGTTACTTAAACATGACTTCTTGTCTAAAAATGCATTAACTAATGTTATTTAGGGGCCCTTACTGATATATGCTCGGTTAATAGCTTAGCCCATGCTTAGAGGCATTCCAGCTATATGTGAATGTGTGTGTGCGTGCGTGAGTAGACACCGATTTTTGTTTTGTGCGGAGATATCCAATTTAATGCCAAGTTTTTCCAGCCACTCACACCCTTGCAAAACGAATCCTCACTGTGGTGAGTTTGAAAATATCGGTAGGCAAAACAGGAGACTGCATCCTTTTTGACTGAATATTCCAGCCAGAAATATTTACTGTATAATCATACATTGAAAACGAGCGTTTTTTTTTTTTTTGTTTCTCATCATTTTTGAGGAGAATTCTAAATCAAGCTGCTTAGGACAGCTACGCTTTTGGCCAAGGACATCGTCCATTGAATATGGTACGCCCGGTTGTGGCTCTGTTGTACAATTAGCTTCTTTAGTGGGACAAACTGAAACTCTGCTCACCATGTTGGCGGTGCTCTCCGGCGTTTCATGGTCCACATCTTCAGTCCTTGGTTCTCTCTCAGTAGTTGTTGTCGCTTTTGACAGCTTAGGTTTGAAAAAAAAAAACATGTACATTGGGGCAAATAAGCAGACCCGTGCCGCCCATAAGGCAATTTAAGCAACCGCCTAAAGGCGCACCAGCGTCCAAAAAGGCGTCAAGAAAAATATTCAAATAATATTTGATGAAAGCCGTATTCAAAAAATTTTACAAATCAATAAAACTAAACAACAACAAAACCGTTCATAAGAAGTCTTTAAATAATAATGAAATCATTTTTCTAGTGTGCCTTCTGCCCGTTTCACTTTTTCCTGTGATGCGATAACTTCACCACGGACCCTAGTTTCACCACCCAGCAGACCAGCGAGCTACCTGAAGGTGCTATTGTATTTTTAGCCTCCGCAGTTGAGCGACGTTACGGTGACAAGTCAACTTCATGAAAAGACAAAAGTCCTTGGGGTCAGAAGAAAAAGAAGACAACAAAGACGTGAAGAAAAACAGAGGTATGTTGTGATGATTTTTTTCAACAGCATAAGCATGTAGACTTGGCGCAACTGCAAACTAGCGGTTATCGTAATTTCCCGAATATAACGCACACTTTTTTTTCCCCAAAATCAACTTGTAAAATCATGGTAAGCATTATAAACGGGTAAATGGATGGAGACAGAAATATATATAAATTATATATATATCAGGGCTGTCAAAATTAACGCGTTAACGCGCGGTAATTATTTTTTTAAATTAATCACGTTAAAATATTTGACGCAATTAACGCACATGTCCCGCTCAGACAATATTCTGCCTTTTGGTAAGTTTTACAGCAAGGCTTTTTGTGCTAACAGCGAACTCTTGTGGTCGCTTTGCGACATGGTTTATTGTTTTTCTCCTCTCGTTCAATATGGCTGCACGATGTGTCTGTTGTGCATATATGATCCTTGGACAAGATTTGTCCGTAAGTATGGTTGTTGTAAAGAATGTACATATTATGTTAATAAGCAAAATGTTATATTTTTTGTATGAGACGCTTTTTGTTTATGTTTAGTTAACCTGTATAGCGTGCTAAGCTAACGTTGTTGCTAATGCAATGCTTGTGTACTTTTTTTTTTTTTTTGTAGTTTTAAAGGGGACAATGGTTTGAGGCCAATTTATTAATAAATCAGATGAAAAAGGAAGAAGTCTGATTATTAAGGCGTCGTTCACTAGCTGTCTAGCGTTGGAAAAAGTAGACGCTTCGGAGTGAGGACAGCATAGACAGATTTAAATGACAGTAGAGGGAAATGCCCACTACAGTCCTTATGTACCGTATGTTGAATGTATATATATATCCATCTTGTGTCTTATCTTTCCATTCCAACAATTTATTTTACAGAATATATATATAATTCACAGAAAAATATGGCATATTTTATAGATGGTTTGAATTGCGATTAATTGCGATTAATTACGATTAATTAATTTTTGAGCTGTAATTAACTCGATTAAAATTTTTAATCGTTTGACAGCCCTAATATATATATATAAACTGATTTTTTTTTTTTTTATTGACACGGCCATGTTGTGTTGAAGAAACGTATGCCGACCATTGCGGTACGTGACATCACCATTTTGTTTCGGTAATACTTCACTCTGATCGGCCTAATGATTACGTTTGTGTTAAATTCTGCTTTTTTCACTCTTCATAAAGCACAGAATTTAGTTTCTTGAACTCATTTGAGTCAACATTTATTGCAGCTCCGCAACTCGGACCATAACAAACGTAAGCAGACAGACTTCCTGTGTCCGTCAACTATATCTGTCCCTCGGGAAACTCAAACCCAAATAACAATAGTTCCTATTGTTACTGTCGTGTCGACAGCGATGAGCTCTCTCGGATTTCAGACTTACGTTCTCACTTTCATTTTACCGTATCAATCCATGGAGGAAACATTTATTCGTCATGATGAAACGAGCAAGTTATACAGCAAAGCAAGCTTTAAAAGAAAAGTCACATCTGTTTTGTTTTCTCCTGGATTCTGGTAAGTTCAAGAAGTTATCAGAACATATTATTACCGTACATATGGTCAGTTTACGGTAATGTTTTGAACTACCAATGTGCTATGCTTGTGCTGTGTTTCACCAGTCAGTAGAATGACATTTCTGTATCTGTACACGAGCTCTGTTTTCTTGTAATCTTCTATTTAGTGGTGCTAAAATTAGGGTGCCTTTTATATACGGGTACAATAATTTCCCCTAGAAATTTGGGGTGCGCGTTATGCAAGGGTGCGCCTTATATTCGGGAAATTATGGTATTTACATAGAGCTTATATGACTTAGCCAGGCTGTTGTTTTAGAAATATTTTCACTATTCAGCCAGCTGTGGATTAGTTTCAGTTAAATTTACTCACCCTCCAATTTTAGAGAAATTTGGACAAAGTGTATGGGAGACTAAACTTGTCTTGCTTATTTTCATGTGATGTGAACCACTTTTACCTTGTGTTAAATTGAGCTTTTCAAATAAATTTGCCTTGCCTAAAAGTGCCAAGGTTAATTACATAAATACACCATTAAATATGGAATTAATAATTTCAAAGTTCTGTGGTATTGGGGACTAAAAGTGCCATGGATTTAAATGCAAACATTCATGTAAAAACAATTCAATTGCAATCATATATTATTTAATTCATTATTATTGGATAGTCCTGTGTAGTTGCTGTGCTTCAAGAATTTATTTTCTTTTAACTACGCCCATCAAAGATAGTGGCCGGATCCAATAGACAGGTACAGTATGCTGCAAGAATGTAGGCGCTATTATGGTTATGTCATGCTGGTTTCACAATCAACAGCTATTTGACTAATATAATGTAACATTCCACGTTCTTCTCTTTGTAGATCCTCTTCTGAAATATTTTCTTTCTACCTCTGTACATCCTGGGCCATCTTTTACAGCGAACTTATCCACATCAGCAAGTTCAAACCCACCAAGTCCAGGAAAGAAGTGCACCTTCCAAAACAACTGTCATATGAAAGTGCAATAGATGCTTTTGCATCAGTGAAAACAAGGTGAGTAAGGTTATACGTCAAGGTGAAAAAAGGTTGCATTTTAAAGTGTTCTGTGTGTCTTTATATAGGTTTGTGTGGGTGGGTTTTAATCATATTGTAATAACAATTGTAATTTATTAAATGCATTCATTTTTGAAGTGTTTTCATTGGTGCTTTTGAATAGTTATTACAGCATTTTTTTTTTAATTTCTGCACTTGTTCGTTGTCTTTTTTATATAATAATTTATAAAGAGAGAATGTGCTTTTTCAATGTGATTGTTTAAATATATGTGGTGAAAATGGGGGGGGGGGGGGGGGGGGCGGCAATAAATATGTTGCCTAGGGCACCAAATTGGTCAGGAACAGCCCTGCAAATAAGTATTTAGTCAACCACCAATCGTGCAAGTTATCCTACTTGAAAAGATTAGAGAGGCCTGTAATTGCCAACATGGGTAAACCTCAACCATGAGAGACAGAATGTGAAAAAAAAAAAAAAACAGAAAATCACATTGTTTGATTTTTAAAGAATTTATTTCCAAGTTAAAGTGGAAAATAAGTATTTGGTCACCTACAAACACGCAAGATTTCTGGCTGTCAAAGAGGTCTAACTTCTTCTAACGAGGTGTAACAAGGCTCCACTCATTACCTGTATTAATGGCACCTGTTTTAACTCATTATCGGTATAAAAGACACCTGTCCACCACCCCAGTCAGTCACACTCCAAACTCCACTATGGCCAAGACCAAAGAGCTGTCGAAGGACACCAGAGACAAAATTGTAGACCTGCCCCAGGCTGGGAAGACTGAATCTGCGATAGGTAAAACGCTTGGTGTAAAGAAATCAACTGTGGGAGCAATTATTAGAAAATGGAAGACATACAAGACCACTGATAATCTCCGTCTGGGGCTCCATGCAAGATCTCACCTCGTGGCGTCAAAATGATAACATGAACAGTGAGCAAAAATCCCTGAACCACACGGGGGGACCTAGTGAATGACCAACAGAGAGCTGGGACCACAGTAACAAAGCGCCGCCAGGGACTCAAATGCACCCCCCCACCTCTTCAATCTCAGCAGCAATGCTGACAGCACGCCTGTAATGAGTCACATGACATTTTGGAGGGAAAATGACAAGCAGTACTCAATTTGGACATTTAGGGATGTACGTAGTTTCTAAGGGGTGTACTCACTTTTGTTGCCAGGGGTTTAAATATTAATGGCTATGTTTTAAGTTATTTTGAGGGGAAAATAAATTAACTCTATTATACAGTGCTGCTCAAAAGTTTGTGAACCCCCTCAACATTTTGGAATTTTCTATTATTTCAACCTGATTTCCTAATCAATCAATTCAGTAGTTTTTTTTTTTTTTTTTTAACAGTTGTGTTGTCGAGACTAAATTAAAAAGAGTTTTCATCAACTGATGTAGGTGCAAAATTGAACTGTTTGGTCACAACCAAAACCGCCATGTCTGGCGAAAAGTCAACACTGCATACCACCAAAAGAACCTTCTCCCAACAGTGAAGCATGGAGGTGGGAATGTCAAGATCTGGGCTTGCTTTTCATCCTCAGGACCTGGACAACTCCACATAGTCCAGGGAATCATGAATTCTGAGGAATATTGTCAAATCCTAGAACATAACCTGACGCCATCTGTTTTGAAGTTAAAGCTTGGCAGAAGGTGGATCATGCAACATGATAATGATCCAAAGCATTCCAGCAATACAACCAAGGAATGGCTGAAAAAGAAGAAGATTCGTGTTCTGGACTGGCCCAGTCAAAGTCCTGACCTAAATCCCATTGAAATGCTGTGGCGGGACCTGAAGCGAGCAGTTCATGCCAGACGCCCATCAAACCTCTCTCAACTGACTGCGTTCTGCAAGGAAGAATGGGCAAAAATCCCCCAAAGTAGATGTGAGAGGCTGATTAGTCACTACAGAAACCGTTTGGTTGAGGTAATCTCTGCAAAAGGAGGCGCAATATCCTATTAACTGAAGGGGTTCACATACTTTTGCACACATGATATCTGAGTTTTTCTTAAATCAACCACTTTTGTTAAATAAAGAATGACAATATAACTATTTCTTTTGTTTCAGTCCATTATTTGGAATGTCAGTATTGTGGATTTGGGTATAACTTAACATTTAATAAGGTTATTTTAGTTTTTTTTACAAAAAATCTGACCATCGCTGTGGGGTTCACAAACTTTCGAGCAGCACTGTATAAGCTGCACACAGACTACTTTTCATTGTGTCAAAGTGGCATTTTGTCAGTGTTGTTCCATGAAAAGATAGACTTAAATATCTGCAGAAATGCGAGGGGTGTACTCACTTTTGTGATACACCGTATAATTGAGAGACTCTTGGAAATGTTTGTTTTTATATGTCTGATGTGGGGTTTCCATGTCAGTTTGCTGTCACTTGTAGCATCCAAAAACATATTCTCATCTACGTATTAAATTAGGATACCATCAATAGTTACTAATGTCAACTGATGTCACATTTGTTCCAAATGTGCAGCGCACATGAGCTCTCTAATTCCAGTGTTTAAACCTCATTTCATATTTCATCATAGGTTTACAAAACTCTTGATGTGCATATTTAGATTCTTAGAGCAACCATTTTTCACATGAAGGTCATTTACTATAGCTTTCGTATTCCTCTAAAGCAGAAAGGTCTGTAAAGGGCTGCTATAGGGAAACTGGACTAGGCTGAACTTGAGCTACTTGAATACCCTGAGCCATGATGTTAATATGACATGAAATTCCTATTCAAAATGATTCTAGTAGTTGTATTTTGTCATGCTTCAAAAGATGTCTAGGATGTTGCATGAAAGCTGCAATTATTTGGAAGCATTATTTCTGTCTGAGTTAATGAATGCTACACACACACAAAGGAGCTTGCTGAGCACCATGACAAGGCCTCACACTGTTCGAAACTGACTCCTGACTGCTCCTGTGTTGTTGTTTTTGGGTTTTTTTTGTTTTTTTTCCCTGAACCAGAAACATTTGGGAAACTACAGGTTCAGTCCTGCGATTGTTGAAGTGCTTTGCAGGAGTTTTCAGTGTAATTGTTCCAACTTCTCCAGCAGTTATTGAGCGAGCAATGTGAAGGAAATCATTAAAGGAGAGGGGAAAATACCAACATAACTGTTGTAAAATCTCCCCTTGGGAGTTGCAAATAAGTCACAAAATGTCAAAAAAAAAATAGAAAATATGTCTAAGAGAAAACGTACTGATAGCAAGTGAATACTGAGAGGTGAACCTTTCCTGATTCCGTCAAAATTAAAGTAACCCAGCAACCAATCTTGTTGCATCAGACTGCTCGTCCATCATATGTCCCATCTATATGTCAGAACAAAGTAAACAACCAAAATAAATACATTGCGTCAGCAAGCAAGAGGACAGATGCCTTTGCTTAGAGGCGGACTATGTGAATGTGTGGTGAGAGATGTACTGCTGAGCATGGTGGATCTGTCATTTGGGTTATGTTTTTCCTCTCTGCAACACTTGCTGAACAATGGCAGACAACGGAGCACAGCTATGCCTCAGCATTCATAAGCCAAGCCAAACATTCCAAGTGAAGCATCGTGAGGTGGTGTTTAAGATTTATGAAGCATCGCCTGAAATATTATTAGATTTGCACCTTCCAGTCAGCACAACCTAGAAGTGGGTCACATTTTGCGATCTCATAAGCATCCTTAAATTATTCTCAGGTATTCTTGACTGTCTCGACTGCAGTTCACAAGGCACACGAAGACTGCGGGAGGGAGCTGAGCACAGGGAGAATGTGCTAGTCAGGATGTAGATTGTTTGTTTGCTTAAAGGTTCAGAATTTTAATCGTGTGGTGTTGCTTATAGAGCACAGCTGTTGGTGTACAAAGCCAATGAGCTTTGTTTGTTTTGTTTTTTTCTTCTTTTTTTTTTTTTTTAATTACCTCCTACACCCCTTAAACTTATTCTTGTTGTCTTTATCTACAGCATATAGATCACCAGTGGCCCCTTGTGGACCCGGGTAGTGATGCACCAAAGTATCACTCGATGTCAAAATATCATTGTGAGTCATTGAAAACGTTTACTGTTCATCAAATGAAAATACACATGCTAGTCTTATTCTGAAAATAAATCTGCATGCACAGACTGTTTTCATTAATTAAGGAAACATGATGAAGATCTATTCCAGTCCATGTTTTGCATATTTAAAAGAAAAACCAACACAAATATCTTTCCTCTCATACACCACATTTACGTATAACAAGCTGACTTACTGACACCTGCATTTCACTTGTAGATTTTATTGGACCAGCATTGGGAACTAGTTACCAGAGGTGGGTACTATCGCACTACATGTACTCCGTTACATTTACATGAGTAACTTTTTGAGAAAAATTTCTAAGAGCTAACTTTTTACTTTTATTTGAGTAGATTTGTGAAGAAAACATCGCTACTCTTACTGCGCTCCTTTGGGCTACACAAAAGTCGTTATATTTTTCCTCTTTATTCTACTGTACATAGGCCCCTTTTAGATTTGTTTTCTTTTTTTTTTTTGCCAGTGATTCTGAAAGTAGAGACGTTCCAGGTGTATTACCGGGGTTGCTGTACCGATTTCACCAATGAGACGTTGCAACCATAATCACATGACTCCATTAACCCAATCAGACGCAAGCTTGCCGTTCTATCTTCACGCCAGCCTGTTCAATCAAGTGGTGTCTTTAAAGCATCGTAAAAAATGAAGTATTTGATATAGAGCGCTGCCCTCAACAAGACTCGAAAGCGTGGATTTCAACCTCTCTCCCAGTTTTTATTTGGCACCGATTAACCACGGAAAACCGGAGATAGGATCCTTTTAATTTCAAAATTGTAATTCTAAAGGAACGCTTCACTATTCAAACTGTTTTCTCCACCAGAGGGGAGTCATGCTTTTTGGATGAGTAAAACTTCATTTATTTAATTTTTTTTTTCTTTCGTCGGAATTCAATGATTTTTTATTTTTTTTGTATTTCTTTGGCTTAATGTGGTTATGAATGAATGAATGAATGAATGAATTTATTGTCATTGTCATCATAATCATTGACAGTTTCAGAGTGTGGGATATTTTGGCCAGAGAGAAGAAACATTGACAAAGACTAAGGAATAATTTGCCCGAAAAAAAAGACGATGACAGACAAAGGAAAACGGGAAAAAGCAAATGCTTATCGATACCGTCCCCCAATATATAATATATAATATTATATATAATATATATAATGAGTCATTGTACAGTATCATTATAATAATAGTACATATAGATAACTTTGTGCTCAGAAAAAAAATACCGTTGTTTAACAAAAATCCAACAAGAATATAAGCAGTTACTCACAATGTTACTCATTACTTGAGTATTCTTTTCACCAAATACTTTTTTACTTGTACTTGAGTACATTTTTTGGACGACTATTTCTAATTTTACTTGAGTAATATTGTTTTGAATTAACGCTACTCTTACTTGAGTACAAATTTTGACTACTCTACCCACCTCTGGAAGTTATATACTACAAGGATTCCTCACTCCTTTTTTTTTTTTTTTGGCCAAAATTATATAACCATGAAGCACAGAGCACAGAGCGTACTCACATCTCATTACGTGTGGTTTGCAAACAGTGAAAGATAAATGTCACGACATCAGGTTTCTACACTTTACTGTTTAAACACAAGGTCCTAAGCCATTGTTAAACTGTGACACCTACCTGAGGATATACTGACTGCATTTGTATGACAAATACGGTGTCGACCACACTCGGAACTTAAAGTTTTAAAGGGGAATTATCAAATCTGGTACAAGAATTTAAAGCAAGCCTTTGTAATTCCAAAAGAAAAATCCCATCCAAACATACACAGCCATGAGGTCGATAAAGGTGTAAAACAAAAGTGCATGTAAGGAAGCATAATGACGAATCATTCCTGAAAGAAATGTCTCTGCTTAAGGTAGAAGCTTCTAATCATCTGGTTCATTTTGAAATATAGCAGATTCATAAACAATCAAGGGATTCACATTCTAATAATAGAAAAGCTAAATTTATCCGTGGACATTATGACAATGCCAGTGAGAATGAAGTTGACAGTGGCAATAATGGGAGTATTAAGAGACCAGCAGTCGCATCATTGTGGCTCAGCTTGAAGTGGGTCAAAGCCTTAATGCAGTCTTTGTGAATGTGACAAACTGTCCTGCTGCCCCTCTTCGTATGAACGTCACTATAAATCCTCTGCTCATTTTGCTGCTACTGAAATTCAATTCCCCAGAAACTGGTTTGAAAATACCACTTACAGCACAGCACCTTTATCAGTTTATGCAACACCCATCCCCATTTACGTTGTGCGGAAGATGTTGGAGGTTAGCTGGGAAAAAAATGTTGTCAGACTTCATTTTAAAAACAAAAACTTAGCATCTTAGCGTGATGGTGTGGTTTCTGTCACTGCAAATATAGTTAATGAATTTTAACGTGATTGGAATGTCTTCTCTTGACTTCAAAACCAAATATTTGACTCAAGCTCAAAGTCAACATTCACAGAACAATTTGTATAATTTTAAAACTCATTACAGATAATTAAAGCGATCCGAATGGCTGCTTGACCTGTCAAATCTGCAGGTCGGACAACCTAGAAAAGTTGATGATTCAAGTTAGAATTACAAGGGGAAAAAAATAAGATAAGTACTAAAATTTATGGTTTAATTATGTAACATTGTGGGGGTTTTAGCCGTATATTAAGAGCTGACTGTATAAATCAATTATTTGAAAATGTTTTACTATATATATACCTGTATATATACTGTATATATACAGTTGTATGAAAAAGTATCTGAACCTTTTGGAATTTCTCTTATTTATGTATTAAATCACCATCAAAGGTGATCTGATATTTGTCAGAATCACACAGATGAAAAAACAGTGTCTGCGGTAAATAAAACCACCCAAACATTTAGAGGTTTTCATATTTTAATGAATATGGTATGCAAACAATGACAGAAGGGGGAAAAATAAGTAAGTGAACCATCACATTTAATATTTTGTGCCCCCCACCTCCTTTGGCAGCAATAACTTCAACCAGACGCTTCCTGTAGCAGCAGATCAGTCTGTCACATTGATCCGGACTAATGTTGGCCGATTCTTCTCTACAAAACTGCTGTAAATCAGTCAGATTCCTGGGATGTCTGGGATTAATCGCTGTCTTTAGGTCATTCCACAGCATCTCAATGGGGTTCAAGTCTGGACTTTGACTTGGCCAATCCAGAACGTGTATTTTGTTCTTCTGAAACCATTCTGAAGTTGATCTACTTCTGTATTTTGGGTCATTGTCTTGTTGCAGCATCCATCCTCTTAGCTTCAACTTTCTGACAGACGGTCTCAGGTTTTTCTGCAAAACATCCTGATAAACCTTTGAATTCATTCTTTCATTAATGATTGCAAGTTGTCCAGGACCTGAGGTAGCAAAACAGCCCCAAATCATGAGACTCCCTCCACCATTCTCCATGGTGGGGATGAGGTGTTGATGTTGGTGAGCTGTTCAGTTTTTCCTCCACACATGATATTGTGTGTTACTCCCAAAAGGACTATGGTTTCATCAGACCTCAAAATATTTTACCAAAACTTCTCTGGAGTGTCCAAATGCCTTTTTGTGAACATTAAACAAGCAACAATGTTTTTTTTAGACAGCAATGGCTTCCTCCCATGAACACCATTCTTGGCCATAGTTTTACATATACAGGTAGTTGATGTTTACACAGAGACATTGGACTGTGCCAGTGATTTCTGTAAATTTTTAGCAGACACTCTAGGGTTCTTTTTTTACCCCTCTGAGTATTTTGCGCTGAACTCTTAACATCATCCTTGGTGGACGGCCACTCCTTGGGAGAGAAGGAACATTGCCAAACTCTCTCCATTTGTAGACAACTTCTCTGTCTGTCGATTGATGAAAATCCTGACTTTTAGAGAATGTTTTGTATCCTTTCCCAGCTTTATACAAATCAACGATCCTTGATTGCAGGTCTTCAGACAGCTCTTTTGATCGAACCATGATGGTTGATTGAGCCATGATGCACATCAGACAATGCTTCTCATCAAGACATTTCTTAACAGGTGTGTGCTTTATAGTGGGCAGGGCAGCTTTAAACCACTCATCAGTGATTGGGCACACACCTTACTTAAATTGTTTGGTAAAAATGTGTTTCAATTGCTCTTAAAGTCTCTTTAGGCAGAGGCTTCACTTACCTATTTTTCCCCCTTCTGTCATTGTTTACATGCTATCCTCATTAAAATATGAAAACCTATAAATTTTTGGGTGGTTTTAGTTAAAGCAGACACTGTTTTTTTTATCTGTGTGATTTTAACAAAGATAGTGATTTTATGCAGAAACGTGAGGAATTCCAAAAGGTTCAGATACTTTTTCATACCACTGTATTTTTAAGATCATGGCAATTATGGCAGTATAAAAAACAAAGACAAGACCTAATTCAGGGTAAGAAGTTTTTTAAATTAATTTTAATGCAGACCTTCAGAGGTAAGCCTTATTTGAAATCTTTAGGCGATACAATATAATTTTATAAGTTTAAGATAAATTCTGCCCCTATTTTATGTTCTTTATTTAAGAACGATATGAAACAAACAGAATGCCCATGTGGAAAAAGACAAACAGCTCAGGGAAAACATGCATTTGGGTATTTAAATTAAAACACACACACACACTGAGTGTGAAATAACAGCTTGGCATGTGTGATAATGAACACGGTGATTGGGATTAATGACCTTGTGGGATCCTAAAGTGGGTATAATGAGCTGGAAAAGGCATATTCTAGATAAACCCACCAGAATTGTAATGGAAGAAACTGACAAAATCAAGGCACAGCAAAAGGTAGGCTACATTTAAACCTCACACATTTAATGTTGCTTCACGGATCATGATGACGATACTTGTTGTTGCATCTGACCTAAGCTCCCCGAAGCAATTGTATATTTCGCAAATTGTGTTTTGACTATGGTATTTTTCTTTCTTTCTTTACAATTCACACTTGATCAGTGGTTGAATGCATGATTTAGTGAACCTACATTTTTCCTCTTTCACTATATTTAGGAAATGCATGAGATGGTTCCATTCATTTGTATATCTACTTAATATTATTATTTTTAGAGCACTTCCTGAATAGCCTCAGATTAGCTACATCTTGCTCAATGAGTTTGAATATGAACAAATGTGATGTTATACCAGCCAACAGGCAAAGGCAGATAGGTCAGAAAAAGACCAACACTTCTAGATGTTTATCTGGACTGAAATTATGTCATTCAGAATGCTTGCTAGTGTCCAGTTCTGAACACAACTTCACTGTAAAAAGACTTCTTAGTTAAACGGTCACGTTTGCTGCAAGCTTTATGTTTTAGTACATGGAACGCGTATATGAAATGAGGTGACTTGTGGTGGCTTTCACTACCAACACAATTTAGTGTTTTCAAGATTTAATTATTTATGTGATAGTTTTTGAACATGTATTTTCTAATGGGTGCCAACTTTAGTTAATATTTGTCTGAATGTTTACTGGATTTTGATTTTCCTAATTTGAGTTAACAACCATAGTTGTTTAAGATCTGGCACCTACCATTCTGGGGGGGGGGGGGGGGGGGGGGTAATTAAGTTGATTTAATTATGATTGTTTGAGGTAAATGTTTCACTGTTTGTTTAAATGCACATTAATTGATTATTGTTTGAAGTTAAAGTATGTAATTTTCCATCTCTTGTTGTTTAATTAAGTTGACAATGTTTGGTTAATTTGTTATTGTACCTCCCACAGGTGGTCGTTCAGTAGAGTCTATCTTTATTCAAGCAGCCACAGAGATGAGTCTGGAGGTCAGTTTGGTTGAAGCCTCTTGTTATGGTGACCTCTTTTATGTTCAGCCTAAGACATTTTGTTAGCTGTTTGTTTTGTGACCTTATTAATTGAATTTTTACCTAAGTTTAAACACCAGTGTCCATGTGTATATTTGGTCCACTACATTTGGTGGCAGTGGTGGGATTTGGGCCATCTTTCTTTTGGACGACGTCCAGACTTTGGTTCCCCACAGCATGTTCTCCTGAATGCATTTGCTCTTCTTAAGTTGTCTTTCCATTTTCTCTTTCTCCTCCTGGACGTGGTCCTGCTCCCACTGCCTGCTGCACGTAATCAAGAAACTTTTGGCCGTTGACCAAGAACTGTTTGCCTTGCTCTTGCTCCCAACAATCTATTTGGACCTTCAGAGTCTTTTTAAGCTTTAGCAAACTTCTCTGCATTCCTCCAGATGGCTTCTGCACAGGTGTGGCCAATTCAGGCACTGACGATGATGACCAGTGTTGTTAATAACGGTGTTAATAACGGCGTTATTTTTTTCAGTGGTGAGTAATCTAATTAATTACTTTTCTCATCTTGGCAACGGTGTTACCGTTACTGAGGCGGGAAAGGCGTGCGTTACTATGCGTTCCTATGTTGGATGAATGACGCGAGAAAAGTCACAGACTCATGGAGACGAGACAGCAGAGCAGGAGTAGGGAGGATGCAAGGGAGTTGGGATGCCGTTGCAAACGCAATGCTAGGTGGCTCCAATAATTCCTGACTGTAGCCAATAGCCTACAAACTACGTCCACATGATGCTACGGTAGATATCACGTATTGTAGAACTAGATGCAAATGACAGCCACGGCGGCATTAGCAACGTGTATAAAGAACTAGATGTGTTAGTAAACAGCCGCATTCTTAAAGCAGTCGACTTCTCAGGAAGGCTCTGTTGTAGAGAACCTTCCTAGCGAACCTAAGTTACTTTTTATCTAAAATGCTCCTAAATCGGCAAAATCTTGACTTAAATCTACTGTATCTTTAAATGATGAAAGAGTTTCAAAACTTACACATGTCGAAAGTAGACAGAAGGGAACTAATGCAATAATGGGAGCAATTTTAACAACTTTAACGGTTGATTCACAACATTAAATGACTTCCACACATAGCAAAGGTTATTATCTAGTTATCGCACTATCCGCAATACCCCTGTGTCTAATTAAGTTTAGGGTAAAGAATTAGGCTATGGCCAATTGTCCCAAAAACCCTTTAAACTTCACATTGTATGACCTGTAAGATTAACAACACTAATGATGACCGCCGCATTCTGGGAGTGGCTTTAGTCTGAACCTCCATTTTGAATAAAGTGAACTGCTCTTGTAGTTCTCTAGTTATTTGCCTGTCTAACCACCTCCCTGTCCCAATAGGCCTCCATGGCTTTCTGCTGGCCAAGTGGCAGGGCCCTACGAGGTGAAAGAAATTGGGGCCAACCACATATACAGTCGCACTTCCAGGACGAGGCCATGTTGCCAGAGTCCTCCATGTAAACCTGTTGAAGGAGTGGGTCTCCAAGGAGGAGAGACAAGCTTCCCTCCACACGGAGAACCGAGGATGAGGAGCGTGAAGAGCAATTCTTACCTGTTCCAGTGGCCTTTGTACCCAGTCTGGACCATCCTCCAGTCAATCAGCGGTTGGAGGTGGGCAAGATCTGTTCCTCTGACATGTTCAAAAAGACCCTAGCACTGTGGTTATGCATGATGTGGCTTTAAAGGATGATGCGGTCCCCAAGCGGATGACCTATCGTATACTGCAGAAACTATTGGACCCCCTTAAAAGGGAAGTTGAGTTAATGCTGTCACTTGGTATTATAGAGGTCACGTACAGTGAGTGGTGCAATCCAATTCAACTTGTGCCTAAAAAGGATGGAAAGATTAGGTTTTGCATCGACTATTTCAACTCAATTTCGACTCATATCCTACTCCTCGAATTGATGTACTGATTGAGAGATTGGACACTGCTAAATACCTTACTGCCATTGACCTTTGCAAGGGCTATTGGCAGGTTCCACTGTCCTCCAGGTCTCGAGAGCTGATGCCGTTCCGCACACCATGGGGTCTCTACCACTTTAGGGTGATGCCATTTGAACTTCGCGGTGCTCCCGCTACATTCCAACGTCTCATGTATAAGGTATTGGATGGCCTTTCACAATTTGCCGCCGCGTAAAACCGGTGGTAAACTGTTTGCTTTATGACTTTAACTCATTTGCTCCCAAAAACGTATACATTCTATTTTTAAATGTTTCAATTTCCCAAAAATGTATTTATAAGCCTTTTATGTACATTTTTTTTTTTTAATTTAATTTAAAAATTTTTTTTACAAGAGGCATTTCTAGGTTCTGTTGCACCTAAACAGCAGTGCACAATGCTCAAAACACATTTTAAAGCAATTAAACTGCCCACTGGAGGGCAGTAGCGCATTTTGTAAGAACTCATCTCGGGCCAAGAAAGGAAGTGAAGAAAAATAGTCAGGAAACGGAAGTTGGAGGGATCTTGTGAAGACACATGAGAATTTGAGAAAAATGTGGATCGGAAAAAAAGGCAAACGACACTGGAGGAGTGTTTTGAAAAGAAAACAAAACCATCGTCAAGGAGGATTAAAAAAATATATATCTTGATGAGACAGACTGTGATGGCCACAACAGCGTCAGGTTCCACACGCTTTCTGCGGATCTTACGTTTCGTTACTCCTGAACCCGAGGTTAAAACCAATGATGAAGATGATAAAAAAAAAGTGAGATTGATCTTAACCCGGACTCATCAGATTACTGGGAGCCACCTCATTCAACCGGGAACAGCCGAGAGCATTCCCCGTTGTTATGTGTGCAAATAGTTCAACAGTTCAATAGTTTATTTATGTGTAAATAAATTGTTACTTTACGATCAAAAGCTCTATTTGTTCATTATTCAGATGTTTTGGGATGTCACAAAAGTGAAAAATAGCTGTGTTAAAGTCAAAGTTATGTTTAAAATGTATGCTTTTACAAAAAGCTCAATTTGTCTGTTTTTTTCATCAGAAATTGGAAAATTGCTCAAACTAAGCTATTTTCTAATGCTGATTTCTAAATAATGGAAAAAGATATGAACTAGACGCTCTTCTTTCAGCACAATTAAAAGTTAATCTTTCTTTTGGTGGGTTTGATGTTTATATAGCAATAGAACAGAATTTTCTGTGGGCCTTGCAAAATCAGTCAAAATCCAGTAAAACTGCCAGGAGCGAAAGGCCTTGCTCCGGTGAAAATGGCTGGGAGTGACTGGGTTAAACTGAGGAATTTTATAAGTGTAAACACCAGTGTCCGTGTGTATGTTTGGTCCACTACATGACTGATTTCAATTTTGCTGTGACTTGACTTGAAAGATACATCTCCTGGATGCACTGGGACACATCATCAGTGATGTATCTAGGATTCATTGAGTGTTTCGGGTCTCGCAACATCAGACACCCTCGTCCTAGTGACCCAGCCGGGGTGGATCAAGTCCCGGCTTGTGTCCCAGTAGCAACCCACGGATCTGCCCTCTTCAACCACAACCACCTTGACAACTAATTGCTTAAAAAAAGCTGTTCTTTATATTTAAATCCATTGAGTGAAGGCATTTTTAAAAATGAATCCTGGCTTAATAATAATACAAATTTGTTAGGCGTTAGGGTTGACCACACCTTGGCAAAGTAAGGCCCATGAGTAAGGACTTTTTCCAGGTGCTGAAAATATAAAACTTTGCTTAAAAGTTGAAGAACTTTCATCTGACTCAAACGTATCCTCAGCAAATACCTTCCATGATTGGGTCAATCCCTTCCCCTCTTTAAGCTCGCGGCATTTGGGACAGATGTCTCATGGTGGTCAAGAACACATTTGACTTAGAGGAAGTTCAACCATGTGGAGGGGAGAGCAGCTGTAGAATTACAGTAAGTGAAGGGTATAAAACTTGCCCTCTGGTGGGTTTACCTGTTTGGAGTCTAGTGGTACATGGGCCAAAAGGGAATAAAGATTGTGGGATGTGAAACGAAGGGTGAGGAGAGGGAAATGAAGCAAAGAAAGGCGGTTCTGGTGAACATGTGTCGTGTACAGCAGCTGTCGTGGTACCTTGCGGCGATGCTTTAGGCTTAAGGGCTTAACTATGGACGTAGTTCCGTCTACACAGGGTCAGTCTGGATATGCTAAGAAGAAAGCTATTTTACAGTGGATGTGGAAGATCACTTGTCAAGGATAGTGGAGAAACAAAAATGAACGGGGGAGTGGTAGAAAACACCTTTTACTTTTTGAACTAATTGAGCACTATGGGAACACGAAGACTAGAACAGTAGATTTATGGGTTTGTCCATGGTAAATGACTCCAGTAGGGGCCCATTTAGGTATAGTTGCAGCCCATCTCCCTGATCCCCTTTATTGTTAAACTTGTTTCATAATGTCCGTGACTCTAAATTTCCCATAATTGTCACTGAGAAAGATGTTGTCCATCGTTACATATAATTTTCCTTGACATGTGTTATGCTCTTATCATTCTTGTGTTCATCTCATGTTAGTAAATGGTGTAAGTGTTTACATATGTGTAAGGAGCATATACTGTATGTAGTTATCTGTTTCATGCCATATGTCATACACTGTTGGTGACATATGGCGCTCCAATCTCTCTGGAGCATCATTCCATCCTGTCAGAAAATATTACCATCTTGACCGTGAGGAGTCCTCATACATGAATGTCTGTACTCCTGGTGATGAAAGCATTTTATGACCACTTAACCAAGTTGGGGGTTTGACATTTCAAAAAATTGTTTTGTAAATTGTAACCAGTGGCGATTGCTCTAAGATTGCAAGTGAAGCTCAGCTTCCCCCAGAATGTTAAGAAGTAAGTGATCAAATGTATACTGGTATGTGTACATAGAGTGCATTGTTCCACTTCAGCGAAACGAGATAAGTCATTGGCTAAACGCTGGGTTTATCCCGCCCATCGGACGCTTTGCGTCTCTAGAGTTTTATGGGCAGGGCTCGGTTGGCCCAGACGCTCTGCTTTTCTGCGTGATGATTGGATGATCTGTCTGAAGCTGAATCCGATTTTGATTCACAGCGAAATGAGCAAATCAGTTATCCCGTCGTACTAACATTATGGGAGGCCTTTTTCAAATTCCATTCCATTGTTCTGAGTTGAACCGGAGACTTTCACAATCATCCTGGCGACATTTGCTTAGTTAAGAACGACTATTTGTGGTGTTTTTTTGTTTGTTTTTTTTTTAAAGCTGGTTGTGTATCGAGATTGTACTTTTGGCACTCTAGTTTCTTTCCCTACGGAGCAGCAGGTAACGCTGAACCCCTCTACTGTCACAAAGCATTCACAGGCGGATACACTTCGAGCTTCTCCTCGTTGAAAGACCAGCCTCTGCCACTGGTTTACATATTCGAGTCAAAACTAAATTATCTACACTGTATTTCATACAGTTGGCAACTAAATAGAGTAAGTTACTCTCTTAAAGTGTCTTGTTGAAAATGGACAACCACTCACTTTCATCTCGAGACAAGTATTTATAAGTAAGTACTTTAAGCAGAAGCTCATCCCTCCAACACTTTGAAACACAAACCTGTCAACATGTGTGGCCCCACAGTATTTTTCATCGACACAGGCTAATCAGTGTATGTGTATTTAGACAGCAGATTTATTGATAATGTTTTGTGTGAGACCATTAGTTTTTTTGTTTTTTTTGTTTTGTTCTTTTTTGGGTGGGGTTTCTGGGTTGAGGCCAAGTGGGTTCTGACAATATGTGATAAACATATGAATTAAAATCCATGTCAGGTTTTTGCTGAAAAACCATACCTCTGAATCTGAGGATCTGATAACTAACAAGATTATAAACATGGGAAAGTGGAAACTTATTATTTATATATTTTTAACCGGTCCTGTTCAGCTGCATGACACGGAGAATGGAGATCTGAGTGTCCGATTGGTCCGAACAATATCACATGGGAGTTTGACATACTCCCATTATGATCATTCAACGTACCTCGTTTATTTGGAGAAAGCAGTGAACAGGAAGGGGTTATGGGGGAACAGAAGAAAAGAAGGAGAGATAGACAAACGAAGCACAAACAACAACAACAAATACATTGAACGCCTACACTAACTATTAATATGTTGGTGCTATCGTTAGCTAGTTGTATTTCCAGTTGACGCCATGTGGGGGGCTTGATAACCAAGGAAAGGGGGGAATTCAAAAGATAAGTGGTGATTGGGAGGGGTGGAGTGTACACAAATCAGCCATTTGCTCTAGAACCCAGTACTTGTGAATCTCTTGTGTGAGTATGTTGGCATCCTATTCTATGCTGTTTCATCGCTAATCCTGACATCGAAGTTTTCTACTTGAGTGTGTCTAATTGCACCTAGTCATGCATGAATCCCATCAGACATGTGATTGTCCCGCAGATGAGTAAAGTCAAGCCAATCCAAAATGGAAACTTAAAATATTCGATAAAAGATTCAACTGCATTGAAAAGAACAATCTGTCCTCTACATACTGGCTGGTTCACTTGTGCTCATTTAAATATTAATGAAGATGCTTGCCATCATTAAACATTGCAGTAAAATTTATATGAATGGTTCAGTTGGCCAATCCAAGTGAAACATTTACTGTCTGGTTTGGTCTCTTTTAGTTCATGGTTTGTTTGTGCCCTGGGGGAAATCCACCATTTTTGATGACATCATTTTACCAACTGCTTGATCCCAGCATGCAGACAAGTTGAGCTGAAGCGTTTGGGTGCTCTGTATGTGTGTATGCTGACCCAGTTTTGCAAAGCGTGAGAGAGCAGCAAAAGTTCTATTGCCATTTTTCCTCTACCCAGCCTTCTCTTCTTGTCTACCTTGGCTTCTTGCGGTAATTGTTATCTCAAGGTTCGTTGCCACTTAATATTGTTTCATTAATTACAGAGAGTTGACATCCTTAAATTTGTTTATCGTGCCCCTTTGGTTGTCTTTAGTTCACTTTTAAATCATTTATCGGAACTATTCGGAACAATGTCGAGTACAGGCCAAGGACCCAAACCACATTAATTTTCCATCACTTTTTGGAGTGACTGAAGAGAAGACGTGACGGGCTACATGAGAAAGTGATCCAGGGGACTATCGCAAAACTGTTTGGAACACTGTGCTGCTAAATAGTGATGTTGTTGTGCTGTTGACTCCTGATTCCAAGATAAGAACATCCTCTGGCCTTCTTCCCTTTGAATGCATGTGTGTGTGTATGCCTCCTATCTCTTTGGCACAGTCCCATAGCTCCTGCCCGGCTGTTTGAAACCGAGCACTCCTGGCAAAGACAGAAGGGCTTTTGGGACCTGCAGCCGTATGAATTTTTCATTCACTTCCTCTCCACCAACTCTCCCTCAGTAGTCATCTCCCTCCCTCACTGACACATACTGTCTCCCACTCAGTCTGCACACCTTTTACCTTCACAGGCAGACGGAAGCAAGACAAACACCCACGCACAAACACACATTCACGTAGCCCGAAGACAGATTAAAAGCTCCTCACCAATGATTCTTGGTATTCTACTTTCCAGTGTATGTTTGTTTTTGTTTCTCCAGCCTCTTCTTGCTTTCCCTCGGGCCTGGTTTCATTGGGAAAGGGCAAAGGAATACTTTCTGCAGGCGAGAGTTGGTAAAGAATGGCTTCTGTTGGGCTAAGAAGTAAAGAATAGGGGTGGGGTTAAAACTTTGTGCTACCTGTGCATCACCTTTGCATTCAAACGTGCATCGGAGAAGAGAAGCCTGATTGACCATGACAACATGACATGTCCTTTTCACGGGCCACAAAATACAGTTGTCAAGTGGCAACGGCACACTCGTTGAACCTCGACAGATTTCTCCAGTAAAATTGCTCATCAGAAAGCACTTGAACCCTGGGGGCATGACATTTTAGAGCTTAGCTCTTGAGACATTTAAGATCTCAGGAGATGACAGGTTACCTAGCCGATTGTTGTTGTTGTTGTTTTTTTTTTTTGGGTGGGGGGGGGGCATATATAATTTGGCAGGTCTGATGGCTTTTTACTAAATGACAAGCATGCCGATATTTTTATATTGACCCTTTGTCTTCTACTTTTCATAACTATTGCTACTGTAAATTGTTAGTGTAGATCAGACATGTCCAAAGTGCGGCCTGGGGGCCAAATGTGGCCCGTGGTCAAATTTCATCTGGCCCCCTGCCTGTGTCATAAAATCAATAATGTCTGGACCACACACAGACCTAATAAATTGGTCAGCAGTACTGCTACTAGCATATGAAGTAGCTTACACACTAAATGCTGCTTCTCATTTACCCACTAAAAGGAAGCAGCACTCTAAGCAACATTACCCCGCGTGACCCTTTACTCCCAATTTTCTAAAATGGCGACAATCAACAAAAAAAAAATGAAAGTTGACTGTGACGGCCGACGCTTCAAGGATAGGTGGAAATTGGACTATTTCTTCACTAAAACATGCAAAAACTGTGTCTGCCTCATTTGCAAAGAGACAGTCACTGTTTTTAAAGAGTTCGATGTGAGGCGACATTACTAAACGACAAGCTGACATGTACTGTACGACAAGATTACAGGGAAGATACGTAGCGAGAAATTGAAGCAATTTAAAGCTAGTTTAATTTTTCAGCAGCAGTATTTCGCAAGAGCCCAAGAGATGAAAGAGAACACCACAAAGGCTAGTTGCAAGATTTTGTGGAAATTATTAATTACAAAAAAAATAATAAAGCAAATGTGACACACAGAATGGCTTGCTAAAATTTGCATAAATATATTGGTCTACGTACAGGATGTCAGCCAAGGTCGGCCCCCCCACATTTTTACCACACCGATTCTGGCCCCCTTTGCAAAAAGTTTGGCCACCCCTGGTGTAGATCCTTTTGGATTCATATGACACCAACTTCATTGAAGCAGTATTCCCCTGATCTTATATGGATGAAAAACCATTTCAAAGCTTTGAGCAACATGTGTTTTTTATTAATGAGGCAATGTGATTTTGTTGAAGTTAGCGAGAAGAGAAATCCATAATCTAAGAAGAAAATTAAGTTAAAACATGATATGAGTGCATTGAACACAATGATGAATGAGCTAGGATGTTTTTAGCTATAATTTTCTTGTGTAAGAAATGAAGCCGATCCCTTTTCTCACCACGAATGTCAAAAGAATGCCAGTAAATATGGCCATTTTCTACCATTATTCATATACTACTAATAGAAGTAATGTTAAACAAAATACTCCAATTTTAAAATGATAATTCAATGAGGTTGGAGGAGACCAACATGATGTAAATTACAACAGTCTGAAAGCTGTTCAATTCAATCCAAGCTGATTACAACCTTTGCCATTTTACTTGCGATGCAAAATGTCCTCTAGTTGAGCTTTCCAGATAATAACAAAATGACTAGGGGTTGCCCCATTTGCCAAGACTCTTTTTGTTCTGGCTTAGATGATCCCTCTAAAATCAAATTTGAGCCCTTTTTGTGAACAAGTAAGAGAAAACCATCACTGACCACTTGGCTGAAACTGCACTTGAAATAGGCGCCAAATGAAATTATAAACCACTGCCATGTAGATTAAACTGAAATGGGAAATTACAACTAAGTGGCAATCAGCTCAATAACACCCAGCAAATATTATTTATTTTGCCATGTACAGTGGGGGTGGGGCAAATAAGTATTTAGTCAACCACCAATTGTGCAAGTTGTCCTACTTGAAAAGATTAAAGAGGCCTCTAATTGTCAACATGGGTAAACCTCAACCATGAGAGACAGAATGTGGAAAAAAAAACAGAAAACCACATTGTTTGATTTTTAAAGAATTTATTTCCAAATTAGAGTGGAAAATAAGTATTTGGTCACCTACAAACAAGCAAGATTTCCGGCTGTCAAAGAGATCTAACTTCTTCTAACGAGGCTCCACTCATTACCTGTATTAATGGCACCTGTTTTAACTCATTATCGGTATAAAAGACACCTGTCTACAACCTCAGTCAGTAACACTCTAAACTCCCCTATGGGCAAGACCAAAGAGCTGTCGAAGGACACCAAAGACCAAACTGTAGACCTGCACCAGGCTGGGAAGACTTAATCTGCAATAGGTAAAACGGTTGGTGTAAAGAAATCAAATGTGGGAGCATTTATTAGAAAATGGAAGACACACAAGACCACTGATAATCTCCCTTGATCTGGGGCTCTATGCAAGATCTCACCCTGTGGCGTCAAAATGATAACAAGAACAGTGAGCAAAAATCCCAGAATCAAACGGGGGGACCTAGTGAATGACCTACAGAGAGCTGGGACCACAGTAACAAAGGTAACACAATGCGCCGCCAGGGACTCAAATCCTGCACTGCCAGATGTGTCCCCCTGCTGAAAAAAGTACATGTCCAGGCCTGTCTGTGGTTCGCTAGAGAGCATTTGAATGATCCAGAAGAGGACTGGGAGAATGTGTTGTGGTCAAATGAAACCAAAATAGAACATTTTGGTATAAAACACAGGTTCTGGTGTTTGGAGGAGAAAGAATACGGAATTGCATCCGAAGAACACCATACCCACTGTGAAGCATGGGGGTGGAAACATCATGCTTTGGGGCTGTTTTTCTGCAAAGGGACCAGGACGACTGACCTGTGTAAAGGAGAGAATGAATGGGGCCATGTTTCGAGAGATTTTGAGTGAAAATCTCCTTCCATCAGCAAGGGCATTGAAGATGAGACGTGGCTGGGTCTTTCAGCATGACAATGATCCCAAACACACAGCCAGGGCAACAAAGGAGTGGCTTCATAAGAAGCATTTCAAGGTCCTGGAGTGGCCTAGCCAGTCTCCAGATCTCAACCCCATAGAAAATCTGTGGAGGGAGTTGAAAGTCCGTGTTGCCCAACGACAGCCCCAAAACATCACTGCTCTAGAGGAAATCTGCATGGAGGAATGGGCCAAAATACCAGCAACCATGTGTGAAAAGCTTGTGAAGAGTAACGGAAAACGTTTGGCCTCCGTTATTGCCAACAAAGGGTACGTAACAAAGTATTGAGATGAACTTTTGGTAATGACCAAATACTTATTTTCCACTATGATTTAAAAAATAAATTCTTTAAAAATCAAACAATGTGATTTTCTGTTTTTTTTTTTTTTTTTTTTTCTCCACATTCTGGCCCTCATGGTCGAGGTTTACCCATTTTGACAAATACAGGCCTCTCTAATATTTTCAAGTGGGAGAACTTGCACAATTAGTGGTTGACTAAATACTCATTTGCCCCACTGTAGTTCTTTTTTGTCAATATGCTCCCTTGCACAACTAACTGATTTGTCTCCTACAAATCTCAAGCACTGTTTAAAAAGACATTGCTGATGGATTTTAAATTGTAGGGAGAAAATAAATAAAATAAAGGAACCTGACACAGACTGAATAGTAACAAAATCCACTTCTCACTTAATGGGTTAGGCAGTTTCCTTTTCAAATAACTATGGCTTCCTTGAAGTACTGATTCAAACTCCCCCAGGGATCCTGGCCCATTCTGACTTTGATAGCGCCACACAGTTCCCGCAAATATTAACTGGAGCATTAATGCATTTGATGGACCATTATCCTGCTGGGTGCATCCATACAAAAGGCTAAACTGTGATGATAACTGCCTTTGCTGTGGAGTTATATAGTGCTCTATTATTTGATGGGGATTTGTTGTGCACAGTGATATTTTCAACATCACTTTCCCCTTAAGGTACAGCCAATTACATCACTGAGAGTTGCAGAAGCAGCAGTGAAGTCTTTCTTTCTTAGCAAATATTTTATATCCCGAGCATACATTTCATCACATCTCCTGTGAGTCCTTTAGTCGAGGTTGCATATCTGCAAATCCATCACGAGAATTCCTGCTGTCAGGGTGTTTTTTTAATGTGTGTGTGTGTGCTATATTTGATTGTCTCCCTAATGGGGGGGACCCGAGTGTGGTGGCTTGTTTTTTCTGCATACTGGAACTAGCACGCCTGCGATGATCAACTCACACCAAGAGTGACTTAAATCTCATGTTGTAGCCATACTCATTTGAACATTTAGTTGCACATCAAGGGAGCCTCGCAGCTCTGTCTGGCTGCTTTACATTTTGTTTACATGCCACTTAGTCTGGAAGTGCAGACTACAAACATCCAAATGATGTATGGATAAGCGGTTGTTGGTTGGTTATCCAACCAAGGGCGTGCAAGCTGCTATGACTACAGAACTGTTGCAAGATACTTAGAAGTGGCAGTTCAATTTGCATTTAAAGATGATTGAGCATTACTAGCATTATACAGCATAATTACCTTGAAAAGGGGCAGAAGAAAATAGTAACACAAGTTAGGTTTCAGACAGGCAGTCTATCTCTTTTTTTTTTCCAATAACAGAAAATGTAACCTTCAAAAGAGAAGAGGAGACAGAAGAGAATGGCCCCAAAACAAACAACAGAAAGCCTTGAAAATCATAAACAACTGCACAGGCATGATTTTTTGTTTCTAATGAAAAACTTTCCCTTTTAGCTCAATCCTTAATCAGGTGCTACAAATGGCAGTTCCTGGATTGGTTGGGTTGGGCGGACGCCCAAGGCAGCAAATTGCTAAGGGTGCATGCACGCGAGTTGCACGTAAGTGATTGTTTACTATTAAATTGGAGCCCCTAGAGTTGCAATGACGCCCCCTGCAGACCGCGGTTACTATCTGCACGCAAAACCAAAAGGAGAAGGAGGTGGGAGCAGGGATTGGTTCAGTTAACAGTGTCACTCATCAAGGTTTGACTTAAATTCCAATTGTGCAAAGAATCTTTTTTTTTTTTTTTAACTTGAGTATTTGACCTACTTGTATAATATATATGGCGGAAAACACTCAGGTGATTTGAAGTTCCGCTCTGAGACCCCTAATTTGGCCAAATTTCCAAAGTTGTCCTGTATGCATGTGTGATACATCATTGGAAAGCTTAAAATCTCAATTTTCTGGGGGAAGAAAACTTTTGAACAGGATGGCATTAAAAAAAAAATAAATATTGATAAAACCCTAACTCGAGGTGTGAGCATGAGAGAGCATAATTAAAGACACCATTATTTTAATGAGATATTATCGCGTACTTACTTTGTTTCGATCCAAAAACTCCAAACACAGCCATGAATTGCCACAGCCGGACTTTTTAGGGATTTTTTGGGGGTGAAAGACGATAATATAACCAGGGTCACAATGCAGAAATCGCAGACATCGAGGAGTGGTCAAGATTTTCTTTTCAAATATTTACCATTTTAAACGTTTTTTTTTTCATGTTTTCTCTGTTTGGATCGAATATTTATCATCTAAAATATCAGGGAATATGCGACAGTAACAAAAATAATACAATTAAGCGATAGTTATGAGGTAGACATCCATGACCTATTCACACACTATTTTTTTTCATTATGACACAATTTGTTTAAAAGTTAAAATATGTGAGTGAATAATTTTATAAAGTTGTTATTTCAAACTAAATATTAGACATCCATTAATGATTCTAAGCTAACAATGATAGACATTTTGAACAATAAATATAATTACTTACTGTCTTTTTATGGCTAGGCTGAAACGGTTGTGCAGTGTCTGGAAACGTGGGTCTCCAGGGGTAAACGGACAAATTAAAAGTAGTTCAGTGGCTTTAATGCAGGATGAAACTGCTATGGCAGCATATAGACATACAGTTGTGGTCAAAAGTTTACATACACTTGTGAAGAACATAATGTCATGGCTCTCTTGAGTTTCTAGTTATTTCTACAACTGAGATTTTTCTCCGATAGAGTGATTGGAACAGATACTTCTTTGTCACAAAAAACATTCATGAAGTTTGGTTCTTTTATGACTTTATTATGGGTTAACAGAAAAAGTGATCAAATCTGCTGGGTCAAAAATATACATACATGGATCTGAAAAAGCGAATCATTGACTTGAACAAGTCAGGAAAGTCACTTGGAGCCGTTTCAAAGCAGCTGCAGGTCCCAAGAGCAACAGTGCAAACAATTGTTTGTAAGTATAAAGTGCATGGCACTGTTTTGTCACTGCCATGATCAGGAAGAAAACGCAAGCTATCACCTGCTGCTGAGAGAAAATTGGTCAGGAGGGTGAAGATTCAACCGAGAATCACCAAAAAGCAGATCTGCCGAGAATTAGAAGCTGCTGGAACACAGGTGTCAATGTCCACAGTCAAGCATGTTTTGCATCTCCATGGACTGAGAGGCTGCCGTGCAAGAAGCAAGCCCTTGCTCCAAAAGCGGCACCTTAAGGCTTGACTGAAGTTTGCTGCTGATCACATGGACAAAGATAAGACCTTCTGGAGGAAAGTTCTGTGGTCAGACAAAACAAAAATCGAGCTGTTTGGCCACAATGCCCAGCAATATGTTTGGAGGAGAAAAGGTGAGGCCTTTAACCCCAAGTACACCATGCCTACCGTCAAGCACGGTGGTGGTAGTATTATGCCGTGGGGCTGTTTTGCTGCCAATGGAACTGGTGCTTTACAGAGAGTAAATGGGATAACGAAGAAGGAGGATTACCTTCAAATTCTTCAAGATAACCTTGGGCGCAGTTGGGTGTTCCAACAGGACAATGACCCCAAACACACATCAAAAGTAGTAATGGAATGGATAAATCAGGCTAGAATTAAGGTTTTCGAATGGCTTTCCCAAAGTCCTGACTTAAACCCCGTTGAGAACTTGTGGACAATGCTGAAGAAACAAGTCCATGTCAGAAAGGCATCAAATTTAACTGAACTGCACCAATTCTGTCAAGAGGAGTGGTCAAAGATTCAACCAGAAGCTTGCTAGAAGCTTGTGGATGGCTACCAAAAGCGCCTCATTGAAGTGAAAATGGCCAAGGACATGTTACCAAATATTAGCGCTGCTGTATTTATATTTTTGACCCAGCAGATTTGATCACTTTTTTCTGTTCACCCATAATAAAGTCATAAAAGAACCAAACTTCATGAATGTTTTTTGTGACAAAGTATCTGTTCCAATCACTGTATCAGAGAAAAATCAGAGTTGTAGAAATAACTGGAAACTCAAGACAGCCATGACATTATGTTCTTCACAAGTCTATGTAAACTTTTGACCACAACTGTATTGTTCTATCAAACACAACAGTTATTTTGGCTTAAAATACAGCAGTTTTTTTAAAGAGGGGTGCAAGAGCAGAAACTGCTTTTTCAGTCTTGTCTGGGTTTTTCTGCCAAATGTATTGTTTCTGTTAATAATATTTCAAGTCATTTAATAGATTAGCCATTTAATTAATTTACTTTATATGTAGAGCAGCACTTTTATTTTTGAAACTGCTCGTGCTTTAATTTCTAGTTCTGCATTTCCTGGTTCATTGCTCCTTAAATGATGATGTGGGTATGCCTTGTGTAAGTGAATTAAAGGTGCTGCACATAGAGTGCACATTCCTCACAATGATAGGTGGAGGAACAGTTGTGTTAAATATGTTTTTGTGTCAATTTTCTTTTATCGTTCACACTTGTAATTTCGTAGTAGTTAGCTTGTGTTTTTTATTGGCTACAACTGTTAGCCTCATATCCAAATAATTTGAGCATTGAATATAGTGGTTTGAAGAGAGATAGCATGCAAATGTTCACTATAGTTGGTGTATAGTTAAAATTATGTGGTTTATTGTTTAATGGGCTAAACACATTAATAGGTCTGTGAATGTTGACTATATGTCTGTATGTTATTCACCACATACTAACTGTGCGTGCATGTATGCACACCTGCACATGAGCCCCCCAAAAAATTTGATTTCAACTCCTGTGCTCTCTAACCGGAGCCCCCGTATTGGTCAACATATCCGAGCTAACTAGTCACAAGTAGAATCTTCCATTATTACTACAATATTTTATCAATGTTTGTGATGTTAAATTAATATTTTCTTGCACATATTTATTGTTGTGCACGTTCAACTGGTTTGATAGCGTTAATAAATGTATCATTCGTAGCAAATACTATGTCTTGGTTGTTGGGTTGTGCACTTAATGAGGTACATTTTGTCGGTCAACCGTTGTTGTTGTTGTTGTTGTTGTTTTTTTTTTTTTGCGATGGGGGGGAGCAAAGCGGGTACCATGCAGTGACGTGCGGTCAGGGGAGGCAGGTGAGGCAGAGCCTCACCTGTCATCATGACAAAAAAATAATTATAGCATCAAATTTATATGAATATTTGTCCATTGCTCTTTAATGTATGACTCATTTCAAACATTTTTTATAGTCAAAATCGCTGAATTTGCCTATTTCCTGTTCAAATAAAGAAATGAAACGAGAGGTGCGGCAGCAACGAGTAAAGCCTCACCTCTGATTGCGCAATCCATTACAAACTGGGTTGATACATGGAATTGGAGCGTGCTGTTTGCCGTACATCTGCATGTCGCCATTATAATGTTTCCAGATACGTTTATTGACCTGATTTTCCACAGTCTGGTTAATGTCTTTATCCTTTAAAGTTTAATGTTTGTTAGCGACATATTTAGTTTTGCTGATGGGAAATAAAACCGCAGTGAAAAGGCACAGGTTGCGGCAGGTTGTACTCTGCCGCACTGCAAGGGGGCGTACGTGAAACTGGACTTTCCGTTAAATGTGGACGCGGTTAACACAACACCGGAGCTAAAAGGTTTGCTTCAAACTACGGGACAGAAGATAACTCGCGCTTTTCAAACGGACTGGTACACCTGAAAAGACTGGCTATGTGGCTGTCCTTCGAAAAATCGCCTTTGCTGCTTTCCCTGCCTTTTCTTCTCAACTTGTGCCAATGTCTGGACTAACACGAGATATTGTGACATTAAAAAACTACCACGAAGCCTCAGCAAACATGAGAGCTCGACCACTCACATTCAAAGCCTGATTGCTTTAAAAACTTTTGGAAGCTCAAGGATCGATTTGACTTTGACGAACAGCGGAAGCTCAATGGTAGCATCCTCAATGCTAAGGTAAACACAGAGTTTGAAAGACCTCATTAATGCAACCTGCATCCTAGCTAAACAGGAGTTAACATTTCGTGGTAACGATGAGCGTGTAAGCTCTTCTAAACGTGGCATATATGTAGAACGATTACATGGTTTTGCTGAGAAAGATGAAAGGTTAGCTAGACTTTTGGACACATCCACTGTGTTTTCTGGCTTGTCAAATAGAACACAGAACGATCTAATTGAAGCAATCCTCTCCATTGAGGCGGAGAGATTTTTTTAAAGTCAAGGAAAATAAGGAGGACTTTTACAAAAAGGGCGTAGGTTTGCATAGGGACGGTAGGAACATAACACTACCAACTTTTCAGGATGCTAAAATTGTCCCCACCAACTTTTAAGCAACCTTACTTTTTTTGCATGATATACTGTTCAGTTATATAGAAAATTTAGATCTTTCAATAGTTCCAGATGTTGTAAGGATAGAATTGACCCTACCATTATTAAGTGAATTATTTTCATTATGTTTATGTTTGCTAATAAAAAAGACATTTATTGAGGAAGTTTTCAAAATGTTTCTTTAGTATTTTTTGAAAACAAAGGTTTGAATCGAACAGTGTATCATCTGAACCAATGCATGTAAAAGTTATTATCAGAAGATAAGGATTTATTTTGCATTGATCATTTTGCCTATTAATTAATTAGGTTAATATACATGAGAAATGTGGCCCTTTGCCCCCTTCATCCAATCTGTTTGGTCTAATTAATGTCCCGTCCCCAGCAAAAAGTGTACCTACATGCAGGTTATGCTGTTATATCGTCCCTACGAATGTTGATACCAAACCTATGCCCTTCCAAAGTAACGCCGGTTTTTGTGGCGAAGGACAGGCGCAAGAGCACAAACAGTTTTCATTTCAATCTTATATATATATATACATATATATATATATACATATATATATATATATATACATATATATATATATATATATACATATATATATATATATATACATATATATATATATATATATATATATATATATATATATATATATATATATATATATATATATATATATATATATAAAGAGCTTAGACCAAGAAAAATACAATAGAATATTTAAAAACTAAATTTTGGCCTTAAATAAAATATTGTTTTTCTTTTCACACTTTTTGTTTAGCAATCTGTAATAAATTGATTAAAGTATCAGAATTAAAAGTTTTAAAAACAACTGAATATTTCACTAAAGGTCAGAATTGAATTCTGTAGTTTTGTACACCACTCTTTACTCTAATTTATGTTGCATGAATTATAGAATTGCGACGACCAACACATTGAGGGTGTAGAGCAAATGCATGTTATTTTCTTACTTTTACGTATCGATAATATGTACCGTGTGTCCGTGTTTTGTGAAGAATGCAGATGAGATATGAAATAACCAGTAGCCAATTGAATAAGCTACCCTTTTTGGTTTATATATTTGGAAATCTGACACTAAAGGAGTCAGTGCCTCACCAACCATGAACCTCACCGCACGTCCCTGGTACCATGTAGGCTAGGAACGCCACTGGGTGTTGCCACTGTGACTGATCATTTTCCATTGCCCGCTGTCCTATTCATCTCCTGCTCTAACTTCTAAGTTCTGCATTGCAGGTCAGTTTAATGCATCATAAATGAATCTACTTGAGAGGATTGCAATCAAATATTGCAAAATGGAATTGATGGTGTAGTGGTACATACGCCTGACTTTCTCATTTAGTCCGCTTTTGTCCAAAGTCATACAAATAGGCTTGACCTTATACAGGATTAGTGGCTTAGAGAATGGATGTATGTTTTTAAATAAATAATGTTGCAGTGGAACCTTATATTTTCCAGTTGGACTTCATGCTGTGGCCACTGAGTGTATTCAGCATATATAGTCTGCAAGGGGGAGTGTAACTGATAACAAATAAGCAGCCCACTATAAATTTTGTCTGTTCTCTCTAAACTGGTGTTACTGTAATATCGTTTTGGATCTTGTTCACCACACAAGAAGAGACCTTCTTCCAGACAGATTCTTTGTGCACCAGCGCCCCCAAGCGACGGTATGATTTGTGTCTCCTTTATTAACTACAAAGACTCCAGTGCTGCTTTTCTTTCTCTTTTGCTCTAAGGAGGGAGCAAGTATAAGAAATAGTAGCTGATGTATTGCAACTGGCAGGCTGATATATGGCTGGTATTGCTTTTTCGATGACCACAGGTAAATGCCCTGCATGCTGACACAGTAAACCACACAGCATAGATGACTAGGACAAATCAGTCTAGAGCACTTCCTCTTTTGCACGCCTGCCAACACATACCTGGGCCTCGCCATGGCCAGCCAAAACACCAGCTATGAATCAAAAGCTGGAGAAGAGCGAGGCAAGGACTTATGAGCAATTGGCACTACTGCTGCATCATTTCTCAGTCAAGCCTAAACTGCTCATTCAACACCCAGTAATAGATAAACTAGAGTAGGTACAAGGATACATGAATAAACTGAAATATTGATGATTAGTAATTCGGTTTGATTCCCACTTGCCTTTGGTTGAAATTACTTTTGAAGACAAGTACAATAAGGAAAAGTCCACTCAGACACCATCATATACATTAAATAAATAAAATGTATTATCATTATTATTATTAATAGTAGTAGTACAGAAGATGTGGATTTGACTTGCCTCTATAAGTTTTGGAGTAGGTTCAGAAGAGCCATTTATTAAGTTAGAATTTAGAGTTTAGTTAGAGGTTACTGTTGTTGGTTCTAAACTTATGAATTACACTGCTGTCCAAAAGTAGTGGCACCCCTGCAATTCTGTCGGATAATGCTCAATTTCTCCCAGAAAATGATTGCAATTCCAAATTCTGTGGTAGTAATATCTTCATTGATTTTGCTTGCAATGAAAAAAACACAAAAGAGAATGGGGAAAAACAAAAAATCATTATCATTTTACACATAAGTCCAAAAAATGGGACGGACACAAGTATTTGTGGTGCTTCTCTAATTTGTATAATTAACAGCACCTGTTACTTACCTGTGGCACATAACAGGTGGTGGCAATAACTAAGTCACACTTGCAGCCAGTTAAAAATGGATTAAAGTTGACTCAACCTCTGTTCTGTGTCCGTGTGTGTACCACATTAAGAATGGAGAAAATAAAAGACCAAAGGACTGTCTGAGGACCTGAGAAGCAAAATTGTGAGGAAGCGTGGGCAATCTCAAAGTCCATCCACAAAGACCTGAATGTTACATTGTCTACCGTGCGCTGTGTCATCAATAAGTGTAAAGCCCATGGCTCTGTGGCTAAGCTCCCTAGATGTGGACAGAAAAGAAAAATTGACGAGAGAGTTCAACAAAAGATTGTGCGGATGGTGGATAAAGAACCTCCACTAACATCCAAACAAGTTCAAGCTGTCCTGCTGTTCGAGGGTAAAACAGTGTCAACCCGTACTATCTGCTGGCATCTGAATGAAAAGGGACTCTATGGTAGGATGCCCAGGAAGACCCCACTTCTGACCCAGAGACATAAAAAAGCCAAGCTGGAGATTGCCAAAACTTACCTGAAAAGGCCAAAAATGTTTTGGAAGAATGTTCTCTAGTCGGATGAGACAAAAGTACAGCTTTCTGGGAAAAGGCATCAACATAAAGTACAGGGAAAAAATGAGGCCTTCAAAGAAAAGAACACAGACTCCACAGTCAAACATGGCAGAGGTTCCCTGATGTATTGGGGTTGCTTTGCTACCTCTGGCACTGGACTGCTTGACCGTGTGCATGGCATTATGAAGTCGGAGAAAGCTGGGTCTCCCTCAGAGGTCTTCCCGCAGGACAATGACCCAAAACACACTTCAAAAAGCACTAGAAAAATGTTTGAGAGAAAGCACTGGTGACTTCCAAAGTAGCCAGCAATGAGTCCAGACCTGAATCCCATAGAACACCTGTGGAGAGATCTGAAAATGGCAATTTGGAGAAGGCACCCTTCAACTCACAGAGACCTGGAACAGTGACCAAAGAAGAATGGTCTAAAATATCAGCAGAGCATTGTAAGAAACTCATTGAAGCGGTTGTTCGCAGTTAATTTGTCTCAAGGTTGTGCGACCAAGTATTAGGCTGAGGGTGCCAATATTTTTGTCTGGCCCATTTTTGGAGTTTTGTGTAAAATGAAGGGCTGTCAAACGATTAAAATTTTTAGTCGAGCTAAAAAACAGCTTAAAAATTAATTGATCGTAACTAATCACAATTCAAACTATCTATAAAATATGCCATATGTTTCTGTAAATTATTGTTGATATATACATTCAACATAGTGTACATAAGTACTGTGTTTGTTTATTATAAGAATAAATCAACAAGATGGCGTTAACATTAACATTTTGTTAAAGCGATCCATGGATAGAAAGACTTGTAGTTTTTAAAGGTTTAAATGTTTGTACAAGTTATAGAAATTTTATATTAAAACCCCTCTTAATGTTTTCATTTTAATAAAATTTTCAATCAAAAAATAAACTAGTAGCTCCCCATTGTTGATGTCAATAATTACACAATGCTCATTGTGCTGAAACCTACAAAATCAGTTGCACCCAAGCGCCAGCAGAGGGCGATAAAACACCAAAAAACACAAGTAACAAGTGGACATGACACTGTGCTGTCATTTTAATCTGTTTGCGCGGGGCATGTGCGTTAATTTTAATGTGATTAAATTAAAAAATGAATTACTGCCCGTTAACGCAATAATTTTGACAGCCCTAGTTTATTTTTTTTCATTCTCTCTTGTGTTTTTTCATTGCAAGCAAAATAAATGAAGATATTACTACCAAAGCATTTTTAATTGCAATCATTTTCTGGGAGAAATTGAGCATGATCTGACAGAATTGCAGGGGTGTCAAAACTTTCCGCCAGCAGAGTAAGTGTTGACTTGTAAACTGGCTACACTCTTATGTATTTCATTAAGCAAAAATAGGTATGAATGAATACTGTACATGTTGTATCATTATTGTACTTGTGTCTTGCTAAAATGAAATGTTATGCCTTTAATTGGCAAGAAGTGTTAAAGGTCTAGAGAAAGTCAAATTAAGTATGCTGGTAAAGAATTTACTCACTTTAGGCATGATAATAAAATTTCACTTTGAAGCAATATCTCAAAAGTTTGCGAGTTGTATAAACAGTAAGAAACAAAATGCGAGAATTTCTTGAACATTTTGTTGCTATATTGATTGTGGAGTGTTTCACCTGATTGGAAAAGATTGGCCGACATTGCAACACCCATCTCGCTGTACATCTGTCTCTCCTTCAAATAAACTCTCTAATAAACAGGGATTGGAAGAAGTTGGGAGTTTGGTCCTCTTCACTGGACCAGAACACAGCCATTTCATCTGTTGAGCCAGTCGGCCAAATCTAGACTTTATTAAAGTCGCTTTGATGGATTCATTCCCAGCTTCGCCCTATTGTGATCTATAGCCTGTCCAGTCCTCGGAGGCTCTAATAAACTAACAAAGCAATGGGGGCACTTGATCTTAACACTGTGCATTGTGTTTGTCCAATCAGTGTTTCCACAACATTGGCTTAGGATATGCTGATCATCCATTTTCTATACATATTATTCTGTGTTTTCATCACACACTTATCTAGAACATTAAGATGGTGCTAAAGCAATTTAATGGTGCCGCAATCGCCGGGGCAATCCAACTGTGTTGAGCATGTTCTGCATCTTTCCTAATAGAGTAGTAAATCAAAGGCAGTTAAGCCTGCTTGAGTCCTTCACAGGTCCAGTGAAGCATCACAACAAGAGACAATTTGCAGAGAATAGAAGAATTCACTGGTAAGGACACTTTTTTACATTATCAGCAAATAGCAGGATAATAATATCATGTGAAAAAATATATATGGGACTGACAGAAATAAAGATATCAGTAGGCCAGTAAACCAAGTGTGTCCAGCTGCACTAAAGTGCCTGATGTGAGTGACAACTGAGGAAAGCACAGTGGCGGATGTGAAATAATGAGCAGTGTCAAAGTGACCAGACCTTATGCTTCTCTGTGAACATGCTCAATGTGCACAGCTGTTACAGGTGGAAAACATTTACACACTAATAGGAACTGCAGGGACCGGTGCTCCTGGATAATTTATCCCATCTCCTGCGCATGGCATATTTAAGCTGCCCTAACAGAAAACACATAGGCTATATTATTTTTAACTGTCCCAAGATGTTATAACATATGTTTTATTTCTATAATAAATCAACCATGCAAGGATGCATACTGTGCTTTTTATAAGCGAAATCACTCAGAAATGAATATTTTATGAGAGCCAGGACAAGAAGGAACTAGAATGTTTCACTATGTAAAACCCTTTGGAAGGGCAAAATCATATATTATGGCCGTCCTTGTTTTAGTGACAGAATAACGATATTAAATAAGCACATGTTGTCATATTGTAAAATGTCAAACTATGTCTTATTTATATCAAATATAGTGCTTTGTCACATCTTGTATTATTTGTTGGCAATTATCAACGGCATTGGTGTTCTTGTGGGCGGGGTTTAGTCAATTAATGGTAAATAAATGCCACAGCTCATGTTGAACCCATATAATCATTGATTTTCTAATTCAAACTCTTCATCTTAAATACTGTGGTGTCCACGATGGATGAGTGAAGTCTGACCTAAAATAAACAGTCATTAGAAGTTTGCTGGGCGCACCATCATAGTTGCCATGGTAGCCATTAGATTTGGTCCTTTCCAATAGTACCACTTAATGCCATTGTACCGAATCACGCTGGATGAGTTGGGGTAATATACGCCGTTCAGGTTGGATGGTCCGCAAGCCTCAAACCACCACCCTGGGGAGGAAACAGAATAATTCAAGTACTAAGATTCTTACTGTAGTCTATCCTGAAATGTGTAGCTCGCAACTTAAATGTACAATACGTTGACATTGACATAAATAGTAAAGATGCACCGATACCAGTATAGGCTGATCTGGCCCGAAATGGTGGTATCGGTATCTGCGAGTACCAACAAAGAGGGCGCTAATACTAATTACCGGTCCAGTATTATAACACTTGACCGCAGCCTTTTTTTCTCCTGACGCTCGCTACACTCTGTTGTGTGATGAAACGTGATCACTTTGCATGCCAAGCAGCTATCGCTATTGGTCTGCTTCAGACCAATGAGAGCAGGCCAATAGCCGCTCTTAACCAATGCCGAGGTGGCATTTCATATGGAGAAAAAAAAAACAAAGTAATAGAGGAAAATGTCGGCGGTCTGGAAATATTTCAGTTTATAATATCAGTCGCGTACAATGACTGCATGCAAGATTTGCAGCCTGAGTGTTTAGAGAGTGGAGTTAAATTGGTCAGTTTCATTACCTCAAACTTGATACTGTATAACATTTGAAGACGAAACATGTGAACGAACATAAAGAGTTTGAGGCTGCAACAGCAGGACTGCTATCCAGAGGAAGGGGGCTGGACCGAAGCAACAATCTCTGGTCAGTTCAGATCGTCTACTTTACTTTTATTGTCTTTTACTGCAAAAAAATGCCACAGTAATTTGAGACCTGTTTCAAAAGTAGGGTTGCCACCTTTCAGAAATATAAATAAGGGACGCTCCCCTCGCGCCCAATGCTGTACAGGCGATGGGAAAAAAAAAAGGTACAACCCCATAAATGTATCTATTTATATGAATTCCATATTGGTTCAATAGGGCGGGTGGCAAGCCTATTCAAAAGTAGAAGTAAGCCAAGCTAAGTGGCTAAGTGTGTGTTGCTGCTGGTGCACAAAGAGGGAGGCTAATGGAGAGACAGGACGCTGTGGTCAATTATGATTACTTATAATTTCATGAAAGTTGCACTATTTGGCCTTTGAGAGCCAAAACTCAGGGTTTAAAAAGTTTATTAATTATTCTTTTGTAGTATTTTTACTTTTTTTACTGTTGGGCTAGTATTATACATGTTTTAATTTCACGAATCTAGCACTATTTTGGTCTTTGAGAGCCAAAGGTTTATTTAAATATTGTTACCAAAACCAGGTATGCAATAAAAAGGCCGATAATGCACAGCCAGGTATCGGGGCGAAAAAATATGTATCGGTGCAACACTAATAAATATGGTGAGTAACTTTGCCTCCTCTGCAATTTAACAAGATATGTTTACAAAATGAGACATCTACAGGTGTTTTGTACAGGATGAGTGAAGTTTCGGACCTCCAGAAGCAAGCTGTGCGCACTTGCAGGTGCAGCGGTCGTTGTCTCTGTCCTTGGTGCTGAATTGAGTTCCGCTGTGGGCCATGCTGTTGGTTCGTCCTGCTGTGCCGCTAAAGCCCTCAACATGGAGGCTGGATTAGGAAGAGTTGAAAAGAAGACTGTAAACTGGAGTCAGCCAAATGCTGAATTGCTTCAATTTTAAATAATGCAGCCCATTATTTTGCTTCAAGTATTAGTCTGTTTATACATATATACAGGTAGTCCGCACATTAAGACGTACCTGACTTAGGTGATTTCGACTTTACGATGCAGGAGTCTCGTCCGCCATTCTGTCTCCAGTCGTTTTTTATTTTTTTTTATTTTTATTTTTTAAATTCGCGCAAACAGTACCTAGTTCTTGCCATGTCAGGATCTCATCCTTCCCCAGCAGCATCGCTGCCATCCTGTAGTTCCTGGCAGCATCAGGTCTAAGGATGGGAACTGATATGATTTTTACGATTCTGATATCGATATTGCTTAACTATTCGATTTTTTTATCGATTCTGATATCGATATTGCTTAACGATTCGATTTTTTATCGATTCTCTTGTTGATCTTGTATGAGGTTCTGGGTTCAATATGTTTAGTATTTCATTCGCCTTGGGGTGTCGGTTAGAACACAAGGAGCTGGGAGTGGAGTTGGTCTTTGGCCCTTTTAATCCAACTTGGCAACAGGCACAACTATATACAGGCAATGGCACTTGATATGAGAATCACTCAATGAGCAGATGAGAGCATACGTGGAAAAATTTTGACGTATTTGTATGTGTGTGGAAGAAGACTGGAATGTGTGGGTATATGTGTGGTTCTGAAAGGACAGAAAATTATATCATATTAGTGCTGATGCAATAAACAATGCCACTTGACTGTAGAGCAGTCGATAACACACATACATGACTTGCACAGTACAATGAACAGAAAGGTAGGGGGCGCGAGTGCGCGCGCACAACCCGGAAGCACGCTGCCTGCACGTGAGTCATCTTGGCCATAAAAGTGGTGAAAACTAAGCACTTTACACTCTTATGGATGTACAACATCATCTTAAGATGCTAAACTAACACATTCCCTCTTCACAAAAATGTTCAACGCAAATATAATGTAAACAACGCTCTCCTTGACGCAGCGAGGACGAGCGGGAGCAACCAGCCGACATAACAGTAAAAAAGTGAAACGGTCGCGCTGATAACGGCTCTAACTTATCATAAAAACTTGATGACATGCAGAGGAAATACTTACATTGGTTCATGGACGCACACAGATTAACACTTCATCGCACACATCTCAACAGGTGGCCGCACTCTGCTCAAAATGCGCACCTTACGCCTATTCTCGGTCCCAGAATACGCAGTGCTTGTGACGTAGGACAATAACAGGAAGTAACTGACTGATTGCTATGGAAACGAACGCATGCCTAAGGAACCTTTCTAACAGGAGTATTAAAATTGCTAATAAAATCGTTTAGGATTATTTTAGACGCATATATGTTGTCTTTTTCTTATAGAGTATTCGCCGAGGAATACGATAGACCCATTAATAGACTTTTTTGGAAAAATCACCATTTCTTTAAGTAGTCTCATGAACAATGACCTGGCCTGTGAAAATCAATGCAATGTCACTCGGCGACAACTCTTTAGTTAATACTCAGTGAGTGGTCCCTCTTTAGGTAACCATGTAGTCTTACTTACTTAATTGAATCGTACTGGTTGGATTGAATCTATGAGAGAATCATTAGATAAACTGACAAACGATTCCATGGAATTCAGCCACACAGAACTGGTTCTCGATTCCCATCCCAAATCAGATCCCACTTCATTGCTCTCATGCTGCTGCTGCTTTTCCCCTGGCGCCATCTTCTCTTGCGAGTCCCAATCTGTTTTTTTGAGTTCAAACGGCGGGCTCACGTGAAGAGAGGCAAGACTGGCGACCTGAGCGGCCATGATATACCCCCTCTCGCGCCTCCCTACTCTTTCCACGGCACCTTCTCTAGCAAGGCGACTCACTCGCTAGTAAAGCCTGAATAGTAACTGCATTTAACAAAACGTACCTCACAGCATCTTTGTTTTTTTGTTTTTTTACTTTATTTTATTAATATGATTTTTAATATATGTTTTTGGACAGTTATTTTGAGGTTTAGGGGTTATTTCGGGGTAGTTAAAGGATTAATTCTGACTTATGCAGAAATTTGCGTTACAGCACCAGTCTAGGAAAGGAATTTGCAATCCAGGGACTACTTGTATATATGTTTGTGGTGGTGGTGGTTGTGGGGTATATGTAAAATTAAGAGTGTGACAATATCTCGATACAGCGATATATCGCGATATTTTGCAACCCGATGGGTTATCGATATGCTCCCGCCAAGTATCGATACTTTTATTTAACATATTGGCCATACAATGGAGTACGGATGCTGTAAACTGCTCAATGTTTGTTGAGCAATTCCTTGGCGGTCCACTAGGGGCGCTCAGAAGTGGCGGTGAGGGTAAAGTGCGCACAAGTTGTCTAGAGAAGGAGAGGTAGCTCCAAGTGGGTTGAAAAAATAAAAAAGCTCCGTGAGAACGGTGGAGGAAAAAATGAGAAAAATACTGCTACAAATCACACATGGGGACACATTTTAGATTTTACACCAACAAGATAGGAAGTAAGGTGAACAAGGACTTTGCTGTATGCAAGAATTGTCTAAGAAAAATAAGTTTCACTGGGAGCTGGTGACGTAGTGGACAACGGAGTTTGTGAGCTTCGCTTTCATCACTTGAGGTAAGAAAGTTTTGCAATGTAATTGACTTTTTAATTTACATGTATTATTTTGATGACATTTGATGTTGAATGATATAAAATAAACCAGGACCCTAAACTGGATGAAAATGAATATCGAACAAGCCCACATGAATTTACCGATTTATTTGATATTATTTCAGAACCACTTTCCATCTAGTTTACTACACAAACTGTTATTACTGTCATTTTGATACAATAGGCTATAAAAATGGTTTGAATAGGTTCCAAGATATATAAATTGATGTGCATGATAATTAATGTAGCCTACATATTAAAAATAGGTATTTATTGAATTTTTAATTTCTATACATTCAATTCATATATTTTTTTAATTCAATACTTCCAACACAAAAAAAAAATCAGGATTTCAACTCAAACACTATGAAGTAGCTAATATTTTTTGTTTTATTTTGTCGTTTTTAAGGTGAGGAAGACTGACTGAGCAAGTCTGACATCTTAAATGCTGAAGCAGATGGCGGAAGTGCTCAAACCAAGCAACAAAGGTCATATACAAAGAAAAGACCCACCAATTTTATCATTGCCCCACTCCAAGCTCAACTGCTGACACCTACGGCACTTTTTATTTATTTATTTATTTTTTAAAGATTTAAAACTTTAAAGAAATTAAGGGTGCCCGTCATCATGATCTCTCAAAGTGATATCAGTGGTCGTGGTTTGTTTCCTCTATATAAGCAGGGGCACAATTTGCAGTAGATTTATATTTTACAGCAATGTTGCACAGAAAAGGTGTCACTGTTTAATAAATGACTTAAACAGTATTTTTTCTAATTTTTTTTTTTTTTTTAATCGTTTCAACAGTTGTATCGTAGAATTTCATGTATCCAATTTCTGACCAATATATCGATAATCGCTGTATCGTGATATAATCGTTATCGTGAGCCTTGTATCGCGAATCGTATCGTATCGTGAGGTCCCCTGAGGTTCCCACTCCTATGTAAAATATCTTTGAAACTGGACAGAGCCATGGTTCTGTTGACATTTGGTCCTGTTCATCAAAGGATTTGCCCACATGAAGTTCCCAATTTTTGATGTGTTTCCTTAAATCCTAGTCAATTTGATCAATTTGTAGACATACTGTGAAAGATCTGGAGCCGTTTGCCACGAAACCAAACCCCAAATATTTGTAATCATTTTTTTCTCCATTGGGCGCTGGCTAGAAACTATCTGCTGATAACTTAAGTCATTTTCATTCAGCATGCATGCTTTTGTATAGTTGTGTCTGTGTCACTGTTGCTTTGAAGAGTGCAGACCGAGGAGATCAGACGTGCTGTCTGCTCAGACTTCCTTCTCATTAGTAAAGGATTCCCACCTCAACTATGTGACCTCCCCTGTAGCACAGTGCAAACTGTGGGAGCTAAATAAAGAAAGTGCAGCCCGAATTTGTATGTTTTCAAAACTAGTTTTTAAAATAAGTTAATGCATCATTAATAGTCAGTTGGTTAAATATCATGAGTCACCCCAATATGAGTCACCCCATGTGTGGAACTAATCCATAAAATTCAATTCCTCAAGTACTTAACAAAAGTCTCATGAGCTTCATTTCACACATCAGCCTCTGGGCTAAATTGTGAGATGCACACTTTTATGATGCTAATTATGTGGAACAAACTAAACCAAATGGAATTATGTGCACTACCGCCGATCTCTAAAAGAACACACCCACGTGTGATTATGGCTTATCGTTTCACAGAGAATCCTTCTTCATGAACTCTCACAAACAAATCACTTTGAAATTGATGTGAAACATAAACCATGTTTGTCATTTGGATATCAGCTCTGAAGACATTGGTGTGCACACAAGGATACGGTAATTTTGTTAAGCTGTTTTTTTTTTTTTTGGCATTGTGGTTGCTACCAATCTCATGTGTTACCTGTTAAACATGCCTGTGTGATTTTTAAGGTAGCAAAACAAATCCACTTATGTGTTGTTTCTCTCAAAAATGTTTGAAAAAGCCTGAGAGTATGTTTTCTGTTTGAGGATACACAATCTCACCAAAGGAAGAATTATGAGGAACTGTTATCTGCTGTGATACTTTGAGCTTATCTCCAGCAGGAAGCCTTGTTGTTGTTGTTGTTTTTTTTTTTAAATAATAGAAGCCTCATGACAAACACTTGGATGCAAAAGAGAGGTATTAATTTTAGATCTATTATTGTCACTTCTCAATGAAGTACAGAGCTTAATTAGGTTAGATTTATTTAGGGTTTCCTTTTCATCACGCCATACACAGTAATTGCCTCTGGGAATGTTATGTCATTATTTCAACACTCAATACTTGTTATCATTGGAAAGAACAAAAAGAAGTATCACCTATAATTGTGGTCCTCCCCATCTATGTAGAAGTGTTTATAGTGTGAGTAGGCCTCTTGCCCATCTCTGTCCTTCAACTGGACATGCAGGCTATATTCCCCAGATCTCGTCAGTTTATGGATGATGTCATTTCCGAGCCAGTGTTCCCCAGAAGGCTCTCCGAATCCCTGGATCAGTCACAAATACAAAGAATCTACTGAGAGGCGGTTTGCCAAAGATCTGCCAAGCGTGTTTGCAGTTAATAAGATAATGTAACTAAACAGTCATTTCATCATTCAGATGGCAGGATAATTTGGGAAGCAGAATACTCAGTTCTGGAAGTTGCCTTAGAGATGAGTCAGTTGAGACTTAAATTGGCCTTATGATTCCTCAGCACTTCAATAATTGTTTTATGGGTACTGTAGAAGCTCTTACTCACTTTTTAATGGGAAACAAATGAGCATAATGTTAATGATGATGCTGATGAAGAAAAATGTATGATGTATGAATGCATTAAAGCTGTTTTGAAAAGCACCAGACTGATCACTTTTTTGCCAGTTTTTACCGTAATCTCAACTGACTGTGAATCAGTCACATAGCAGAATTAGACTAGATGTATTTGAAACTGTATTTGCAACGAAAATATTTTTTCAACGAACACTTATTCATGACGTTTACAAGACGATAACGAGCTAAAAATGCGAATTGGGAGACTAAAACATAATGAGACAAATGCCAGTTTTTGTCTGACTAGAACCAGACGAAAATGTGCAGTAGTTTCCGTCACATGTTCACAGTGTGTGACATTTAATGTGTGGTTAGTAGAGGTGTGCAAAATTTCCGATTCTTAGATTATTCGCGATTCGGCCGTGGAAGATTCGAGAACGATTCACAAACATCCAAATTCCGATTATTGAAATATGCCAAGTAAAGCGGAAGTACAACACACTCAGCGCGCCGCGCGGTCTTCGGGACGGAACAGAGCAGGAGTAGCTAAACATGCTTCTCATTAACCGGCCCCTCGGGTAATGCCAACGCTCAACTCACGGCTCTAGCTCAACTCATGCCACGAGATAAAAAAACACAACAACATACCTGACTGCTGCCGAAAAGCTGCTACAAGTACAGCTAAACTACATAATGTTACGGTAGATATCATTTATATAGGACAAGATGGATTATAGACTCGGTAGCGGTAGCAGCACATCTGCAAAAAGCTAGATGCGGGCGTTAGTAAACGGCCGCCATCTTAAAGCAGTAAACTTCCCTGCAATGCTGTTGTAGCGAACCTTCCAAGCAAACCTAATTAACTTTTTATCTAAAATACTCCTAAATCGCTAAAATATTGGCTTGAATCTATCTTTAAAATAGTTTTAAAACTTTCACATGTCAAAAGTAGACAAAATGGAAAAAATGGAATAACGGGAGCAATTTTAACAACTTTAACAGTTGATTCACAACATTAAATTAATTGAATGTAGTTTAAAGCTGCTGATACAGAATGGGGACTTAGTTTTTTTATTTAATGTTATTTTTGTATATTTGTTTACTGCTATATGTTAACTTGATACTGAAATAGTAGTTTGGTTTAGCCTGAGAGTATTTTTGAACAATTTTGGAACTAATGTACAAAACTTTATTAATAAAAAAAAAAAAAAAGGAGGGGGGTGCATCAATAATCGTTTTATAATTGAATTGGAGCCTCTGAATCGTAATCGAATCGTTAGGTGCCCAAAGATTCCCAGCTCTAGTGGTTAGCCTGCGTCAGTGTCTGGTTGTGTCACGCACTGCGCCCCGACTCTTTTCCCGACTCACCAGTGTGTCGTCTCCAGGTTCCATGAAGGCTTGCACGCACAGTAAGATTTGATTTCTTGGCCAAGAGCATGCAATGTTGGTTTAGCCTTTAAAGAGCAGCTGAAGAGCTTTTCAGATTTCAGTGTAATTTTACAAATACAAACTTTGGACGAGTTCGTCAAAACAACAATGTCATTTTTAACGTCTAACTGCAAGGATAATTTGCATTTTTTTAGGTTTTGTGCACTCCGTTAATAGTCCCTTCCCAGACCCGGAAGTGTGACGTAAATTCCTCAACGCAAAAGAAGACTATCCACAGCGAGCATAGCAACAACAACGATATCAGTGATATTTCCACCAAAAGTAAACATTCAGGATGGATCTTTCATGACGCTAACAATGGAAAAGGCTCCCAGGAAAGATTATCTACAATTAATCCCTACATGTTTGAACCCGAGGCGTCAGATGATGACGATTTACTCGGCACAGGAGACGTTGGTGATAACGCCGGTTGGGAGGTCTACAATTCACAAAAAAAGTGGTAGGCATCTAGCATCGTGATTTTTCTTTGAACCTTTCTTTCCTCAGTCATTGTGTGATATAATTATCAGTAATTGCAAAAACAGACCAGTCGTTATATAGATCTATTAATAAATATGCAATAAATATCCAACCGGTCAGCTGTCTTATGACAGGAAAGCAACAACAACAACAAAAACAGGTCACGATCAAGTAATACACTTATCAAATTGTCAGTAAGGGTCTAGTGACGTTGTACCCTCCTAGATTTTTAAAGCTGTACTTTGTTAGGGCTCCCTGGTTGGAGGCTGGAGGCCAAACAGGGGAACGATGACAGCAGCGACCCATCGCAATCAGCCGCCTTCATAAGCCTGCTCATCGTTGCTGCTTGTCGCCAGACCAACACTTTCGGCATTCCCGTCAGTCACATCCAGCAATCAGGTGTTTCTCATATTGTATCACATCCGGCTGATTTAACTTCTTGTTCCATCCCAGGATTCCCCGTGCCTGATCCCCAGCTTTACCGTCACCTGATTGACCGCCTATCAACTTTTGACAGCTACGACCCCTCGTGCATGTGCGCTGCTCCGAGCGTCTTGCGCACTTAAATGTTGCATTCTAGCGCAGTTATTTTCTTTGTCTGCTTTGGGGTCCATTTCCCAGCGCACCCTAACATCGTCGCTGAAATGTTTTAAACAAAGGCGCGATTGAGGACCCGGGGAGGAGTTCTTCTGCTTGACTCTCACAAAAGATGCAAATCCTTGCAGAAGAAGGGTTTGTTTGGCCACTCATAGTCTCGTGCCTTCATGTGAGCAATTCATCACTACACATCAAGATGGAATGACTAACCCCGCGAGTAAAACGCAGAAAATGTTTGCAATATATGGTGAGGATAGCGTGGTGCTATAATTTCGTATTGGAGTGCTTTGTATTGGAGTGCTTGCAAGGTCTTGAGGAAATGATGTCATCAGGTAGCAGCCGGCAGCGAAACACGTTCCTCGTTGCTAAGGTGTTGCTGTGGCAGTAACTCAAAACTTATGCAGTCAATTAAAAAAAAAAAAAATTGGGTAATGTAAGTTTTGAGACAGCGAATGACGCATTAGGGCCAATTTAACAGAGTAAAATGCTCATCCAAAAAGCTCTTCAGCTGCCCTTTAAAGGTCTGAGCTGAGTGATCATCACACACTAAAAGTAACTTGTAGTGTTAGCATAGCATTCGCGTTAGCATTAGACTAATGCTAAGAGCGAGCGTCCTCTTAAACTCTCAGACATTTTTTTTTTTTATTTATAGTTCGTGGTGTCTAGTTGGGTATAATTAATTGAAAATAATGTACTGTTTTCCTGCTGAGTGTGTATTATCACCAAGTTGGCTTTTTCCTTGCAAATAGACGCTACAATATGTGCTTGTATGTCAGTGTTCATTTGAAATAGTTGAAAAACTTTTTTCAGTAAATGTCGACTAAAACTAGATTTAAATTAGTCTTGAGTTTTCGTCAAAATAACTAGACGAAGGCAAACACATTTTGAGATGACTAAAATATGACTAGACTAATAAGTATTATTGTCCAAAAGACAAAGACTAACACGAAAATTAAAAGGGCTGCCAAAACAACACGGGTTTGAAAACTACAAATGGTTGATTATTTATGAAATATTGTCACTATGCAAGTTATACCTTGTCTACAGATGGAATTTTGATAATATGCCATGCACATAGCTATTCAATTTGACCTGTTTGGTAAGGTAAAATATGGTATCCAAACTAACATTATGTTCCTAATGATGTTACTGTCTGGCATGTTGCCACATCGTGGCCAAGGCTCTTTTGTGAAAAGAATGAATTTCAATGAGACTAGCTCTTAAAAAAATAATGAAATAAAGTTTGAAAAGCATTGGCAGCTGTAGAATAAGCTTTTATAATTAGAGGGGAAAATGGGCTTTCTAAGCACCACAGTTGATTTAAGTTAAGAGAATGTGTTTTAAAATTGCTTTGACAAGCAGCACAATGCAAATATGATTAAACTTCCTGCTTTAAAGGAGACTAATTTAAAAGACTTAGAGTTGTTTAAATAACACAACATCTTTGTTGGATACTTAAAGGACCGTGAATATAAGACCCACTGTCATTCCACACCATGTAATGTTTGGTATTGACGTGACAGCTTTACAGCCTCCACATTAAGGGATTCTTCAACTTTGGAATTTGTTCAGACTTACTGCCAAGTCATTGGCTAAGGAAGATGAGTTGGTAGTGGTCATGTTAATGAAAAAAGTGAGGTGGAAATACAAAATAAATGGCTAAAAGATGCATTTTGAGAAACAGGCAGATAGCCAAAGATTTGCTTGCTACATTCAACACTTGCTGCGTGACTGCAGCAATAAAATTTAAAGATTGGAAATACAGTGTCTCAATAAGCACTGATTTGACCTTTCAAGTATGGAAATCTAACTCATTAAAAAATAAACCTGGGCCTTTTTTTTTAATATAAACAATGAAAACAAATACTCTTATCGTAGGAAACAACTTATTGGCCTGAATTTCTTATTGGTCTCATTGTTTCAATGGTGGCCAGTCTGAGGCAGGAGGAACTACTGTATGTATAGTAGATTAGGTTTAAGAGTCCAGTTTCATTCATCATATGACCCGCAATCCCGGGTGCAACAGTTGAGAGATATTGATTGCAGTCAGTGGGATTTGGAGCAGGGACCTGGATCAAATAAAATATGTTATCTGCCACCAACAGAGCCTCTGTGCTCCCATGCTTCAACTGGGGCCAAATATTTACCATCCAGTTGTAAAAATATTGTTCTTGAAGGATTTTCATGTGTTTTTTTTCTCTCGCTCTCCTTCCATCATCATCCATCACTAATGTCACAGCATTTCCCTGCCTCTGGTGTCAGTCTATATTGAGGAAAATGTTTAATTAAAAAATAAAAATAAAAAAATAGTCTGTTAAATAATGTTTGATTTAGGGGGATATGGAAATTAAAGAGTCTTAAAGAAAATACACAAAAAGGATACGCAAACTTTTTGTTTTTTCATTGAAGGAATTATATAAAATTGGCAAATGCTGGATGTCTATCAATGTTTTCAATATCATGTTTCAGTAGTAGATTTGTGCTAAGCTAGTATGATATCATAAACCAAGCATTGTCTTGAAATGCATCACCAAACAAATTATGTATAGGTCTTTTCTTGCATGCATTGTATGGCAGCGCATGTTTGGATGTGTGGGAGTTTGACAGCTAGGGGGAGCAGGAACAGGTGCAATAACATGGGAATTGGGGGGAAAACAGAGGGACTGCCAAAGATAACAACCACAGGTCACTTGGGATCACACACTATGGCTGCAATCCCGCAACCCGGCATTCTATAGTACATACAGTATAGAGTGGTATGAAAAAGTATCTCAACCTTTTGGAATTTCTCACATTTCTGCATAATATCACCATCAGATGTGATCTGGTCTTTGTCAAAATCACACAGATGAAAAAACTGTATTCTTTAACTAAAAGCACCAAAACATTCATAGGCTTTCATATTTTAATGAGGATAGTAAGCCAGCAATGACAGAAGAGGGAAAAATAAGTATGTGAAGCATCATATTTAAAATTTTGTGGCCCCCACTTTGGCAGCAATATCTTCAACCAGACACTTCTTGTAGCTGCAGATCAGTCTGGCATATCGATCAGGACTAATCTTGGCCCAGTCTTCTCTACAAAACGCTGTAGTTCAGTCATATTCCTGGGATGTCTGGCATGAATCGCTGTCTTTAGGTCATGCCACAGCATCTCAATGGGGTTCAAGTGTGGACTTTGACTTGGCCACCCCAGAACGTTTATTTTGTTCTATGAAACCATTCTGAAGTTGATTTACTTCTGTGTTTTGGATCATTGACTTGTTGCAGCATCCATCCTCTTTTTAGCTTCAACTGTCTGACAGACGGCCTCAGGTTTTCCTGCAAAACATCCTGATAAACTTTTGAATTCATTCTTCCATTAATGATTGAAAATTGTCCAGGTCCTCAGGCAGCAAAACAGCTCCAAATCATCATGCTCCCTCCACCATGCTTCACCGTGGGAATGAGGTGTTGATGTTGGTGAGCTGTTCCTTTTTTCCTCCACACATGACGTTGTGTGATTCTCCCAAACAATTCAACCTTTGTTTCATCATCACACAAAATATTTTGCCAAAACTTCTGTGGAGTGTCCAAGTGCCTTTTTGCGAACATTAAATGAGCAACAATGGTTTTTTTTAGACAGCAGTGGCTTCCTCCGTGGAGTCCTGCCATGAACACTATGACTGTGTCAGTGCTTTCTGTAAGTCTTTAACGGACACTCTAGGGTTCTTTTTTCACCTCTCTGAGTATTCTGCGCTAAACTCTTGGCGTCATCTTTGGTGGATGGCCACCCCTTGGGAGAGAAGCAACAGTGCCAAACTCTCTCCATTTGTAGTCTACTTCTCTGATTGTCGATTGAACATCCAGACTTTTAGAGATGGTTTTGTACCCTGTCCCAGCTTTTTACAAATCCACAATCGTTGATTGCTGGTCTTCTGACAGCTCTTTTGACCGAGCACATCAGACAATGCTTCTCATCAAGACAATTCTTACTAGGTGTGTGTTTTATAGTGGGCAGGGAAGCTTTAAACCTCTCATTAGTGATTGGGCACACACCTGACTTAAATTGTTTGGTAAACATTGGTTTCAATTGCTCTTTAAGTGTCCATATGCAGAGTGCTCGCTTACCTGTTTTTCCCCCTTCTGTCATTGTTTGCATGCTATCCTTATTAAAATATGGAAACCTATGAATGTTTGGGTGGTTTAAATTAAGCAGACACTGTTTTACATCTGTGTGATTTTGGCAAAAGGTTCAGATACTTTTTCATACCACTGTATATAAAAATAGCAATTGCTGGATGTCTATTAATGTTAACGATATCATGTTTCAGTAGTAGCTTTGTGTTAGGCTTGTATGATGTCATAAACCAAGCATTGACTTGAAACATATCACTAAACTAATCATGTATGGGTCATTGCTTGTATGCATTGTACGGCAGTGTGTGTTTGGATGGGTGGGAGTTTGACAGCTAAGGGGAGCAGGAGCAGGTGCAATAACATGGGAGTTGGGGGAAAACACAGGGACTGCCAAAGATAACAACCACAGGTCATTTGGGATCAAACACTATGGCGGCAATCCCACAACCCGGCTTGCCATTGTACATATAATTTGTTAGTGATGCACCCTACCCTCTGCTGGACCCACCAATTTGTAGTCCTTCCATCCACGATGAAAATCAACAGAACCATTTCGGCGATGCTGGAAGACTGTCCACCCTCCACCTTTGGTCACCATATCACAGAAAACCTCCAAAAATGAAGCAAATTACATTATGATTGGAGGAGTAATGCTATAAACAAGTTTCCGAGGTACTTCCGCTTTAGTTACGAATGTCTGCTAGCAGCTTCTGTTTTAGAATTTCTCCATCCAAAACAACAGTGGAGCTTGGGTAACATTACTCATCAAAATCCCATAAAAAGACAATTTGGAAATACCACATCCATCTGCCATCATCACGACAGGGGAGGACATGTTCATGAAGGCAGATGGGGAACCAAGCTCGTGCCGCTACAAAGACCGTAGCTATGTTGCTGCGTTGTTATGGAAGGTATGTTCTTCCTATCCCTGCATTTTCATGTGTCCCATGCTCAAAACATACTAAAGCTAAAATCTTCCTCATGAAACGACTTGTTGTCTTTGATGTTGTTTTAATGATGATGATTATAATTATGATAAGGTTTAATATTATTTACTACAACTAGTGTACTCCTGTGGCTTCAACACATGCTATATGCTGCTAGCCTGTTGCTAATCAGTGCATGTAGAATGGCATACTTATGTAAACGCATAAATGCATAAATTTTTGGTTTCTTTTGTTTAGGTGGAAAACGCTGTTGGGCAAGGGAAGACAAATTGATGTGCCTCACAACAACACTTACTGTATGCCGATGGACATATATTAAGACTACGTGCATTCTAATTTGATGAGGCAATGCTCGGCTTATGCTCCACCTTCGTTAATATTTTTATAATAATTTTATAAATTGTGATTTATTGACCTGTTTTGCACATGCACTAATCGTTTTGGATTCAAGAAATGGAATAATGCTGTCCAAATGTTTTTAAAAATTGTGATTTATTTACCTGTTTTGCACATCCACTAATCGTTTTGGATTCAAGCAATGGGATCATGCTGTCCAAATGTTTTATTGCGATCAATATCTGCAATAAAAAAGAATGACGTACTATTTTTGTTTGTTATGTTATGTACCTACCATGTAGTATTTCCTTGTAACAACAAAATCCGTGTCAGCCCTTCTGCATTCTGCAAATGTAATATTATTTGTAATTTCACCTCATTTTGGTCACTCAAGTATCCGACGTATTAATCTACACCTCACGTCAATACAGGCTGACAGGTTGTTATAATTTTGTTCACGAATGATCAACGAAGTGTTAAGAACAATCATACAATCTTTTAGGTACATCATTAGGTTCAAATCACATCCTTAACTTCTTGTCCGTAGCTGGTTTTGATTTACGGCGTATGGCGAGGTAAATCCACAATGGCGCTCGTCAAATCTTTCCACTTCAAACTACATATAGGCGCTTCCAGGGGTTCAAGCACAGCACAGAACGTTACGGAGTGTCACCTACGTCGTGCTGAATCTATTTTTGGAGATTCCACGGGTTCCCCAGGTTTGATTTTAAAGTTTTTAACTTTGTCAGCACTGCTTACTTTTTTCTAAACCGGAAGTTCATAGCAGACATTTTCCACAATTGCGCTGCCCAGATTTCGCTCAGGAAAACTTGTCTAAACACTGCAACACCTTAGCTATTTCGCAGCCAGCCTTCAAACCTACTGACAATATGTCCAGTTTCTTAATTGATGAACAACTCAATTAAAATGTGTTAGTTTGAAATCATTCCTGTTGTCAAGAGCTTTATTGATGCAATCGCGCTGTAGTTACTCACTGTTATTGAGACACTAATTTTTCACTATTGGAAAATTGTCCAACTGAGAACTCTGAATCTCTGGAAAATAGAACAACGTTGTATCCGGCTCACTTTACTGATGCTCCACTTTATTGAAACCGCCCCACTTGCCAGCCTCATTCATGGCATAGATTGAAAGCAGCAATGATTTGTGGTGTAATAACTTCCATCACTGGGAACTAACATTGGCCCCTGTTGACAGGAAACACATGGCACAACAACCTAACACCTGGTTTCTTTGCCCGCAGGGGTTGAAAAGGAAGAATAGGGAACCCCCCCCCCCCCCCCAAAAAAAAAAAAAAAAAAAAAAAAGAGAAGCTGTGGAGAAGGTGGTAGCCAGAAAACTTAAGTAAAACTGATGAATAAAAAATGTTGCTATCTTGAGACCAGACAGTGAGGACATCAGACTTGAATCCTAACCAGGAGGGTTTTTGCTGCTGGAGAAAGCCACGGTCGAATTAACAAGGGCTTGTTACTCTAGTGCACTGACAGCTCGCGCCCAAGTTATTCTGACATCGCATTCACAACCACACATATCCTCACCGCAGAGCCTTTGGGGACAAATAACAAGGCACAAAAACAGCATGGCATTTCTGCCAACATATACTCCATATTACACTTTTACAGAAAAAATAGGCTGTCACACTCATTTAGGTGATATTTACTAGAGAAAATCAATGACCTTTAAAGTTGCACTACCTTGACAGAGTGGGTGGAGTTATCGAGGCGTATGCTGTATGTCCCACTTGCTGTTTGTCCAGAATGCAGAATGTCTGCACAGTCCCTAAAACTAGGTGACTCCTGTTTGGGCACATGGGAGATTTCTGTAGGGGTGCAGGGGAACAATTTTCAGTATTATATGTACTCATAAACTGTATTGCGTTTACATGTCATAGTTTAGTGTCAGATTTCTTCTGAATTACAAAAACTGCTGTGTAAAGTTTTCTGCACACCCTGTTGCTTTTGAATCAGAAATAGTACAACTATTCGTACTGTGCATACAATATTGATACAATATTTGTCTCTTACCATTGCAGTGATTGACCAAAGCTTGTAGCTGCTCAACTGTATCGGCAAGGCGAGTTTGCTGTCTTTGTAGCAATGTGTTGTTGAAAGTTGCACTGCCGAGTTCGCCCTGGAGCTGGCTGACTAGTCCACTCTGTCTTTGCATCAGTTCCCGCAACTGCTGCTTTTCTCTTTGCAAGCTCTGCAGCTCCGTCCTATAATGAGCCTCCAGCGCTAACAGCCTCTGTTCGAGAAAACTCAAGAGAGGAATGTAAAATTTCAGTATGGTGTGCTGTTAGGCATGTATTTTTTTTCTAGCTTGCATTTTATAATGTAGCCATGTTTTTCATTGGGATAAAACAGATGAAAAATAAGGCAGTTGTTAAAACTAATAATAAGTTACCTCAATAATAGTTGACATCACATAACATCGTGGACGTGGTCTTCATATGTATAAAACAGCGGTTTTATAGATTTTTCACCTCATTTCACTAATAAAATTATGTTTATACCAGAGCTGTCAAACGATCAAAAATTTTAATCGAGTTAATTACAGCTTAGAAATTATTAATTAATCGTAATTAATCACAGTTCAGGCGGCACGGTGGCTGAGTGGTTAGCACGTCTGCCTCACAGTTCTGAGATCAAGGGTTCAATCCCGGGCTTCGGCCTTCCTGTGTGGAGTTTGCATGTTCTCCCCGTGCCTGCGTGGGTTTCCTCCGGGAACTCCGGTTTCCTCCCACATCCCAAAAACATGCATGGTAGGCTGATTGAACACTCTAAATTGTCCGTAGGTGTGAGCGTGTGCGTGAATGGTTGTGTGTCTCCTTGTGCCCTGCGATTGGCTGGCAACCAATTCAGGGTGTCCCCTGCCTACTGCCCGAAGTTAGCTGGGATAGGCTCCAGCACCTCCGTGACCCTCGTGAGGAATAAGCGGCATGGAAAATGAATGAATGAATGAATAATCACAGTTCAAACCATCTATATAATATGCCATATTTTTCTGTAAATTATTGTTGGAATGGAAAGATAAGACACAAGACGGATATATACATTCAACATACGGTACATAAGTATTGTATTTGTTTATTATTACAAATCAACAAGATGGCATTAACATTATTAACATTCTGTTAAAGCGATCCATGAATAGAAAGACTTGTAGTTCTTAAAAGATAAATGTTAGTACAAGTCATAGAAATTTTATATCAAAACCCCTCTTAATGTTTTCGTTTTAATAAAATTTGTAAAGTTTTCAATCAAAAAATAAACTAGTAGCTTGCCATTGTTGATGTCAATAATTACACAATGCTCATGGTGCTGAAACCCATAAAATCAGTCGCACCCAAGAGCCAGCAGAGGGCGACAAAACACCAAAAAACACAAGTAACAAGTGGAAATGACACTGTGCTGTCATTTTAATCTGTTTGAGCGGGACATGTGCGTTAAATGTGTCAAATATTTTAACGTGATTATTTTTAAAAAATGATTAGCCCCCGTTAATGCGGTAATTTTGACAGCCCTAGTTTATACTGTCACCGCTGTAGCAATTTCTACTGAATCACCATACAGTCATGTGAAAAAATTAGGACACCCTACGGAAGCCTGTGTGTTTTCTAACATATTTGGTCATTTGGATATTTAATATCAATTTTAACGAATCTTGAGAAATTCAAGTAATAGAACTAAACAATTAAAACAGAAAGAAAGATTTTTCATAACTTTCTGTAAAAAGTATTTTTAAATAAATGCAATTTCTGTTGAGGAATAAATTAGGACACCCCCATATTCAATCCCACTTAAAATGGCTAAAATCGCACAGATGTATATCACATCAGGGACTCATGATTAGAACGTCATTGCCCAGTGTTTTGAAGGAGGTTTGCCTTATTTAAACCTCACATTTAGTTTGGTGTGCTGACTGTTGAAGTGAGAGAAAACACCATGGTGAGTTCAAAGGAGCTGTCCGAGGCCTTCAGAAAGAAGATTGTAGACACTTATGAGCCTGGTAAGGGATATCAAAAGATCTCAAAATAATATAAAATCAGCCATTCCACTGTCCGGAAAATAGTCTAAAAGTGGAGGACATTCAAAACAACTGCCAACAGGCCCAGGTCTGGCCGTCCAAGCAAGTTTACCCCCAGAGCAGCCCACTAGATGTTAAAAGAAGTCTCCAAAAACGCAAAAATGTCATCACAGGACCTACAGCAGGCTCTCGCTACTGTTGGTGTGAAAGTCCATGCCTCAACAATCAGAAAGAGAGTTCACATTTTTAACCTTCATTGGAGCTGTGGAAGGAGGAAACATTTGCTCTCCAAGAAGAACATGAAGGCCACACTGAAGTTTGCCAGAGTGAATGTAGACAAAGACCGGGACTTCTGGAATAATGTTCTTTGGACAGATGAATCTAAAACTGAATTATTTGGACACCAAAACAAAGGACATGTTTCGCGTAAACCCAATACAGCATTCCAGGAAAATAACTTAATACCAACTGTGAAGCATGGAGGTGGAAGTGTCATGGTTTGGGGGTGCTTTGCTACAGTAGGACCTGGCCAGCTCACCATCATATAATCCACCATGAATTCTATCGTGTATCAGAGGGTGCTTGAGGAACATGTGAGATCATATGTGAAAAAATTAAAGCAAAACTGGACCCTGCAACATGACAATGACCAAAAACATACCATGAAATCCACCAAAGACTGGCTGAAAAGAAAGAAATGGAGAGTCCTGGAATGGCCGAGTCAAAGCCCAGATCTTAATCCCACTGAGATGCTGTGGAGTGACTTGAGACGAGCTGAGGCAAACTTTCTTCAGACCTATGTCAAAAACTGGTATTTGGCTACAAAAAGCATCTCACTGAAGTTATTTAAGCCAAAGGGGGTAACACTAGCCATTAGGTAGTAGGGTGTCCTAACTTTGTCCCCAATTAGAATATGCATTTTTGTTGATATATTTGTTTTAATGATTAAAACAATGTTAATTTTTGTTGTTTTCGTGCAATTACATCATTTTCTTTTCCAGAGGTATACAGTAGAAAAACAAGATCAGACCTTGATATGTGAACATTTCTTAATAAAGAACTGAATATTTAATAGGGTGTCTTAATTTTTTCACATGACTGTAAGGGCAAAACAATAGTCAGATGAGTACTGTATATACTTCAGTACAGTGACACTCCCAACAATGGTGTGTTCACTCATGAACATAGATTTATTTGATAATTAATGATGTAATAAAACAGAGGGGCCTAAAAAGCAGAGAAGGGCAAGAAGAAACAACTGTAGCAGGTGGGAATGTGAAGGTGCTGGAATCTCACAGTGATATTTATTGAAAAAGACGGATTGGAACCATCCCACTTGGCCAAAAACACCCACGTCTTATTATCCTGATTGCTTTTTTTGTTTTGTTTTGTTTTGTTTTGTTTTCTTCTGTCCCCCCATAACCCCTTCCTGCTCACTGCTTTCTACTAATAAATGAGGCATGTTGAATGATCACAATGGGAGTATGTCATACTCCCATGTGATGCATTAAAACTGTTCAGACCAATTGGACACTCAGATTTCGATTCTCTCTGTGTCAGGCAGCTGAACAGGACAGGTTAAAAAAGAAAAAAATATATATATTATGCTGATTGCTGACCTGCCTGTAACCCATTCTGACCAAAATGTGACCTCATATTCCTGTGTTTCTAGTAAGAAGAATAGGAAACCCCTCCTAGTCAGCACTGCCTTTTTATTGCATGCACATTTCCACCAGCTCACACAATGCATATTATACTGTCAGGGCTATGTTTGGTTAGATTGGACTTGGTTTATTCCGATAGCCTCCTCAGTTGTAGTATGATAAATAATAGCCTGACACACATGCACGTACACTAATATACAATTATATAAAACTTAAAACAACAACAACAACATGAGAGACAAAACAAAATATCTCCATTGTCTTTGAAATGCTGATTTAAAAATGCATTATACCGTTGTGATTGTCACCTGAGGGGTTATTTAACTACTTTTTGTAACAGATGAGTCAATTCAGAGCTGTGGGATGAAGAGATTATATCAAAACGGTTTAAAATGCAGTTCTTCTTCATACAGACTATTAAAACTAAAAAATAAATAAATAACATTCAAACAAACCTAAACTCTGAAGGCCCAGCACTGTCAATATACCTTATTCATATTTTTTAGCACATACGTGTGGTCACCTGTTTTTTTCAGCAAGATGTGAGATCTCCTGAGTCTGAAGGAGTATGCGTTTCTCCAGGCGGTTATTAAAAAGTGAGTACTCCAACAGCTGGATCTCCAGGCGACTCGTTTGGTTTAACACCTACAATGTGTAGAGAAAAAAAAAGTATATTGTAAAATTAAACCCTAAATATTGAATGAGAAATCAAATATTTTTAATTTCTCTTGCTATGCTTTTAACAGTTTTTGCCTCTCATTCATTTTAGATGTAGTTCCTTTGTCTAACACTAGATGGGGGCTGTCTAATAAGATTGATGGTGTTCAAAATTGACAAGAGAAGAAGAATGAAAACAGGAAGTATCTTTTTATCCAGGTAAATGTTAAAAAAATATTGCATCTAACAATCACTTTAATTAAGCAATTACTTTTGTTTGATTTCATAAGGTACATCTTGGCCAATAATACTGATGTATATTGTAAGACGATTTTTTTGTTTGATGAAAGACTTAAATGGGGCAGTGTTTCCCCTAGGATTTTTTGAAGCTGTGGTGGTGGGCTGCATCGGAGTCGGACAGCCTCACCATGTCGTGCCACAGCGAAATTTTTTTTCTTCATTTTTTCCCCCAAGAAGAACCATAACAAAGATATATTTGAAATATTTCATTAGCCAGGCTAATGTTGTACCTCTCAGCTACAGTACATGTATGTAAAATGCGTAGCTGATTACAGCTACGTTACCCGATGTACTAATGCGACTTTTTTTCTCGTGGCAATAGTACGACTTACATCTCGTAGTGACTCAGGGTTGGCAACCCAAACTGTTGAAAGAGCCATATTTGACCCCCAAAAAAACACAAAAAAAACTGATACAGTATGTCTGGAGCCACAAAAAATTAAAAGCCTTTTACAAGCCTTATAATTATCGATACTAGCTATATTAGCCTACTATAGAAATACGTAATTAGCCTTCATGATTAAATGTTTGTTTTCCCTGCAGTGGATCCTATAGAGAATGACGCACCACGTGACTACTCTGTTGTACTATGCCACCACAAGTTTAACTTCATTACAATATTAATGAATTGAAAGAATGTTTGTGTCATGTTTGTCCTCCTAGAAATCCTATTAAAACAAAAAAATATATTTCCCTCCCCCATCTTTTTCCATTAAAAAAAAAAAAAAAAAAAGCTCCGAAGCATCGCTAAAGAGCCGCATGCGGCCCGAGAGCCGCGGGTTGCAGACCACCGTCGTAGTCCTCCTTTTTCCTTTTATTTGACCCTCATAAGTACTACATTACCACAACAATAACAGTCCTTCTGTCAACTGACCCATTTAGAGCACTGGGGGAATTCTAATAGCCGTGTAAAGAGTTTTACTTGATTCGGTGAGAAGGTGAATAGTTTTTTCCCCGTTGTTCGTAAACTAAATTTCCACACAAAGGCACGTCGAGGTACCATTAACTTAGCAAGGAGAGGTATGAGAGTCATTTTTCGAGTGTCCCAGAGCTCGCGAAATTTGGGTGGGGAAGCGCATTTATCAAAGTTTCGTCAGCCGTAATTGTATGAAGTTGGCGCGCCGGTGTTGTGCCGAAAAATAGCCACTCCACGTGAAATGTCCCCCCTGACGGGAGCGCCCACACGTCACTCGTACAAACAGCCTTTTCTTACCAATCGATGGACACAGAAACGACGTTCTTGTACCGTGAATATGTATCATTTTACTCTGCTTGAACTGATAAATCGTTTACTGTGACCAACGCTCTGAAAATAGAGCAAGGCTTTATTTTGGGCCCCGCCTCTCCGCAGTCTCTCAGCGCAAGTTAGTCAAAGTTTGCTTTCCGTCCAAGACGGCCGTCCACCGCTCACTTTCGCCGAAAAGTCCGATCCAAATTATTGTAATGCCCCGGATATGGGCAAGAAGGAGAGAAGTCTGTATTTGCTTACCCACTTTATTGTGGTAACAATAATAAAGAAAAACAATAACAAAATAACAGCGGGCTGCTACGACATGCGACCGCTATCTCTCGCTATCTCGCTCGTTCTCCCATTCTTCCTACTCGTTCCCCTTGCGTCTCTTAAGGGGGGGCCTGCATAGTTACGAACATTAGGCTACAATACACAATGAATAGGTGTCCGCTGAACTCCTCCCACTCGGCTGCCGCTAGTTTGAAGCGGCCTTAAAAATTTTTTTATTTATTTAAATAAATAAATAAAATACATCTCATTTGCCAGGCGTGGCGGCTTTCATTTTAGTGTGGCGGTGCGCCACAATCTGTTGAATATAGGGGAATCCCTGTGGGGGTTTTCTATATTTTTCTATATTAATATTACTGTAGTAGTGATTGAATTCATGTTTCCCAATGGGCTCACCTGAGTTTCAATATCAGTCAGTTTGCGAGTCTGCTCTGCTGACTGACTTAGGAGGTTGGTTCCTATCTCTAGCATGGCGGCTGTCTGGCTGTGCATGGTGCTTCTCTTGATTTCCTCCATGCCGGCGCGAAGATTCTCCTTGATGTCGTTTTCCAGCTGAGAAAAGAAACAATTTCCAAATAACAATGTCCCATTTCATTGATAGAGTAATGGTGCACCGTAGAGTACAGTGGTATGAAAAAGTATCTAAACCTTTTGGAATTTCTCACATTTCTTCATAAAATAACCATCAAATGTGATGTGATCTTTGTCAAAATCACACAGATAAAAATACAGTGTCTGCTTTAACTAAAACCACCCAAACATTTATAGGTTTTCGTTCTTTAATGAGGATAGCATGCAAACAATGACAGAAGGGGGAAATATAAGTAAGTGAACCCTCTGCCTAAGGAGACAAAGAGCAATTGAAACCAATTTTTCCCAAACAATTTAAGTCAGGTGTGTGCCCAATCACTGATGAGTGGTTTAAAGCCCCACTATAAAACACACACCTAGTCAAAATTGTCTTGATGAGAAACATTGTCGGATGTGCATCATGCATGGCTCGGTCAAAAGAGCTGTCCGAAGACCTGTGATCAAAGATTGTTGGTTTGAAGCTGGAAAAGGATATAAAACCCTCTCTAAAAGTCTGGATGTTCATCAATCGACAGCCAGAGAAGTTGTCTACAAATGGAGAGAGTTTGGCACTGTTGCTTCTCTCCCAAGGAGTGGCCGTCCACCAAAGATGACGCCAAGAGTTCAGTGCAGAATACTCAGAGACATAGAAGACCCCTAGAGTGTCTGCTAAAGACTTAAAGAAATAACTGGTACAGTCCAATATTTCTGTGCACACATCAATTGTATGTAAAACTATGGCCAAGAATGGTGTTCATGGGAGGACTCCACGGAGGAAGCCACTGCTGTCTAAAAAAAAAAAAAGCTTGTTTAATTTTCGCAAAAAGGCACTTGGACACTCCACAGAAGTTTTGGCAAAATATTTTGTCGACTGATAAAACCAATTTGGGAGTAATACACAACATCATCTGTGGCGGAAAAATGGAACAGCTAACCAACATCAACACCGCATCCCCACCGTGAAGCATGGTGGAGGGCACATCATGATTTGGGACTGTTTTGCTGCCTTAGGGCTTGGACAACTTGCAATCATTAATGGAAGAATGAATTCAAAAGTTTATCAGGATGTGTTGCAGGACAACCTGAGGCCCTCTGTCAGACAGTTGAAGTTAAAAAGAGGATGGATGCTGCAACAAGACAATGATCCAAAACACAGAAGTCAATAAACTTCAGAATGGTTTCAGAAGAATAAAATTCAGTTTGTGGAGTGGCCACTTCAAAGTCCAGACTTGAACGCCATTGAAATGCTGTGGCGTGACCTAGAGACAGCGATTCATGCCAGACGTCCCAGGAATCTGACTGAACTACAGCAGTTTTATAGAGAAGAATGGGCCAAGATTAGTCCTGATCGATGTGCCAGACTGATCTGCAGCTGTGCAAATATGAGAAATTCCAAAGGGTTCAGATACATTTTCATACCAATGTATATACGGTATGGGAGTGGATATGAGTTAATAATAGCCCTGGACATCAGACCAGGCAGCAGCAGTCTGCAACTGTATAATGCTAGTGTCATCTGAGGAATGCGTAAATAAATGCATTCTAATAATGCGGGTAAAATAATCATGATCCTTCAGCCTTCCTCTTGTAGATCTGTTGTCTGACATCAAATACGTGGTAATCCACACCGTGAAATCAATATTAAGCTATCAATACATGGGTTTAAAAAAAAAAATTTAAAAAAAATCTAAACAAAGATTTTGAGATCACTGAAGAATACATCCAAAGCTAATTGAGTTCATTTCAAAAGTAAGCTTGCACACTCTCTCTCTCTCTCTCTTCCCCCCCGGTCTCTCTCTCTACTGCTTGTTGCGATAATTGCTAGTTAGCAAGACGGCACACCAAGAAAATCACGTTTGGATTGTAACATGATTCTCTTTAATGCACCTAAAAGGCATTGATGAAGGGAAAGCTACTGAATCTATGTGAGCCATTACTCTCATTTGTTCACATAATTACAGTACAGCAGTAGATGAACATCAGGTGGTTGTCAGTGATGTTGGTAAGCGCCTCAATCAAGATCAGAATTATTTTGTATGATGTCGTGGCTGTAGTTTTAAGCAGTGTTGTACCAAGTTCACATGAAATGAATTAAAGTGGAGAAAACATGGTGCAGCAGCAACCAAGGATTGATATAAATTCAGTGAGAGTCACTTAATTGGCCTCTTTACAATATTGTATATCTACATGTGCATTAGTTGTTCAGGCTATTATTATAAACAATAAGGCAGCAGAGAGAGTGAGTGAAAGGGGACCTGGCGGGAGGTCGCTTTGGGGTCTTGGACACAAAAAAACAAACATTAGTTTCTCCTTAGAAAACACAGGAGAAGGAATGTAGAAAAAAAGTATTCCTAAGTGGAACATGATGCATAATTTTATGTGCTCAGTGGCTTTTTTTCTTTGTCCTTAAATGTCCTTGGTTGGATGATCCACTTTAAGGGTCAACTAATATCTGACTGACAACACACAGGAGTGTAAAGATATGCAGTAATAGACATACTGAAAATTCAGTTCAGTTCAGCAGTGAAGTCAACAACGAAGAGGGCTGTATCACAGTAAGCAGCAGTTCATCTATAAAGAAACGGAACAAAACTATGACAATAAATGCACCACACCCAAGAGAATTGAATTGTTTGGTGCACAAAGTAATTTCAATGATATCTGAAAAGGTTTTGCAGACGGGGTTTATTTAACTGGCAAAAGACTGAAAAAGCAGTTTCTGCTCTTGCACCTCTCTTTAAAATAAACTGCTGTATTTAAAGCCATTAGAACTGGTTTGTTTGATAGAACAATATGTCTATATGTTGCCATAGCAGATTTATGGCGCAATAAGCCTATAGCCTATAATAAACTATTTTTAATTTGTCCGTTTTACCCTGGAAACCCCCGTTTACAGACGTCATGCAACCGCTTTTGTTTCAACCTAGCCATAAAAAGAAGGAAAGTAATCGTATTTATTATTCAAAATGTCTGCCATTTTTAGCTTAGGATAATTCATTGATGTCTAATATTTAGTTTTAAAAATATATATATTTAAAAAAAATAATAAAAATGTATTCACTCGCATATTTTTAACTTTTAAACAAATTACGTCATAATGAAAAAATTGGCGTCTGTAAAAAACTCACAGATATATACCTCAGAACTATCGCTTAATTGTATTTTTTTTTCAATACTGTCACATTTTCCACAATATTTTAGATGATAATCAATCCAAACAAAGAACATTTTTTGAAAAACGTTTAAAAGGGTAAATATATGAAAATCTCGACCACTCCTTGATGTCTGCAATTTCTGCATCGCGACCCTTGTTATATTACCATGTTTCACCCATAAAATCCCCCCCAAAATCCGGCTGTGGGCATTCACAGCTGTGTCTTGACACTCGGTGATACATGCTACATGGAGTTTTTAGATCGAAACAAGGTAAGTACGCAATAATATCTCGTTAAAATTGTGGCGTCTTTAATTCTGCTCTCGCCTCCAGTTAGGGTTTTGCTGTTTACATTTTTTCTTTCTTTTTTTAAATGCCCTCCTGGTAAAAAAAATTTCTTCCCCCAGAAAATTGAGATTTTAAGCTTTCCAATGATGTATCACACATGCATATACAGTGGGGAGAACAAGTATTTGATACACTGCCAATGGGTTTTCCCATTGGCTGTGTATCAAATACTTGTTCTCCCCACTGCAGGACAATTTGGAAGTTTGGCCAAATTTGGGGTCTCAGAACGGAACTTCAAGTCACCCGTTTTCCGCCATATAGGCTATATTATTTTTAATGTTTGTTATATGCATCTTTTGCTTGATAGAAGAATAGTTTTTTTGCAACATTAGAAGATCGAGCTGCAATATAGTTTTGTATTCTACCTCTAAGCCATTTTCTCAAAAGCATACAAAGAACAATCACGTTTTTTCTATCTCAGCCTTTTTCGATCTCTCAGACTCATGCATACTGCACCGTCTCAAGGGGGATGCTTGCCGTGGAAGCACGGTCCTCGGTTCACAGACTTGAGCTTTAGACAGAGTGTGCCCAAGGGAATTGTGGGAATATTGTGTGCCTTTGTATGTGCTTGGTGTTTTTCATATATGTATTTGGAGATGCTGCATGTCAACAAAGAGAAAACATAAGAGAAAAATTATAGATCTGATGGTTAGCAAGTCAAGGTGGGAGATGAGAAGCATACTGTATATCATCTCCAATCTATGAAACAATCTTGAGAAAATACATAGAGGGGGACAAAGGTGAGTGGACAGAAAAAAAGAATATATTGAGAATGTTTAGCTTCGGTATTCATAGTATTCTATTTTAAAAAATATAAATTTTAACATGTTGGGTTTGGATCAAGCCATAGCCCAGATGAGGAATGAATGTATACTGATTTATATTGTGAGGACTGCAGACAAGATTTTGAGATAGGTGGAGTGGATTGGCGTCAATGTGGCACAATAGACCAATGCTACTTCTGTACCATGTTGACCTGACCAAGGCAAACACTACTGTGGTGCAACTTTAAATCATTTCACATCATATGAGAGATAATCCAAACTAACTAAAATAGCACTTCCCAAACACCCATTTAGAAGGTGTTCTGCACTACACGTTGCACAGATGAACAATCATTTTAGTTACCGTAATTTTCAGACTATAAGCCGCTACTCTTTTCCCGCACTTTTAATCCTGCGTTTAATAGTCCAGAGTGGCTTATTTGTTTATTTGGGTTAATAGGTAACACTTTATTTGACAGTTGCGTCATAAGACTGCCATAAGACCATCATAATTATGACATGACATTATCATGGGCATTAATGAATGCATATGACAGATTTCATTAAGAATCATCTGGCAAATTATGTCACTAACTCCATTTATGTCCAGCTTGGATATTTTACATCCATTCAAAAGGGAGATAATTTGCCGGATGACACAAAATGACATCTGTCTTAAGCATTCATTAATGCTCATGGTAGTGTCATGTCATAATTATGATGGTCTTATGACAGTTTGGTGGCGCCACTGTCATAAAAGTGTTACCACATTCCATAACTAGTAATTAATGAAACAACTAGAACAGTAACTGAAGAAATAATTAGCAGAGGACATTAATTTTGATTTATTATTTACATCTGTAGCGATGCAATGCATGCTAGGAGGCATGTTGGAGGACAACAGTATTGACAGCAGGTGGCAGCAGAGGTTGACTGTCTCCCCCATGAGAACCGCGATATCCAAATGAAGGTTTTTGAAGCAATGAAGCTTTGCAGCCAATTGGTTCAAATCTTCATGGTGGTTCATTTGGTCTTATGACCGTCTTATGATGCCGCTGTCAAATTAAGTGTTACCGGTTGATATCTTTTGGTTTAAATATCCCATAATACAGTGAGGACAGCTTCGTTTTATAGTCCAGTGCGGCTTATCAATGAACAAATGCTGTTTTCGTGTCAATTTGGTGGGTGGTGACTTATAGTCAGGTGCGCCTTATAGTGCAAAAATTACGGTAAGTTAAGTATGAGCAAAGATTTTAATTTTTTCTGCCTGCAGTGGTGAAATATTTCAAAATCTTAAATTATATTATCCATATTTGCCATTATCTCGCTTGATACAGCTTGCCTTTCTCTTGAATATTATCAGGAGTAATGTCAACCACATTGAATATGGAATAATGCTGGAGTACTCCAGATTGTGAAACTGCACAAGATCTACCATTCTGACAGTGAGCATGGAGGAAATCACAGTGAAGCCCTGAATGTATGCACAATCAAAGAATGTCAACAGAACATCTTTGGATTTACTGTATGTTTTTTCTGAGAAAGTGCAGACCACCACCAAGGCTTATATATTGTCTTGAGCATAAACTAAAGGAAACGGGATCAGGAATGTATTTGTGTTTATACTGTATGATTCCCCCTGCCACCAAATCCATAAACAGGTATTCTCCGGGTTACGTACCAGACTTAGATGATTTCGACTTTACGACTCCGGAGTCTCGTCTGCCATTTTGTCTGCAGTCGTTTTTTTGGTTTTTCTCCGCGTAACAGTGTAGACTGTTGAGTTTGTGTTTGAGCTCTTGATTTTACTCAGTGTAACAGCTGTCAACTTGTCAAGTTCCCTGCAAATATTTGTTTTACCAAAATAAAGGAGGTAGAATCCGATGCAGCCAGCAACAGTGTAGCATCAGCAGCTCGACCTCGTCTAAATTGCTGAAATCAAGCTCTAAATTAGCTTCATAGGCCACATCGACTTACCTGTTTGTTCACTCGCAGGACAAAGTGTTCTATGTTGTGTATGTGGTTGAAAAGTAAAACCACAGAAAACATCAGTGAAACAAGAACTCTTGTGTCTCCGCTGGTGAACAACATAGCATACTTACGCCATGTCTACATGTAGCAAACGCACATTTAAACAAGAGTTCCTAAAAACTGCGTCCAAAGTGAATACGTGCGAATTCTGCGTTTTTGGCGCCATCATGTGGACACTGATAAGCTAGATTTAACTGTGGAAACGTCACTGATTGCGACAAACTTTGTCCCCACGTCAAACATAGGGCTAATGTTTAATTTGGAGTAAATTAGATCAAACTCATTCATAATCACGGGACCTGTACTGTGATTCCATATGTTTGACATAGGCACATTCATTCCAGTGTGATCTAAACATTTAAAATGTACTCCGTATCACAGTAGTTTGAACTCAAATACAGTTTAAAAAAAAAAAAAAAAACTGGCACTGTGGGGGAAAAAAATCTTGGGAAAATTGATCAGCGGCTGAGAACCGTACAAATCACAATACACGTAATATTCATTAATGTGTAAATCAGGGGATTTTACCTTCTGCAACCACAAAGTGTTATTCTCTGTGGCACTCTCCAGACTCTCCAGTTTAATTTCCTGCCAAGAGGACCTGTCCTTCCGGGTCCTGCCGAGAGTAATTTGACTCACGGCAGATTTGACCTGAGCTGCGGAGTCCCCCTGGAGTGTGTTAGAGACCTCAAAGTTCTTCTGGAGCTGGCAATGTTCCACCTCAGGGAGGATGAAAGTGTACCTGCAAAGGCCATGCTGAACATGGTGCTGTTGCCGCTCCGAGCCCAGCACGTAGGCCACCAGGTGTGCCAGGTAAGCGAGCTTCAGACTCAGCAAGCGTCCCATCTCAGGTTGGAGGAGATGGAAAGACCTCTTTAGATAGGACACATATCAGTGATGCTTTTATATCTGTTGCTACTTTGATCCTGTTCTCTTCTGCTCCTTGTCTAGGCTCCTTCTCCCGTTTCGTCGTGGTGAGGACCTCATAACACAATTCAGTAAAATAAATCCATTCTTACTCCAACGCTTATCGTTCAAATACATCCAGAACAAATAGCATCTCTTTCTTCTGTCTATGAGTCTGTGTAGAAAAGAGCCAAGATCAACTCAAGAGCACTTATTACAATCCTGGCTTTATGGCCCTTGAGTGGGATAGATCTTTCTCTCTCACTACACACATGTTCAAGCACACACGCTTCCTCTCTGAATGCCCCGGCCTCCGGTATTTATACTACTTTAGCTTAGAGGAGTTAGAAAAGGAACACACACTCCTGCCAGCAGAGCTCCAAGCCGGAACGTTCCTGACATTTTGCCCCCTCCCACTTATTTTTTTCTTTCTGCTATTATGCTAAAGTTGTCAAAGATCTTAAAGGTTGTGCTCATTCTGGATATGGTGACTGGATTACAGTGTTGAGCAGTAAACTTTGCTTTCATCTGCATGTTGTATTGGTTGAGATAAAATTCAGTTCCCAGTGGAATAACCATCTACAAGAAACAACAAACTTTTATCATCGCTTATACTATAGTTTATATGAGATTTACGCTGTTTAGCGCATTGGAGGAAGTGACATGAGTTTTTTTTTTTTTTTTAAACGTCAAACATCAACCAAATTTTCTGAGATCACTGTCACTGATAGTTGAGTGTTGCATGTCATGCACCATGTTCTTTGCATCCTGTCATTTGCATTCCAAAAGGAGAACAAACAAACACATTCTTTGCCCCTGTTAATTGTGCATAACATAATAAAAGTACAATGTATACAGTACCATATATACTGTGCTTCCAGTCACACGCTGTACAGATTGAGCTCTCCACTTTGAAAGACGATGAACATTCCACACTGCCATCGTTGTGTGGATGCCTAATGACCCAAAGACTTTGAAACCCACTAGGCCTATGTTGCCACATCATCAGCTACAGTGAGTACACCCCTCGCATTTCTGCAGATTTTTAAGTATATTTTCCATGGGACAACACTGACAAAATGACACTTTGACACAATATAAAGTAGTCTGTGTGCAGCTTATATAATAGAGTTAATTTATTTTCCCCTCAAAATAACTCAAAATATAGCTGTAACCTCTTTGTAACCAGTGCACAAAATAATCAGAAGATTCCAATTCGACTAGGGAGCTAAGTGTTGTACTGTAACCATGAATGAATAGCTCAGATAATGCAGTTTGCAATTATTTTTTACTTCGTGCAACAACAATAGCAACAATGCAATACAAAGCAATAGAACAGTATAAGAAAATAAAACTAGGCCCAAAAATAATAAACAAAATTGTCTTTCACTCAAATATCTAGTGATCACTTTTTTCCTTAATCCTGTATAAGGTATTTCTTTCTCCAAAGTTTGTATGGAATCCTGTCAGTTGGTATTGTCCTACCACACAGAAGAGTTGTCCATAGGTTGAAGTTTCTTGGTCTTTTCATGCTGGGAAGCTCGCCATCAAATTTCCGGAATCTTCTTATCTTTAATCCAGTCTCACAAAAAGACCTGACCTGTTGTAGTTTTTTTTTTTTTTTTTTTTTTTTTTTTAAACAAACAGGTATTTTACTTGTCTCATTTTGAGAGATAAATCATATCGAAATAAATTTACTGTACATTTACATTGTACATGAATTTGCAACAATCACACACATTATTTGTAACATTGTCATTTCACTTAACACTGAACTTTCAATTTCACTTTCAGATGCATCTTTTCCATTTTTTATCCAACAAAACAAAATTATTATTTTCAATAATAAAAATAACGTTTATCATTCTTAACTTAATGATTAGGAAAAGCATTGTTAGCATTAACCGTTAGCTCGTCTGCATCGTTAGCATTAGCCATTAGCTCGTCTGCTCCGAGTAGAACGCTTGCTTACCGAGACAGTTTAAGCTCAATAGACGCGTTTTCCACGCTCCTGATCACTTATCTAGTGTTCTACCGATGTCCCTGTTGAGCTAGGATATGTATATTTTGGGTTTTAGTCACTTTTTTTTTAAACTATTTTATCAAATTGTTTTTCTTCCTACCTTGTCACCCTGTTTAGCATGGTCTTCACTCTCCAGCTGCTTGCTTGTGACTATTGTGAGGCTTCTGTCGATCTCAGCCATCAAGCTCAGCTGGGGGAGGGGCTTACTTTTATTAAGTGCTTCTTTATTTTCAATTTAATTTGTTTTCAAGTTGCAGTTTTATTTTATGATGTTGAAAGAAAAGTATTATTTAATTTAATGCTATTTTATTTTTTATTTTTTTCTAAATTTAATTAACCCTTTGTTTTTTTCCCTAAATTTAATTAACCCTTTATTTGTAGCTGGGTTACATAGCCATTAACTAATTCACTCCCAGCCATTTTCACCGGAGCAAGGCCCTTCGCTCGCAGCCGTTTTACTGGATTTTGACTGATTTTGCAAGGCCCACAGGAAATTCTGTTAGATTGCTATATAAACATGGAACCCACCAAAAGAAAGATTAGACTCTCGTCTTTCAGCAGAAAAAAAAAGTTAGTTCATATCTTTTTCTATTCTTTAGAAATCAGCATTAGAAAATAGCTTTGAGCAATTTTCCAATTGCTGATGAAAAAAACGGAGAAATTGAGCTTTTTGTGAAAGCATACATTTCAAACATAACTTTGATTTACACAGCTATATTTTGCTTTAGTTACATCCCAAACATTTGAATAATGTTTTCCTTTTACAAAATAAGATAAACAACAAGACCAATAGAGCTTTTGATCACAAAGTAACAATTTATTTACACATAACTAAACTATTGAACTGTTGAACTATTTGCGCACATAAGAAACGGGAAGTCTTTCGGCTGCTCCCATGGCTAATCTGTTGAGTCCGGATCAAGATCGGGCTCACTTTTTTCATCATCTTCATCGTTGGTTTCAACCTCGGGCTAAGGAGTAACGCAACGTGAGCTTCGCAGAATGTGTGTGGAACCTGACGCTGTTGTGGACGTCACCGTCTGTCTCATCAAAATAGATTTTTTAAAATCCTTCTTTGACGATGTTTTTTTTCTTTTCAAAACATTCCTCCAATGTCGTTTGCCTTTTTTTCCCCCCGATCGTTCACCACGTTTTTCTCAAATTCTCACGCGTCTTCACAAGATCCCTCCAACTTCCGTTTCCTGACTATTTTTCTTCACTTCCATTCTTCGCCCGAGATGAGTTCTTACCAAATGCGCTACTGACCTCCAGTGGCCAGTTTTATTGCTTTAAAATGGGGTTTAAGCTTTGTGCGTTATATTTTAGATAGAGCAGAACCTATAGATGCCTCTTGTCAAAAAAAAAAAAAAAAAAAAAAAAAACGCTAAATACTTATAAATACGTTTTTGGTACAATGAAGCAATTAAAAAATAGAACGTATTCATACGTTTTTGGGAGCAAATGAGTTAATATCTAAACCCCCGGCAACAAAAGTGAGTACGACCCTTAGAAACTACGTACATACATAAATGTCCAAATTGAGTACTGCTTGTCATTTTCCTTCCAAAATGTTATGTGACTCGTTACAGGAGTGCTGCAGAGATTAAGGAGGTGGGGGTACAGTACACAAGAAAGCCCGCGAACAGTTTGCTAAAGACATGTCAACAAAGCACATGGATTACTTGGACGGGCTTTCTTGTGTACTGTCTTCAGAAGAGGTTTCCTCCTGGGGTGACAGCCATGCACACCAATTTGATGTAGAGTGCGGCGTATGGTCTGAGCACTAATAGGCTCACCTGCCACCTCTTCAATCTCTGCAGCTCCACACATACTAATTTTCATTGCCTTATGTCAAAGTGTCTTTTTGTCATTGTTGTCCCATGAAAAGATATACCGTAATGGCCCGAATATAAGACGGCCCTGATTATAAGACGACCCCCTCTTTTTCAAGACTAAAGTTTGAAAAAACACTTTTTGAACACCAAATTCATTTTTATGCAGAAAATAATTACAGTACATCTGAAACAAATGATTATAACAATATATTTGAGAGAAAAGGCATGCTATTTTGCCTCATTCAAATCTTAATATCTGAACATTTAAATATGTAAACAAAATTGCAATCACATTCAGAAATGAATGGCTTCTGGTTTTTGAAATGTAAATAAACCAATCTATTGTGATAAAACAACAAAATTGCAATAACTGCATTAACCATCAAAGTGAGGTCTAACTGTAACTGTAGTCTTGAAACAAATCTGAATAAGGACAATCATTGCAATAAAATAATGCAAATTGGTTAAACTTGAGAGTAGCTGAGATCTGTCATGACAGAACATTACTCCTCAAGTTCAGCATTCACTTCAATGATATCTGGCGTCATCTAGCGTCGTGAATGGGTATAATGTCTAAAGTATAATGTCTAAACCGCGAATATAAGACGACCCCCACTTTTTCAGTCTGATTTCAATGCAAAAAACACCTTCTTATATCCGGGCCAATACGGTACATAAATTTCTGCAGAAATGCAAGGGGTGTACTCACTTTTGTGATACATTGTATGTGGCAATATGCAACAACTGATTTAAACTGTTATCAAGCATGCGGTTAATAGGCATGAATTTAATTTAATTTAGATATTATCTAGCTTAATACCGATCTGTCCCGATGCAGCAAACATCAAATAAGTACCATAACATATTGTCGTCAGGTCCTGTGGTGTTTCATAACAGCAATAAAAAATTGTAATATATGCAGTATTCTTGCAAAATATATGAAACTCAAAAATAAATGGAAACATGAATACAACCAACACAAATATTTTTTTTTTTTCTTTAGAAAAACAACACTACTACAGAGATGATTTATGTGCATTCACGCTTTCATGTTGGAAGCTTATCCACATGCGAACTCTTTAAGCATGCATGGAATTTTAGAGACAATAAATAGGATGTTACATGATTACATTTTATCCAGAGGGGTGCCAAACATGTGATGAATATGAATTGCAGGGGCGCCACGATGGGACTATTGGTTTGCGTATTTGAACAAGCAACATAAATTACATGAACTATCTCACTGGGTTAAAAATAAATCAGAGTCCAGCATTTGACTCACACAGACACAAATGAAGTGAATATTCTAAAAAGTGGATCCAGCTGCTATTTTGGTCAAGTGGTCAGGAATGTTTGTTCTGTGGCACTGCTTCATGCATTGGGACTCATCATTCCGCGTCACATGGTAAACCATCCTCTATGGATGATGAGAGAAAAGATTTACCCTGGATTGCTCTTGAAGTTATTTTTAGCTGGAAAAAAAAAACACCCTCATCCAATACCTTCTATAAAAACTATCTCAATTGTTTTTGCTTTTGGAGGAGAGGACCATGAAATCTTAAGATATCTATGAGTAGTGTTATATTTATGAAAATAATAATGATATTAACATAGCTCTACTGCTGCACAGAATGAAGCAACAGAGAGCCTGAGGCAGCGTGCTGGAACGAAAACACAGTTTAGTTTGACTGATTGGAACTACAAATAAGATGACCCTGGATGAACTGCACAAGGCAAACTAACTTCATGATGCATTTGGGCCTCTTCAGGGTCAAATCAAAGTTGCTAGGATGACATATGCAATGAAGTCCAAAACAAACTAACTTTGCCATTCAGAGTTGGAGACTGCAATTGTAATTGAAGTGTGATGGGCAGTGATTAGACACCATGTAGACCAAATGTGCAATGGTTGGAGCAGGTTCCTGCACTGGGTTTTGTGTTAGTGCGGGCTAAAATGTTAACCCTTATTAACCATCATTAAACTAATTAAAACAACAGTTTAGTTGTCTACGAACAGACTGCTCCCACCAATGTGCTGACTCTAAATGATATCACAATCTTAGTTATGTTTGAGAAATGAAGAAATAATCAACTAGAAAAGAAATTGTGATTGTAGCTTTGCTTTCACAGGTAAACCCCTTGGGGTCACGTCCTGCTGATGTCTGGTCACTTCCTGTTGATATCAACTCACTTCCTGTTGCTTTGGAGAAATTTCAGGTCCAGATCCTGTTGATATGCTTTTGATTTGGGGACATTTTAGGATCACTTCCTGTTGATATAAGGTCACTTCTATTGTTTTGGGGGCATTTGGGGGTCACTTTCTGTTCATATTTTGACATATAAAGCCGTCAATGGCATCAAGTTACATATATGTCAATGGAAACAAAGTACATTGGCATCAATAGAATCGACATATATGCCCATCATGGGCATGGACGTACATGACCATCAATGGCAAGGACATACATACATGGCTGTCAATGGCATGGACGTACATAGGTGTAATTGGCATGGATATACATGGCTATCAATGTAATCCAACTACATTGGCGTCAATAGAATCGACATACATGGCTGTCAATGGCATTGGCGTACATGGCCGTTATTGGCAAAGACATACGGTATATGGCTGTCAACGGCATGGACGTGCATTGCTGTGAATGGCTTTAACTTACTTGTGTTAGGTTTTGTGTTTGGTTTCTCCTTGTGTGACTTGTCCCTGTGATTACCCATTGCTCTCACCTGTGTGTGTTTTCCCAGTGTATCCTGCAATCTGCATCCACCTGTGTTACCCAGCTGTTCCTCGTCTCGTTACCCCTTGTCTGCGTATATAATGACCCAGTTTCTTGTCACTCCTTGTTGCGTCATTGTCTGTGTCAGTGCCAGAGTCGATGTCTATCCTAGCCCTCGTGTTCCAAGTAAGTTTTTTGATACCCAGCCTTTTGTTAGTAACCTGAGTTTTCTTTGCTGCTGTGTTTTTGGGATCACCTCAGTTTTGGTTTGTACTTTGTTTTTTCTGTCGGCCTTAATTAATTCATTTTTTGCACCGCCCTTTTTGCCTCGCTTCACTTTTCCTGCGTTTGGGTCCTCACACACCTGCCCGCCCAGCAATCCCTGACAACTTGGGTGTCAGTTGAATGTCAATGGGCTGAAATAGTAAGTTTTTGGTAAAAAATCACAACCATCCATGTTTTTCTGCCATTGATAATGAAAGGGAAAGTTGGCTATTAGAAAACGAATGGAAACATTTTTGGCAAATTTTGGGGGAACCGTAGGTATTTGGCAAATTCTGTATACACCTTACTGCAATTTTTGATTAATGTGAATTGGAATACATACATGTTTTGGCACGAAAGGTAATTTTTGGAGGGTCATTTGAAAGATCTTCATCACACGAGAATTCTGGTCATTTGGGTATTTGAACAGTGTCGATGGGCCAAACGGTTTGGGCGCGTCGAAGAAATGCAATTGAAAAAAAAAAGGAATACCAGATGGTTCCTTTTACATTACACACAAAGCTACCAACAATTCAGGAGCCCTATGTTTGATTTGAAGCTATAGTGAAAATGTGCAGGCTTGTATGTTAATGATTAGGATGCACCTGACATTAGCTAATATGATATATTTTAAAACACATATATATATTACAGTTGCTACTAAGCACGCAAACTACAGTATATACTAAAAAAAAATGTACACTCAAGAGTTTGCTAGAATGGCAATAGCAGCATTATAAATCATATGGTGTCTTGAAGATGCAACTCTCTGACAACAATTCATTTTAGTGGTATACACATTTAAATAATCCTGGTTAAGGGTTACCAGTATATCAGGCTCTGCATGTCTGTACTTATCTGTGAAACACATAAAGCATGACCATGACGCCTAACACATTCAATAGTTAGGTTCAGTTTCCTCTAACTAACACGTGGGTGCAGTTTCCTACTTTGCCCTAATTCATGGCAGGTGGTGTGTATGTTTTTAATGTGCACATACTTGCACTCCAGCATCCGGCCCTGAAGCCGGGACCACTGTCAATGAATGATATTAAGTTATCGCAATCCTTTCATAAGTGCCCATCTTTCAGATTATTGTTCTTCTTTTAAAAAGTCAATCAACAAAACAAAAACAGTATTTTAATAACATAACGTACATACATAATCATGCTATTACTCTAATATGGAACGTTGCATCAAGTCCTGTTTTCTCTCAATATATTTTGTGGGATGTATGTGACATTGATAGCGCTGTGTCAGGTGCTGAGGTGTCAGAATTACTCATGGAAACATGTCAAACAACACACTCGTGAATATGAGCCAAGAATATGAAGGTGGAATGGAATGCTTCTTGAAGAGCAGACCTCTTGAGTGTCGTTGATGAAATGTACAGTAGTATGTGGGAACTGTGGACAAAGAGTAGACCTAAATTCAGATTGACAAAGAGCAGATCCTGGTGGTGTTCAAGCATCAATTTTAAAAAGAAAGCCATTTGTGATTGAAGATGATCATAGAACAATTACTGTATTTTATATATAATACAAAGTAAATCTATAAAACTGGAACTATTGATAATTAGTATCAATACTAATTATAGAAACTTCAAGGGAACCCCGGACTTATTCATTCATTCATTTTCCATGCCACTTATTATTCACATTAATTGTTGTCTTTAGGTCATGGCACAGCATCTCAATGGGTTTCAAGTCTGGACTTTGACTTGGCCACTCCAGAACGTGTATTTTTTCTTCTTAAACCATTCTGAAGTTAATTTACCTCTGTGTTTTGGATCATTGTCTTATTGCCGCATCCATCCACTTTTTAGCTTCAACTGTCTGACAGACAGTCTCTTAATGACTGCAAATTGTCCAGGCCCTGAGGCAGCAAAAAAGCCCCAAATCATGATGCTCCCTCCACCATGCTTCACGGTGGGGATGAGGTGTTAATGATGGTGAGCTGTTCCATTTTTCCTCCACACATGACGTTTTGTGTTACTCCCAAAAAATTCAACTTTGGTTTCATCAGTCCACAAAATATTTTGCCAAAACGTCTGTGGCGTGTCCAAGTGCCTTTTTGCGAACATTAAACGAGCAACAATGTTTTTTTTAGACAGCAGTGGCTTCCTCTGTGGAGTCCTGCCATGAACACTATTCTTGGCCATAGTTTTACATAGTTAGTGTGTGCACAGAGATATTGGACGTGGCCAGTGATTTCTGTAAGTCTTTAACAGACACTCTAGGGTTCTTTTTTTACCTCTCTGAGTATTCTGCGCTAAACACTTGGCATTATCTTTGGGAGAGAAGCAAACTCTCTCCGTTGGTAGACAACTTCTCTGACTGTCGATTGATGGACAGCCGGACTTTTAGAGATGGTTTTGTATCCTTTCCCAGCTTTATACAAATCAACAATCCTTGATCTAAGGTCTTCAGACAGCTATTTTGACCGAGCAGTGATGCACAATACTGCTTCTCATCAAGACATTTCTTACCTGGTGTGTATTTTATAGTGGACAGGGCAGCTTTAAACCACTCATCAGTGATTGGGCACACACATGACTTAAAAATTAAAATGGTTGGTAAAAAATGGTTTCAATTTTCTTTTTGTCTCCTTAGGCCAGACATGTCCAATGTCCGGGCCGGGGGCCAAATGCGGCCTGTGGTCATCTTTCATCCGGCCCCCAGCTTCTGTTATAAAATCAATAACGTCTGGCCCGCACACAGACTTAATAAATTGGTCAGTAATACTGCCACCAGCATATGAAGTAGCTTACACACTAAATGCTGCTCCTCATTTACCCACTAAAAGGCAGCAGCACCCTAAGCAACATTACCTCGTGTGACCCTTTACTTCCAATTTTCTAAAATGGCGACAATTAACAAAAAAAAAGAAAGTTGACTGCGACGGCCGACGTTTCAAGGATAGATGGAAATTGGACTGTTTCTTCACTAAAATACTAGGGCTGTCAAAATTATCGCGTTAACGCGCGGTAATTAATTTTTTAAATTAATCACGTTAAAATATTTGACGCAATTAACACACATGTCCCGCTCAGACAGTATTCTGCCTTTTGGTAAGTTTTACAGCAAGTTTTTTTGTGCTGTCTAACAGCGAACTCTTGTGGTCGCTTTGCGACATGGTTTATTGCTTTACTTGCCAGTTCAATATGGCTGCACGACGTCTCGGGCTGACGCCTACGTTGTAATGTTGTGCTTATATGATCCTTGGACAAGATTTGTCCGTAAGTATGGTTGTTGTAAAGAATGTACATATTATGTTAGTAAGCGAAATGTTATATTTTTTGTATGAGACGGTTTTTGTTTATGTTTAGTGAACCTGTATAGCGTGCTAAGCTAACGTTGTTGCTAATGCAATGCTTGTGTACTGTTTTTTGTAGTTTCACTACGGTCTAAAGAGGACAGTGGTTTGAGGCCATTTTATTAATAAATCAGATGAAAAAGGAAGAAGTCTGATTATTAAGGCGTCGTTCACTAGCTGTCTAGCTTTGGAAAAAGTAGACGCTTCGGAGTGAGGACAGCAAAGACAGATTTAAATGACAGTAGAGTGAAATGCCCACTACAGTCCTTATGTACCGTATGTTGAATGTATATATCCATCTTGTGTCTTATCTTTCCATTCCAACAAATTATTTTACAGAATATATATATATATATATATAATTTACAGAAAAATATGGCATATTTTATAGATGGTTTGAATTGCGATTAATTGCGATTAATTACGATTAATTAATTTTTAAGCTGTAATTAACTCCATTAAAAATTTTAATCGTTTGACAGCCCTATAAAATACGCAACAACTGTGTCTGTCTTATTTGCAAAGAGACAGTCGCTGTTGAGTTCAATGTGTGGCGATATTACCAAACAAGACACGCTGACATGTACGACAAGATTATAGGGAAGATAGACAGCGAGAAATTGAATTTACTTTAAGCTAGTTTAATTTCACAGCAGCAGTATTTCGCAAGAAAAGAGTAGAAAGAGAACGCCACAAAGCCGAGTTGTGAGATTGTTGAAATTATTAATTATGAAATAATAATAAAGTGAATGTGACACACAGAATGGCTTGCTAAAATTTGCTTGAATATATTGTTGTACGTAAAGGACGTCAGCCAAGGTCGGCCCCCCACATTTTTGCCACACCCAATCTCTTTGCATCCCTTTGCAAAAAGTTTGGACACCCCTGCCTTAGGCAGAAGGTTCACTTACTTATTTTCCCCCCATCTGTCATTGTTTGCATACTATCCTCATTAAAATATGAAACCCTATAAATGTTTGGGTGGTTTTAGTTAAAGCAGACACTGTATTTTCATTTGGTTCATTTTGACAAAAATCAACCAAATTTGATGGTGATTTTATGCAGAAATGTGAAAAATTCAAAAAGGTTCAGATACTTTTTTATACTGGCCAACCATAGCCTACATCATATAGGTCGGTCCTGTGGGGGAACAAATGAGAGGGAAATTGGATATGGCATCAGAAAGAGAGAACATCTTATATTACTCTTACAAAAGTAGTATAAGAATGTCCTGCTGGAAGCTAAAAGTGTCCATAAACGGTCATGGTATGCAGAAGAAATGATGTCAACAACAGTCTAGTAAATTCACATCACCATTGTCAGTGATGCAGTAAGCCACCTGTGTTGTGCGCTGATTTAGGGTGATCAAGTATAATGCTGTCAGCAGTATGGATCACTAGCACCAGGGTTTTCAATCAACTCAGTCGTGTGAGAGGTGGGTGTGTCCAAAGTGTCACTGACAAATGCTGAGCATAAGACCTCTGTGGGTTATTGAGGAGAAAAAGGGCGGAGTGACATGGAATGAAAATTGGAAGATAAAGAGATGGATGAAGCCGGACAGCAGTCACAGAAGGGGAACGGTCAGCGATAAGTCACATAACGACAAGCTGGGGAGGTGAGTGAAAGAGTTCAGTGACTACGGGAAGGACAAAACCGACTTGGACAAGGACTATTTTGTTCCAACACAACAACAAAACACCGAGGTGTGAAACTGTTGTCAGGCAAGATGAGCCTAAGGTAGTGAGTGAAAATCCTCAAGAAAGTAGCCTGAAGGGGAGGAAGGAAGAAATGAGAAACTGTGAGGATGCTGCATGACGCATGTTCACATGGGCTCACTAAATCCATTCACAGACCAGACCAGAAATGTAGTTGCATTAAATTAATTAAACAATAGAATAGAATGAAATAACAATAATTTAATTGATATTTTTTGGATGTTTTTTTAGTATTGCATTATGTGTAAGAAATACTTAACCAGATCAACGAATCTTTGACTTAACTCATAGAACCAGCTGATCAGAAATCTTCCTTGTCACAACAATGCTCATCCTCACTCTCCATCAACATCACAATTTTAAATACCCTCATTAAAGGTTCATGAGATTCCGTCTTATCAGATCAATTTACCTGCTACTCAACTATTTAGTCTCCAGACTGGAATACACAATGTAGGTTGCAGAAAGAACACATTTTTTTCGTGTGTGTGTGTGTGTGTGACCGTATTGATAATAAAATATTCATCTTCATTTATTTATTTATTCAGTCAGTCCAGCAAACTGGTTAAACCTTTTCAAATTGGGAATGTGGCTTGAATCGTAATTGAAGCAGAGGCGGGTAGAGTAGCTAAAAATTTTACTCAAGTAAGAATAGCTTTAATTCAAAATTATATTACTCAAGTAAAAGTAGTCGTCCAAAAATGTACTCGAGTACAAAAGTATTTGGTGAAAAGAATACTCAAGTAATGAGTAACATTGTGAGTAACTGCTTATATTTTTGTTGGATTCTTTTTTTGGTATTTTTATTCTGAGAGCAAAGTTATCTTTACGAACTATTGTTATATTGATACTGTAAAATAACCCATCACACAACCACATTAAGCTAAAGAAATACAAATAAAAAAAATATATATATTGAATTCTGACGAGGAAAAAGAAAATTAAATAAATGAAGCATTATTTATCCAAAGAGCATAACTGCCCTCTGGTGGAGAAAATAGTTCCGAGTTTGAATAGTGACGCGTTCCTTCATAATTACTATTTTGAAATTAAACGGCTCATATCTCGGTCAATCGGTGCCAAACAAAAACTGAGAGAGAGTTTAAATCCACGCTTTCAAGTCATGTTGAGGGCAGCGCTCTATATCAAATACTTCATTTTTTACAGTGCTTTAAAGACACCACATGATTTAACAGTCCGGCATGAAGAAAGAACGGCAAGCTTACATCTGATTGGTAAAATTGAGTCATGCGATTATTGTTGCGACGTCTCTTAAGCGAAATCGGTAGGGCTACCCTGGTAATATACATCTCTAGAGACTCTCAGCATCGCAAGCAAAAAAAAATTTAATATATAAGATTCATGAAACACTGGACGGGATGGTATTCTGTCCATTGTGCCAATGGATGGTACGCACATGAGGTTTGTTGAGAGTGGCAGGGAACTGTCCCTCAGGGATGGGAAGATGTCAATTTTGGGACAGGAAAAATATAATGACTCTTGTGTAGCCCAAAGTAGCGGAGTAAGAGTAGCGTTTTTTCTTCACAAATCTACTCAAGTAAAAAGTATTGCTTAGTAAAACTACTCTTAGAAGTACATTTTTCTCAAAATGTTACTCAAGTAAATGTAACAGAATACATGTAATGCGTTACTACCCACCTCTGAATTCACTTTAATACTTGGATGGCTACCAGATCATTTGTTTGGTACAAAGAACAATTAGAGGAAAAATGTTTTTGTTTGTTGTTCTTGTTAAGACTCCACTCAAGTAATTCAGTTTGTTCTGCATGGCGCATGTTGCTGTGAATGACAGTCAAATCCATCTCTGGAGAAACAGAATGATCAAAGCTGACATTTTGCTGCTTGGTTGTTCTTTTTTTGTTTTACATGTTTATCAAGGCAAGCACTTTGTCAGCCTTTATCACAGAGCCAGTTGTTAATGCATATCATGAGCAATCAGGCCCACTTTGGGTTGGAGGCTTCAGGAGAATTGAACCTCAATGAGTGCCTTATGATAATGTGCTTCAAGCAATAAAGAGCATATACAGTACCAGTAGATTGAACTATGCTATAAAGCATAAAAGTTTGAAACTGGATAAAAAGCAATCTGTTTAATGGAAAAGTTTTATCATAATTCCTTTACAGGATTTATAAAGTAATGATTGTGTGTTTTATTGTCTTTACATCATACAAGAAATGCAGAACAGAAAAAAGCAACACCGTAACTAACACAAGTAGGGAAAGAAATGTACTCTTGAATCAACTGAAACATTACGTGAACAACTGAAGTTCACTTAGACTCGTTCAAGCGTCATGACTGACAACCTAATCATGTGTTTTCATCTGCTTAGTCTCCTATTGATTTTACGTGTCAAACCCGCCAGAGCCTTCAACAGACAAAGTAATTTTCATGCCAGAATTTCAAGCACGAAAAACCCTAATGAATATTTCATATTTGACAGGCTAATATCCTCAGCCTGCATGTCATCAGCTTGTCAATGAGTGCCTTTTGTCCGTCGACTGACTGTAAACCGATTCTTTACATTGGGGCCTTCATTTAGGTCGGCAGGGTCAGCTTCAAGCACTGCAAACTACTCAATGGCAGCCTATTTTATCACTTTGCTTACACTTGCACTCCAGAAAAATTTGGCTTTGTCTTTCTTCAGCATGTATCCATCCATCTATTATTTACTTCATTCCAATTTCTCAATCAATATGTGTTGAAGATGAATATGATGCAAAAGCAACTTTACAAGTAACACTTTGTTTGGAAAAGAAAAAAAAAAACAACAACTGTGAAAGATGTATATTGCAATGAAATCCGCCTAGAGGCAAATGTGTTCTTCTGTTCCAGAAATGATAACAAGCTCCACTTAAGTTAAAAAAAAAAAAGAAGAAATACGAATAAGAAACATAGTTCTTCAATGGAATTCAAGTATTGTACACATAAATGACAATAAAGCTTGTCCATGGGTCTTTGCAGAACTCAAAACTCCGCAAAGGATTTAACCCTTGAACACCTGTGCCTTTTTTTCCCGAATTTACAAGCCTTTGATGTTGCCTTTATATTTTAAAGACAAAAGTGTTCACAATGGCCTGGCTGGGTCCCTTTTTTTCAGGAAACCATAACCTTTATGTCCAAAATCTTGTTTTCTTTACTGACCAATTACAATCAACATTTTGAACACAAAAAGCCAAGGAAAAAAAAAAAAAAAAATCAATTTTTTGGTCAAAATTTGTAATATTGATGTCCAATTGTGAACCAAACATGCTCAACGAAACGTTTTGAATCTTGATAATATTTATTCAACTTGTTTGGATAAATATTCAACAGAAAAAATGACATAGAATAGCTTTGTATTGATAATTCAACAGAAACAGCAGCTATGGTCATAGGCATTTTAGCTCTTTCTACGTATGGTCAAAACAGGTAATATACAGTAGACCAAGAGTGTAAAATAGTGAAAATATATATGGCGGAAAACAGACTAGGCTGAAAAAGCTGTTTCTGCTCTTGCACTCCGATTTAAAATAAACTGCTGTATTTTAAGCCAATAGAAGTAATGTGTTTGATAGAACAATATGTCTATATGCTGCAATAGCAGATTCATATTTTTAATTTGTCAGTTTTACCCTGGAAACCGCCGTTTACAGACGTAACACAACCACTTTTGTTTCAACCCAGCCATAAAAAGAAATTATTTTTATTATATTTATTATTCAAAATACCTGTCATTTTTAGCTTAGAATCATGTATTGATGTCTAATATTTAGTACAAAAAAAAAAGAAAAACAACACTTTAAAATATTATTCACTCGCATATTTTAAACTTTTAAACACATTACTTCTCAATGAAAAAATGGTGTCCTTAAAAGGTCATAGACATCTACCTCATAACTATAGTTTAATTGTACTTTTTTTTGTTACCGTCTCATTTTCCCCAATCTTTTAGATGATAAATAATTGATCCAAACAAACACTGTAAAAAATGTTTAAAATTGTGAATACATGAAAAAGAAAATGTTGACCACTCCTCGATTTCCGCGAGTTTTTGGATTGAAAAGAGGTAAGTGCGCGATAATACCGCGTTAAAATCGTGGCGTCTTTAATTATGCTCTCTTATGCTCTCAACTCCAGTAAGGGTTTTGCTGTTAAAAAAAAAAAAAAAAATTAAAAATGCCCTCCTGTTCAAAATTTTTCTTACCCCAGAAAATTGAGAGATAGATAGATAGATAGATAGATAGATAGATAGATAGATAGATAGATAGATAGATAGATAGATAGATAGATAGATAGATAGATAGATAGATAGATAGATAGATAGATAGATAGATAGATAGATAGATAGATAGATAGATAGATAGATAGATAGATAGATAGATAGATAGATAGATAGATAGATAGATAGATAGAGTGCCTTGCAAAAGTATTCAGCCCCCTTGAACCTTGCAACCTTTCGCCACATTTCAGGCTTCAAACATAAAGATATAAAATTTTATTTTTTTGTCAAGAATCAACAACAAGTGGGACACAATCGTGAAGTGGAACAAAACTTATTGGATAATTTAAACTTTTTTAACAAATAAAAAACTGAAAAGTGGGGCGTGCAATATTATTCGGCCCCCTTGCGTTAATACTTTGTAGTGCCACCTTTTGCTCCAATTACAGCTGCAAGTCACTTGGGGTATGTTTCTATCAGTTTTGCACATCGAGAGACTGACATTCTTGCCCATTCTTCCTTGCAAAACAGCTCGAGCTCAGTGAGGTTGGATGGAGAGTGTTTGTGAACAGCAGTCTTCAGCTCTTTCCACAGATTCTCGATTGGATTCAGGTCTGGACTTTGACTTGGCCATTCTAACACCTGGATACGTTTTTTTTTTAACCATTCCATTGTAGATTTGGCTTTATGTTTTGGATCATTGTCCTGTTGGAAGATAAATCTCCGTCCCAGTCTCAGGTCTTGTGCAGATACCAACAGGTTTTCTTCCAGAATGTTCCTGTATTTGGCTGCATCCATCTTCCCGTCAATTTTAATCATCTTCCCTGTCCCTGCTGAAGAAAAGCAGGCCCAAACCATGATGCTGCCACCACCATGTTTGACAGTGGGGATGGTGTGTTCAGGGTGATGAGCTGTGTTGCTTTTACGCCAAACATATCGTTTCGCATTGTGGCCAAAAAGTTCAATTTTGGTTTCATCTGACCAGAGCACCTTCTTCCACATGTTTGGTGTGTCTCCCAGGTGGCTTGTGGCAAACTTTAAACGAGACTTTTTATGGATATCTTTGAGAAATGGCTTTCTTCTTGCCACTCTTCCATAAAGGCCAGATTTGTGCAGTGTACGACTGATTGTTGTCCTATGGACAGACTCTCCCACCTCAGCTGTAGATCTCTGCAGTTCATCCAGAGTGATCATGGGCCTCTTGGCTGCATCTCTGATCAGTTTTCTCCTTGTTTGAGAAGAAAGTTTGGAAGGACGGCCGGGTCTTGGTAGATTTGCAGTGGTCTGATGCTCCTTCCATTTCAATATGATGGCTTGCACAGTGCTCCTTGAGATGTTTAAAGCTTGGGAAATCTTTTTGTATCCAAATCCGGCTTTAAACTTCTCCACAACAGTATCTCGGACCTGCCTGGTGTGTTCCTTGGTTTTCATAATGCTCTCTGCACTTTAAACAGAACCCTGAGACTATCACAGAGCAGGTGCATTTATACGGAGACTTGATTACACACAGGTGGATTCTATTTATCATCATCGGTCATTTAGGACAACATTGGATCATTCAGAGATCCTCACTGAACTTCTGGAGTGAGTATGCTGCACTGAAAGTAAAGGGGGCCGAATAATATTGCACGCCCCACTTTTCAGTTTTTTATTTTTTTAAAAAGTTTAAATTATCCAATAAATGTTGTTCCACTTCAAGATTGTGTCCCACTTGTTGTTGATTCTTGACAAAAAAAATTAAATTTCATATCTTTATGTTTGAAGCCTGAAATGTGGCGAAAGGTTGCAAGATTCAACGGGGCCGAATACTTTTGCAAGGCACTGTAGATAGATAGATAGATAGATATCAAAATTATATACATATAATCAAGCTTCTCAAACCCATACACCGATATACAAATGGAAAAGACTGATAGTGAAAAAAAAAATCAAATATAACATCGAAAAAAAGTCTTTGTCACACTATGTCACACAGCCCACTCTTCCGCGGTTTGCGCACTGCTCCCCATCCTCTTACTTGAGTTGATGAAAAAATGCATTAGCTTGCGCTAAATTTAGTTTTCGATTCATTCCGCACGTTTCAAAGTCGCTTGCTCAATCCAACCGGCCGTTGCTCGCTACCTCGCCTCCCTCTCCTTAGGTGGTGCCTCGCTCAGCAATTGATTAAAATGTTCACATTACGTCCGTCCTTAGTGACCTCACAATGGCCCCTGGGAAATGTCGTTTTCGTGGTGTTTTCAGTTTTGAAAAAGGACAAGAAATGTTGGAAATAAGGACATAAAGACATGTCCATGCAGCTTTCTTATGATTATGAGGGCAATATAACAATAAAACTCAATTGACACTATCTCCTGTTTTACTTGGTTGAATGACTTCAAGTAAAAACGGGCACGGACCTCAACTTCCGCACTTTGAAATGGGACCAACCAGTGGCACGTGGGTGATGTAATTACAGAGTGACAAGGCTTCAAAGATGATATACGTAAACGTGTCGCTGCAGACACGTCCGGTGTTAGGGCCCAAGTACACCAGATGCATGATCGTTGCGGTTCCGATCTGGTTCAGTGTTGACTGTGTGCCACGCAGTACGTCAAAAACAGGCAAATCATACCGGCTGCGCACGACTGCGGTCCGCCAGCTCTGTTCCCTCGTGAGCGCTCGCGTGAACGCGTGCTATAATGTGCCATTTAAAACAACGAAAAACACACGGAGTCTATACTCATCAGAGAAGCAGAGAGAGAGCACATTTTTTTCTTTGCATATTGATATTTTAGTTATGTCTGTCTCTTAATTCCAGATTGACTGCATCATGTTGAGAACGGGGCTCCGTGTGTGCGAGGAAGGTGGGCGGGGCCCTATTATGCCCTTGGTTGTGTCAGTGGGTTTATATCTTTGTGCACATTTACAATTTATGGCACATAACATCTCATAGATCTGTTATAAACAACTGTGAAATAATCTGTAATATTTATAAAATGGATAGCGAATTATATACTACACGAACTAAAAAACTGCGTACTTGGAATTGGTGTCTCAACACTGCAGATTCCTGTGCCCAGCGCAAACTGTTGGTTTTTCCATGAAAAGTCAAGAAAAATGTAGGAAAGAAAGAGAAACGTCTTGAATAGACCACCAGGTCAAAAGTTGTAGGTGTCTCTATTCTCTTTCGTACGTTTCCCCCTCGACTCTGTATACAAACCGAGATTGTGTGTGCGCCGGACACGAGAATTTCTGCGGTCGAACCACTTCCGGATACGCTGCTTTTTTTTTTTTTTCAAAGTTGTCAGCGCGTCGTGTGTTGGATATCATTGCCACAAAAACACACATAATAGGGCACCTTTCAGCTTCGCTTTTAATGCTGTCCTTATAATAACGATCTGCTGCATCGTATATCACTTTGTGACTTTCCACCTCCATGATGAAACGTTCTTCGTCCGTGTTCGCTGGTGTTTAAACCGTGAATAGGCAACTGGGCTGTTACGTCCAGGCCCATTTTGTCGGATGCGTGTCCGGCAAAAATAGAAAATAGCCTATACCATGGTGGTGGTGGTGATGGTTTGCAGTCAATCCGGAGCACTGACGCGGCCGGTATACGTTGAACAATAGGATATAATGGGAACGGATTGGCTCCGGCGCTATTTTTTACCGGAGTCGGACCGGAACCGCAACGATCATGCATCTGGTGTACTTGGGCCCTTAAAGGGTGAAATACTGTCAATTTAAATACTGTTATCTACTTCTACAATATAATGTCCAACACGCCAAGAATGAATAACTAATATGAGTATGATGTTTGAGTCTAAGTCTTGTACAGCTTGGACTGGCAGCCAGTCACAGAGCACATGAAAAGAGAGACACCATGATGAAACAGAACAGATTCTAAAGCACCTACTTAGTTTACTGTTTATGATTGATGGACTCTAATATATGTTTTAAAAGGGCAACATTTCTCGTTCCTAAAGCACAATCTTAACAGCATCCAACTGGTATCTCTTGACCTTGCTGCCATCCAGTGGCTCTTAAATGAACTATATGTTTATCCGTACGAGAACTATAGGGGTCACTGTAAGTCAATTTTTACATCCTCTATGTTTGATCGCGTTGTGATGAATCTCTTAGTAGAGGGGGCTACATGCAATTAAAGACATAACCACATGACGTCAGTTGATTGATTCATGAAAATAAATGAAGTTACTAGAAAAAAAAAAAAAAAAAAGAATTTCCCCCCTAAACATCTAATCATTCAATGTTCCAAATCTTAGAATTGGTAGTTTCACAGCTCATTCAGCTTTTAATTAGTATTCCAGCTCCTATATATTTGGGAGGAGCTTGTACTACTTAGGGAAACATTTACACATAATCCATAAAGTAAGCACTCACAGTAGCATATGCAAGCTCTGTGTTTCTTTGCTTCTTACGGGGCCAACTTGAATACCATCATTACACCTCTAACTCCCACTCCCCTCCTCCTTCATCCACCCTATTTGCCCTGTCCTTCAAAGTTGGATTTTTTTTTCTTGAGTGTGCACATACCCACGACCCCTCACCCCCACACCCTCTCTGAAGCAGTTTTTATCCTACCAGTCCCTCACAGTGCTGGCCCGGAAAGGAATAGGGGAGCAAGACGAGAGGATTTGGTGAACCGAGGAGAGTGACACCGATAGAGGAGAAGGACCATGGCTTCTCTCTCGGTCGTGCTGAAGTCCTGGGTAGTACTGCAGACACTGTGCCTAGTTTTGGCCCAAGTGGTAAGTAGATAAGGGACACCTGCTAGATGCAAAACGAGTATAAGGTCGGGGCCCTTAAAAACAGTGGATGTCTTTTCATTTCATTGATTTGGTGGCAAATGTATTAAAGGTTTAAATGATTTTCTGCTATCATATGTGATGTTGGGTAATCACCTGACTCAAATCTAAATGAAATGGATGGATTTTCTGCTCTTCCGCAGTGGATACAAAGTGAAACAGCCTTCACTTGTTTGGATTATTATTGTTATTGTAATTAAACTCTTGTGTTGGGTTTTTAATGGACACCATGAAGTTTTCCTGGGTGATATTTTTGCACAAGACTTATTTTTCAAACAAGGAAGAAAATGTATTTTCCTTTTCTCAAAGGGAATGCCTGTAGCAATGGAGGATGGAACTCCATGGACATTGGCACACACACACATATGCGCATATACTGTACAAACAAACTAACAATGACCACTGTGTGTGAAAGGCCTTATTCAAACTGACAACCATGTGCTATCTGCTGGATTCCTTTACTCTGGAGGACTATACATTTTTCAGTCTTTTTTTTTTAAATTCTTTTTGAAATCCCAAAGAAAAGGAATTTTGGATTAAAAGAAAGTCTCACCTGGAATGGCTACATACATGAAGATGAAAGGGTGGAGATGCGGGGGGTGTCGGCTGACTGACCCCTCCTTACACGTTCCCCTTTCGGTCCTTTGTATTTTCATGTTGTTTTGAATTATTCATATTTATTGGTTTTTTAATGCTTTCATATTTTATACGGAATTGTTCTTCTGTCTTTAAAGGCAGTACTTCCATTTGCAAAAACCTTCACAAAGTGGATGTTATTACTGGCTATGTTGTGAAATGTGTGGTTATTACTATAAACATTTTATTATTATAATGTTACAACTCAGTGTTGGAGCAAAACAACCCATTTTGATTGTACAGTGTGATTTATGCAAATTTCTAATGAATATATTTACATAAGTGTATATGTCAAAATATTATTTGTAGTTACACAGCATGAATGCAATTCTGGAAACTTTTTCTCTTAGCTATTATTTTAGACATATCATTAAAATTGATATATTTAACCCCCCCCCCCCCTTTAAAAAATTACAGGTTTTCTTTATTTTCTTCTTCTTTCAGAAAAATAAACCTGATGGGTAGAAATTGAGAAAAATATCTCAGTCAAAAAATGTATGGTTTCTTGTTGTGAGAAAAAAAAGTGAATTTATGTACAGAGTATATCTAATAATATTTTCTCTACTTTCAGAGAGGTCCTCCTGGACCTCAGGGCCAGGCGGGCCCACCAGGTCCTTCTGGCACTCCTGGTTCAGACGGCATTGATGTGAGTATCCCCCACTGCGTTGCCCACCTGATCTAACACAAAGAGCATGATTGTGCAGGGAGAAATACCAACCCAGCACTTTAGTGCAGTCCTAAAGTTCAACCAGTAGAGGACTCTAAAATGCAAACAGACAGTGCTACAAAGGAGCTCTGTTCCTAGTAGAGAGCTGTCTTTGAGAAGGGACACTTGGCAGACCTGAGGAAATGGGTCCAAGTTTGTGTCCCAGTAATGTGATAGATTTAAGATATTTTTAGAGTTCGCTGTTGGAGGGAGTTCCCCAAATTTTCTGTATATGAATGCCACAGCAGTAGACTGCATAAATAAACTCTTGAAGAAATTTCAAGTATTTACTATTGGGGGTTGAGTCAATATTAAGGGGTCTCATTAAAAACAATTGGGCAGGATTCTACATGGTTTTCTTTAAAAGTGACGATCTATTTAAAAAAGAAAGTATTAGTCAGGAACAATAAGGATTGTAGTGATGCAACAGCATTGCAGCCAGTTAAGTCTCATTATCACATTTTTGTTTAAACGTCTAATGTATGACTATCATCACCAGTTTGCTATGAATTGTAGTAAATATAATTTACTGTAATTTTCGGACTATAAGCCACTACTTTTTCCTTCATTTCGATACCTGTGGCTTATAGTACAATGTGGCTTATTTGTTGATGTATTTGTGTTAATAAGTAACATTTTATTTGACAACTGCATCATAAGACTGTCATAAGACCGTCATAATTATGACATGACACTGTCATGGGCATTATTGAATGCTTATGTCATTAAGTGTCATCTGGCAAATTATGTGACTAACTCCTTTATGTCCAACTTGGATCTTTTACACCATTCAAAGGTTAGATAATTTGCCAGATGACACAAAATGACATCTGTCATAAGCATTCATTAATGCCCATGGCAGTGTCATGTCATAATTATTATGGCCTTATGACATTTTTATGGCGCCACTGTCAAATGAAGTGTTACCGAATACCATAGCTAGCAATTAATGAAACAACTGGAACAGTAACTGAAGAAATAATTAGCATAGAACATGAATTTTGATTGTTATTTACATCTGTAGCACTGCAATGCATGCTAGGAGGCCTGTTGGATGACAACAGTGTTGACAGTAGGTGGCAGCAGAGGTGGACTGTCTCCCCCGAGGGAGCAGTGATGGCCAAATGAAGCTTCCTAAAGCAATGAAGCTTTGCAGCCAATTGGTTCCAAGCTTCATGTGGTTTATTTGGTCTTATGACAGTTGTATGATGCTGCTGTCAAATAAAGTTTTACCGGTTAATATCTTCTGGTGTAAATATCCCATAATACAGTGAGGACAGCTGCGGCTTACAGTCCAGCTTATCTATGAACAAATGCGGTTTTTGTGCCAAATTTGGTGGGTGGCGGCTTATAGTCATATGCGCCTTATAGTGCCAAAATTAGTGTAGTTTATACATGATAACTAGGGCTGTCAAACGATTAAAATTTTTAATGGAGTTAATTACAGCTTAAAAATTAATTATTCATAATTGATCGCAATTCAAACCATCTATAAAATATGCAATATTTCTTTGTAAAATATTCGTGGAATGGAAAGACAAGACGGATATATACATTCAACATACTGTACATAAGTACTGTATTTATTTATTATAACAATAAATCAACAAGATGGCATTAACATTATTAACATTCTGTTAAAGTGATCCATGGATAAAAAGACTTATAGTTCTTAAAAGATGAATGTTAGTACAAGTTATAGAAATTTTATATAACTTAATGTTTTCGTTTTAATAAAATTTGGAAAATGTTCAATCAAAAACTAAACTAGTAGCTCGCCATTGTTGATGTCAATAATTACAACATGCTCATGGTGCTGAAACCCATAAAATCAGTCGCACCCAAGCGCCAGCAGAGGGCAGCAAAACACCAAAAAAACACAAGTAACAAGTGGACATGACACTGTGCTGCATTTTTATCTGTTTGAGCGGAACATGTGCGTTAAATGCGTCAAATATTTTAACGTGATTAATTAAAAAAATTAATTACCACCCGTTAACGAGATAATTTTGACAGCCCTAATGATAACACATAATATTTTTATCTTTTTTGCTGCATTCCATGTCCTAATAATACATATTTTATTATTTCAGGGAGACAAAGGTTTGCCCGGCCCACCTGGTCCACCAGTAAGCACTGTTTATTTTGAACATGTGAACATTACTCAATATTATGTCGATTCGTATTTTAATGGGTGTTTTTTTGGTAGGGACCAAAGGGAGAGCCGGGACAGCCTGGTCCTGATGGTGCGCCAGGAGAGAATGGTATTGATGTAAGCAAGCTGCATGTTTACTTCTGCATCAGGCCTTTGGGACATTTTTCAGGAGGGCACATATTATGAGAGGGATGGTTGCATTTATGACTACTAGTAATGTTGTTTTAATGAATTGTTATATTTGTTGTTGACCTCAGTAAATTTGGTAGTAAAATCTTGTAACGTGCATATAAAAGAAGAACAGTCATATATGAATACAAATGCTTTTTTAAGACAAGGCTATTGCATTTAATCGTTAACAGTGAAAAGTCTATGTGATTCATTGCAATAAATTTGCTCAGTAGTGTTGATGGCAGCTTTTTTAGCAGGTTTTTCTTCAACTCATCGTTAATGTACCCGAATTATTTGAGTAAAATGTTAGTAGGCTGCATCTGCTCTATGCGCACTAGGACATTGTGACAAAATAAATTACCATATGTGACCTGTAATCATTCAGTAATAAAAAAAAAAAAAAAAAAGGTTTTGGATTTACTTGACATATGTAATGTAACACTCATGAAGTTAGATGAATTGAAGCAAGTCTTAATTTAAGAAGTGTGCCTCATAGTCACAAGTTTTGCGCATACAAATACACACGAACTGCAAACACACACCATCTTTAGAGCTTTAGTCACTAATCCTCCTTGGAATCTCAATCTCCAGTTTGTTTCCTAATTACCTACAGGAACCGTGTCAGGTTTAATCATGTGTTGGATTATTTCGATGTGAATTCAAGCCTCACATAGTAACACAGTGCCTTACCTACTTTAACCTCCCTGTTTTCATCCTTTCCTGTCTGTCTGCAGGGTTTGATTGGTGCAAAGGGTGATCGAGGTGCAGTGGGAAGCCCTGGCCCAAAGGCAAGTGTTGCGATTCAGTCCTATTGGAAGGATGAAAAAACATTACAATATGCTCTGTAAAATATTTCAGAAGTTTGAAACTCAAAAAGTCAAAGTAGTCAACATAGAATAGTGTCCCCTGTTGAAGTATTTGATTTTAACTACTGAACTGATTTACTGGCTTCACATTTAATGATGCTCGTTAAGGTGTTTCAAACTTTTGCGGCTGGGTTATTGGATTTATAGCACCATCATATCCATTTATAACACCAATCTTCAAAGTAACCTCAATAGCTGACACATTAATCAGATGAAGTACATTGTGAAACATTAAAAAAAGCATCTGAAATGTAATGAAGTGGAAGTTTAAAGAGATGTTAAAGTGACATAGTGTGTACTGCATTGCACTTAAGTAATTCATTACATTTTATTTGCGGTTGAAATTAATTTAGGATGAAAAATTAAAATAGTAATTGCCTCTTTTAATTTCAGCAGGACTACATTATGAACATGCCTCCTCTATAAAACCGCATCCAATAATTGTCCATGAGTATTGTATTATTTATGAATGCAGCATGCTATAGTTTTGTTTAATCACTATTTTTATGTGTGATGTATTGTTTAATGTGTCGATTCTCCCATCTGCAGGGTCAGCCTGGGTTGAGTGGAGAACCTGGCAGACCAGTAAGTATTTTTTTTGTCCACCACATTGCTAATACGTGCATTCTTATAAACGTTCATATTAAGCATTTGTACCTTTTAAAGCAACAGATAAAAATAATCTTTCAAGGAAATGGAAGCAATTAGTCCTGTCAAGTTAGCAATACTCTCACTGAACTGCAGCCTTTCAAGTCTCCTATGTAATATGCCCGAAGTTCTGACCAGCTGTCCTGTATTTGGGAGTAAATTCATCCAGATGTGGCATATCCTTCATGATAGGAATGAAAGATCTGTGTCTGTTCACATTTCTTTGTTACATGTACACTAAATTGTTCTTACAGAGGATTTATAGGTTAGAGTTAGATTTATAGGTAGGAGTTTGACTTTTGGGGGAGGGGGGGCACAACATGTTGATGACCCCGAAATGCAGTGTCAGCAAAAAAATTAACTTACAAGAAAATGTATAATAATAAGTTGACAATGAGCGTATTTTATTCCCCATCATTCTTGAGGTGAATTGTAAATCAGGCTGCTTCAGCAATACTTTTCGCCAAGATCGTCATCCATTGAAAAGGGCACGCCCGTTGGTGTTGTGCCAATGTAGTTACCACAGTCAAAAAATGTATCACCTGGGCGGAGCCATATGCAGTTAGATTTTTGTCTTCATTATGCAACCCACAAAAAGTTGCTTCAATCAAAATATATATTTTCAATCAAAAAAAAATGTGTTTGAATGCAAAAATGAAATTGAAACTCCAAAAAATGTATGTGAAAGCTATTTTTCCTTGATTTAATTTTTTTTTGAAGGAGTCAAGTTTTTTTTTTTTTGATTGAAGCAACTTTTTTGATTGAAGTAATGTTGATATGTATTTGGGCCACATTTTGGCTTCGACGTTTTTGTCTTTATGATTCAATCAAAAAATAAGTTGCTTAAAAAATATATATATTTTCAAAAAGAAAATTTCAATCATAGAAAACTTTTGTGAGTGAGAAAAAATATTTGAGATTAAAAAAATTGCATTTGAACACTTAATTTTTCATTGAAAAAGATTTTGTTGATTGAAGCAATCCTTTTTGTTTTTGGGCCATTTATGGGTAGGACATTTGTGTCTATATATACAATATATATAAGTATTTTCAATCAAAGAAAAAAAATCATTTGAAAAATAAAATTGCCCTCCCCTAATTTTTTTTTTTAATTATATGCAAGGCAAATGACCATCTAAGGTGTTAGTCACATGATCTGTTTGAAAAGTAATTTTGACCCATGATAAAAATATTTTTTTTTGTTCATTTCTTTAATTTTTGTTGCAGTTTTATTGCTTTACAACTTTTATATACTGTACATAGGAAAGTCAATTTCATGCAATGACACTTTTCGGCCACCAAGGTGGGCCTGCCCCCCCCCCCCCCCTTAAAATCCGCTTATGGGTTCTCTAGTCTTAGTTGTGTTAATGCTACTGTATATACAAACCAGCTCCTTAGTTTTTCTTAAAAACCCAGCTCAATATTTTGCATTGCAAAAACTCAACATCAGACATGGCTAATAATCCCAAGTACTGATGAAATTTGTAGTTAAGGTTATGGCGGGCCTCAAAGGATTATCAGATTTAAACTAGGCAAGCAAGATTGATCGCTACTCTTAAGTCAAACTGATGTTTTGTTTTGCTAAAAGGGTAAACTTTTCAGCTTTCACTGAACCGTAAGGATATATTAGAATATATCAGATTTCAGTTGTATATTTGAGAACTGGATTTGGATTTAAATATCTAAATAATAAAAATATTCAATATGTGACTAATACCACCTCCCATTACTGTGTATTAAGTAGTCTGTTGATAACAGACATATTTCACTGAATGTTTGTGTATGGGCATTCATTTTACTTCTTAAATTTAGCTGTCATTAACTAAACCACAGTGAATTTATTTAGTTGTTTGAAGACATATATTTAATATCTATCATAAAAGGATTTTAGAAACTGGCTTTGTCCTGAGCAACAGGTCACATTTCCCATTCATTCCCTTCCTCAATATTTAAAATGGTGTCAACTGTATTGATTCACAGTTAATCTGTTGGTTCCTAGGGTTGAAATGTAACACAGTATATAACCAGTAGAGGGTGCTCCATCTCCATGTTTTGTCCAACATCAGTACTGGAGTCATTCAATGTCATGGTAGAAGGGAGATGGTGGTTTGTAGTGCAAGTTCGTGACACAAGATTTTGTGCCGTGGGCTGTTCTTCCCGCAAGAAGGCTCACATACGTAATTACTTTGTTCATAATGAATTAAAACGCCAAATAAACAGCAAATGGAAGCTAATTGAAGAACTGTTCATACTATATTATGAGACTGTGCACGCTGCTAGAGATATAACTGGTTTATTACAATCACCGAAAATAATGCACAACAAATGTGTTGTATTTTCTGGTTGAGTAAAATCACAGATTAAATGTAATCCATCAGCAAAAATGTGGACAGATTTTGAACAGAACACAAGTTTAAATGCTTTAACAATTTGCCTCTCTTGTACACTCAGGGTCCCGGCCTCCCAGGACTTGCTGTAAGACTATTGATTAATAGTTTGATTTTTTTCAGATATACATTGTTTCTGGTGGACAGTTTGGCTATTATTGTGTCCTCTATTTATTTAGGGCGCACCAGGGCCTATTGGGATTCCTGGTGAAATTGGTCCAACCGGACCAAAGGTAAGCACATCTTAACATGTTTTAAGTGAACAAATGTCAGGCTCATTTGTTTTTGTTTTTTGTTTGTTTGTGTGTTTACTTTTTTTTTTTTTTTTTTTTAATTATATTTCCTTCTATTTTGGATTAGGGTTTAATGGGACCCCCTGGACCGCCAGGACTCCCTGGGCCACCAGGCAAGCCAGTAAGTCTCAAGCCCTTCTTTTGTGGTTCACACTGTAGTAAGTAGGGGTAATTTAATTTAAGTCAAGGTAAAAACTTATGGTATGTTATCCTGTACCGAATATACATGACAATACGTACACACGCAATGTCATATAGCACTTTACCATTCAGTAGTATGAGAAAGTGTCTCAAAAACTTTGACCTTGGGTGTAGAGTGCGTCTAGAGTTCTGGGAGAAAGCCTTATAAAATGATTAAACAAACTGAATTCAGAAAGGTGAAAGTTTATCAGTAAATGGTAATGTCATTGATAATGTGTACAGTGAGGAAAATACGTATATGAACACTCTGCTATTCGCAACTTCTCCCACTTAGAAATCATGGAGGGGTCTGAAATTTTCATTGTAGGTGCATGTCCACTGTTAGAGAGATAATTTAAAAAGAAAAATCCAGAATTCACAATGTATAATTTTTTAAACAAATTATTTGTGTGATACAGCTGCAAATAGGTATTTCAACACCTGAGAAAACGAATGTTAATATTTAGTACAGTAGCCTTTATTTGTAATTACAGAGGTCAAACGTTTCAAGTAGTTTTTCACCAGGTTTGCACACACTGCATGAGGGATCTTGACCCACCCATCAGTCAGGTTTCTGGGCTGTCACTGAGAAACACGGAGTTTGAGCTCCCTCCAAAGGTTTTCTATTGGGTTTACGTCTGGTGACCGGCTGGGCCATACTAGAACCTTATTATGTTTCTTATGGAGCCACTCTTTGGTTTTCCTGGTTGTGTGCTTCGGGTCATTGTCATGTTGGAAGACCCAGGCACGGCCCGTCTTCAATGCTCTGACTGAAAGAATTAGGTTGTTCCCCAAAACCTCACAATACAGTGCACTCTTCCTGTCCCATGCTTAGAAAAAAAACCCCAAAAGCATGATGCTACCACCCCCGTGCTTCACAGTAGAGATGGTGTTCTTGAGATAGTACTCATCATTCTTTTTCCTCCAAACACAGTGAGTAGTATTATGACCAAATGTTCTACTTTCTCTAATCTGATCATTAAAATGCTCCCATGACTGCTCCGCATCATCCAGGTGGTTATAAGCAAACTTAAGACGGGCCTTGACATGTGCTGGTTTAAGCAGGGGAACCTTTTCATTTTCATTCTTTCAAACCATGATGTCTTAGTGTATTAACAACAGTAACCTTGGAAACAGTGTTCCCAGCTCTTTTGAGGTCATTGACCAACTCCTATCGTGTAGTTCTGGGCTGATTCCTCACCTTTCGTAGGATCACTGAGACCCCATTAGGTGATATCTTACATGGGGCTCCACTCCGATTGAGAATGACCGTCATGTTTAGCTTTTTCCATTTTCTAATGATTGCTCCAACAGTGGACCTTTTTTCACCAAGCTGGTTGGCAATTGCTCCGTAGCCCTTTCCAGTCTTGTAGAGGTGAACAATTTTATCTCTGTTGTCTTTCAACAGATCTCTGGTCTTGACCATGTTACAAGTTTGAGTCTTACTAATTGTATGGGGTGGACAGGTGTCTTTATGCTGCTTTCAACCTCAAACAATTGCATCTGCTTCAGGATAATACATGGAGTCGAGGTGGACTTTTAATAGGGAGACTAACAGGTCTTTCAGGTTCAGAATTCTAGCTGATAGACAGGTGTTCAAATACTTATTTGCAGCTGTATCACACAAATAAATTGTTATAAAAAAATCATGTACTGGGATTTCTGAATTTTTCTTTTTAGATTATCTCTCTCACAGTGGACATGCATCTACGACGAAAATTTCTGACTCCTCATAATTTCTAAGTGGGAGAACTTGCAAAATAGCAGGGTGCTCAAATACTTATTTTCTCCACTGTATGTAACACATGATGTCTACAGAAACAATGTAGAGTGACTTTCAATTTGAAGAACAGTGCAACCGAACCGACTTAAAATCTTCAGCGTGTGTAAAGGAGCTAAATAAAATAAAAATAAAAAAACTTTGATTTATCAATCAATCATCAGGCTTAAACACTATAAAGCAGGGATGTACATGGTAAATAGTAGACACCCCACCCTGCAATCATTTAGGATTTGAGATATTTTAATATCAAAACCAAGTGTTTTTGATCTCCTGATTACACACTATAGAGCATTGAACAAAAATAATTGGCCTTGTCCCAAATACAGTATATTATTTTGGAGTGCGGTATTGCATTTTTCTAATGTATAAAAGTAGGTTTTGATGCTTCAAAAGCAGTAATTCAAGTTATGCTATGTTTAGGAAAATAATTGAAGCGTTCGATGCACCATACTGGCAAGCTCTGTGAATCTTTTGCATATCCCTGCACAGAAGACACTGAAATATCAACAGTTTTGAGCGGAAGGCTTTCAAGTGTATTTTCTAGGGGGGAGATATACTCTCCTACGTGTATCTTGGGGAAGTCTTCAATGAGAGTGATGTTTACAACTCATGGGAGTGTATTGGTTTAGCTTTTGTGCTTATCTCATCTACGCTACACCAACACACCTTCCATCAGATGTGTGGGCTGAATCCAGCAGCCTCTGAAGAGATATTTTACCTCCTCACGCAATCTATAAACAGACAAAAGGAAGGATGGAGGGAAAAGTTGATCGAGATTTATTAGTTTGCATAAACAACTGTTGCCAACTGAACAGGTGACTTACACAGTCCATTAATCTATCGGTTCCTTGCCTGTGTAGGGCCCGCCAGGGAAGTTCATTGGTGGAGAAGAAGGAAGTGCCGACTTCCAGGTAAGACTCTGAGATAAAAATAAAGTGTATTTATTGCACATAATGCCATTACACATCGTAATTCACAAGTGTCCCTCTCTCTACCACAGTGTCCTCTCAACTGTCCAGCAGGAGCTAAGGGCCCACAGGGACTTCAGGGTGTCAAAGTGAGTGTCCTTGCTCTGCCGTTACAAGTCATCTCGAAAAAGAAAGAAAAGAAGTAAAGCAGTTTGTAGCAGGTAGATCACTGCCAAGGCTGAAACATTCTGAACATGTTGGTCTAACATTAAAGGCCATAGCGCAATATACAGGTCCTGTTGGTGCAGGTTAATTTGTTCGATACGATTGTCCCTATTCCACTTGGCTCCAGTACATATAGACAGTAACAGAGAAAAAAAGGCATCTGTACCCGTAATTGGATCCTAATGACTTATAATAATTGATCATTTTGCTTTGTGGTTGCTCTTTAGGGCCATAAAGGACGCCCCGGTGCTCTTGGAGAACCTGGCAGTATTGGAAAAGTGGTAAGCTATACAATCTCTCATGTTCATACTGCATAGTTTTATATTTTCACCCTGCATTCAGAACCAGCGGAGGAAAGGATTAGTTCTAATGAAGCCCCCTGAGGCACATGACTGGAGCTAATCTAGCTGTAGTAGTCAGGTCTGGCAGGGGAGTCAGCATAAAGGGTGAGCAGGATAAAAGGGCGATGGGAAGCCAGGTACTCGAATGGGAGGATGAGCCAGTCAGGGTTCATGTGTTCACCTCACCTCGCTGCATTAAGTAGATTTAATGACCACACTGTGAAATCCTGAGAAGCAAGGCAGACCTCAGGAATCCTGTCTCCTGTGGGTTTGCTGTGTGGTAAAAATTACACGCTGAAATTGGTAATGAAGATACCTCCCCAATAATGTTGACCAGTGTTTTAGACGTTTTAAATCAGGGAAATACTGTGATTCTGTGATACTAACAAACTGCGGATGAATATGGCTATATCAGCATTGTTTAAATAATGAAGTAGTATTAGTGCAAAATGCATGTATAATAACACAGCACAGACACTAACATAATCTTGTTTTTGGTTCAATTCAGTGAAATGGATTTTTAAAAAAAAAATCTTTCAATTGGTAGCTACCTCATCTAAGCTTAAACAGCTACCGCAGGTAGCATGCCAGAAAAGCTCTTATTGTCTTGGATGAAATCCTTCAGTCCTAGTTTTTGGCTTTGTGCAGATTTAAAATGTTTATCATCAGAAAAAAAACATCCAAGTTTAATGAGTTAATTTGGACTAGACACTGATGCCTGATTGTAATCAGGCAAGATTGCTAAAGTTTACTCTTACCTAATTACAACCATCCCCATACCTCAGGCTTGTACGGAGGGGGCGGTGGTTGCTTGAGCATATGCCCCTTTGCCCCTACATGCCCAAAATGCCCCTTTTAACTGGGCATTCTTTTTTGTTTGTGTGTGCGCATGTGTGTGCTGGCCGACTGTACTTTAATTGAACACCGAAAAAACCTTAAAAAAAAAAAAGCCGTCTGTGTGCCACTAAGCCCCCCAAACCCCTCACCCTGCACGCTGCTCCTCTGTGACCTGGGTGTGTGGTGAGGAGTCTGAGGACATCTGGTGGTTAAAAAAAAAACAGTGTTACCCTATGAAACCATGTTCGAGTAAATACTGTAGTGAAAATTCTTACACCAGGTTGATTGTGGGGATTTTTAAGAAGTAAAAATATGTGATTTTCTCTTATATAGTTTTCTACTTTAATAACGAATTACACCCCCCCCCACCCCCCCAAGGCTATTTCGATCCGTGCGTCTCTATTCTTTATAGGTAACCATATATGTCAGTTCTCTTCACAAGGTTGTCTCGAAAGGTACACATCTTTAAGTTCTCTAATAATGAAATAACAGTTTTGAAAAAACTGTGCTGATGGTGGCTCATTGAACATCTAATTTGGTTTGTTCTCATATGAACAAGTTGAGTAAGGAGGTTTTGATATAGAGGTTAAAGAAGAACAGAGGCAAAAACTGAGTCACAGCCAGAAAGTGTTGATGACAGTGTTGATTTCTATTCACTGTTCCCCCCTCCCAATTAAAGTCTGTCACAGTCACAGCCAACTATACTGTAAAGCTGGTTAAACTGGAAGTTATGTTGTTGTAAAGTGTATTAAATTTTTGTTAATGTGCCTCTTTTGATCTATGAGCACCTGCCCCTCTGCACGGCCCTGATCATGTATAGTTCTGACAACATTAGCAACTGTTTGTTTTCAAATGACAACTGAAGAAAAGCGGTTTCATCGTATCCTCTAGGGAATCAAAGGAGAAGTGGGGATCTCTGGAGAACAAGGCATCCCTGGACCTTCGGTATGTCGACAGGAATAAATGCAGTACATTAGATGATGCGCTCAAATATTATGACTGAAGTAATTGGTTCAATAGCTGTCTTTATTCCCAGTGATTGTTCGGTGTTTCTAACTTTTTGTTAAAGGGTCCAATGGGCGTGAGGGGCTATCCAGGAATGATGGGTCCAAAAGGAGAGGCGGTGAGGAATAAAACTTTTTTTCATGTTCACATAACTTTATTGACCACTTTATCTTTCGAGGCAAGGCTGTTCTCATTTTTAGATGAGCTCCAAGTAGCTACAGTAGGACCTGCCCCCACAGTACAAACATCATCCATTACTAGCAATGGGGACATATGGAAATGATGCCACTGCGTATCTCTCGCTTCCTCTAATGAGTTGAGGTTATCTGGGTCCGCAGTGTCTCCATATGTAGTTAATGATCCTCTGGAGCAATCTATCTTACAGTTAACATTAGCAGTCTTAGCCAAGTTAGCACCAAAGCCAAAATGGCTCCTCGCTTTCTTTGTGACTCCCATTAGTGGATTGAGCTAAGCACTAATTGCCCCTTCATCACAATGAGGAGTAGGCGACTATGATCTCAAGCGATTAACAGCACTTTTTGTGCTTTTCCTCAGGGACCTCGTGGCTACAAGGGCATCAGTGGACCTGTAGGGATTCCCGGACCTCCAGTAAGAACCCCCGCAAGCACAGGTTTGTGTTGACAGAAAAAGAAGATGCACACATCTTAGGTAATCTATTTCACTTTCAGGGTGAGGAGGGACCTCAGGGTGCTCCTGGAGAGGCAGGAGACAAGGGAGATAAAGTAGGTGACTGGCCTAGTATATTCTGTTGAATATTTTGGTTAAAAAAGATCTTTTAATAAAAAAACATATCCTGGTATGTGATTTGAATACATTAACATTCATTTGATTCTGTTCCTCAGGGCAGCCCTGGTATTCAGGGCCCACAGGGTGCAGTTGGCAAAAAAGGAGACAATGTGAGATTTTTTTTGTACCTGACTCAGTTTGAGTGTGAGACTGTGCCAATTGAAGTCCACTGGCTCATGCATCTGCATTTTCAGGGCCTGCCTGGCATTGATGGAAAAGATGGCACACCTGGTATTCCTGGACTCAAAGTAAGGGGTGGCCTGCTGTTATCATGATAGGCATTGAAATGTTTTTTTTTCTGTTCTCATTTTTGACTTTTTTCAGGGAGGACCCGGTCAGGCTGGGATGCCAGGTCCTCCTGGTCATCAAGGAACAGCGGTGAGTGATTCATGACGGCATTGTCATGAAAGGCGAGCAAACCAGATTGTCTGCAAATGTTCATTGTTACTCAGGCCACGTAGGCAATTGTGGCAATGTTTCCTCCCCAAATAAACAAGAATAGAACACAAGCAAGGAATACTAGCAGAAGGGAGCTGGTATATTTTTCTTTGTTTTCTGGGCTTTCCTCCAGGGTAACTGTGACCCGATGACCTAAGTTGTTCTAGAATTTAAACTACCTCGAGACAGCATTCCCCTTCCTGTGACATAGTGATTTATCACAATAAATCCAGTAGTGATTCACATTTGTGTACGTGCCATTCTGAGTCAGGGGTAATGGAGCATAGGATGCAAGCTTTGCTGTGTGGTCATTGCAGTGACACAGCTGTAAACACCATAATGTAATGCTGTGATGCATATCATAATAATAAGTCGCACAGGAACATACATCAGAATCACAGCAATAAACCCGATTTTGGGTTTATGATAGATTGACTAAAATGATCCACCATAATTATTAATAGGGAATTTAAATCATTGACATAATGATATTCATACTTGTCAAATAGGTCAATTAACTCACTAGTGTTTCAAGAGCATTGCACGACAATCTCCTATTCTGGTTTACCTTTGATTAATAGTATACTCGATTTTCTCATAAATGTCTATAGGGATTGCCCGGTAGTCCAGGTGCGAAAGGTGGAGCTGGAGTGAAAGTAAGTCTTTCATTAAATCAGAAAGTGCACACATTTCATGTAGTCTACATGGATTTTGTATGTTACACATCTAATTCTCCATCGTACTAGGGCGAGCCTGGACCCAGGGGTCGTGCTGGCATGCCTGGTGCCCCCGGACCTTTGGTAACACACACATACATAACAAAACATGTTTTCATGCATTACACAGATGACCTTATGTTTCATATGTAAAATGACTTGTTGCTAGGGTGAACCTGGTGTTCCAGGGGAGGCAGGTATGGCAGGAGTTCCCGGTCCTAAGGTAAAGATATGAATACATTCCATATATGAAAGTGACAAAGATCCTCACCTTATTTGAAACTACAGGGGGACAGAGGTCAGCGTGGTCCGGTAGGACCTCAAGGAATAGTTGGGAAGATTGTAAGTTGCATGTATGCTTTGTATTCCATATTTTAAAGTCTAAAACAATAATTAATTCGTTGTACATAAATAACAGGGAAACAAAGGAGAGAGGGGGCCAATGGGTGTTCCAGGTGCTCAGGGCCTGAGTGGGACGAAAGGAGACAAGGTGTGCTGTGAAAGATCTGCATAAACATAGTTGCATAGATCTGTCCGTTAGGGGGCAGTGTTTAACCATAAGTAAAGTTCTAAATACATAGTAAATCAGAGCATGAGGCAAGAACTATTTATCATCTCAACATCCTCATTGTCCTTGGCTTAACGATCAGGTCACATCTTCTTACCTTGTCTTTCTGTACCTACATTGATGCCGTCTTGAATCAATACTTACATTTAATAATACATGAATTAAAATCTACACACTTCTCCTCTTCCAGGGATTCCAAGGAAAAAGTGGGCCAAAGGGAGACATCGTGAGTAGTGGTTTTGCTCATTTAAAACTCAGAAAATATACCAATATACTATGTATGGTCAACATTCCTGGCTTTTTTCTTCAAGGGTGACCCAGGTGTGGAGGGCTTAGGTGGCGAGAAAGGTGAAAAGGTAAGAAAACAATTAGAGCACAGATGCTTCAAGCTGAATAATATGATGACAGTTCAAAAAAACTAAACTTGTAAGAATTTGATAAAAGGTCAGACATGTCTAGAGGTTGCCAAGACTAGTTAGTTCATTCATCTTCAGTATTGCTTATCCTCACGGGGCTTGCACCCAGCCTAACCCAGATAACTGGGCTTGAGGCAGGATACAACCTGAACTGATTGCCAGCCTTAACCTTTTAACACTCACAATTGCATCTACGGAGAATTTGGAATATGAAGCGAACAATATAAATTGCAAAAATTCTACCAAATATGAGAACACTAAAAATACTTGAGGGAAAAAGCAATTTCTGACTTTTAAAGATGAAAATGCTTCCTTTTGTTTTGATAGGGTTTATCTGGAGAGCCTGGACCTAAAGGACAGGTAAGCTTTGTAGACTTATGTTTTTTTGTTTTTTTTCTACGATGAATTAATCACTACAACATCTTTACTCCCTTCTGGCTAGGTTCATACCGCAGGTCTTAATGCACAAATCCAATTTTTTTTCGTGGTTTTCCGACTCGAGTGAGGCATTAAATTTACGGTCTGAACACAGTGGCATAGAAGTGGACCATTTTAAATCCGATCTGGGTCGCTTTCGTATGTGGTTTAAATCCGATCTGGGCCACATTTTTCTAGAATGTGGCGGTGGTCTGAACTGTCAAGTCTCCCAAATTGGAATTCATGCAGCAATTACGTCAGAAAAGAGCTAGAGAGACAGGGCGCAACAGTAGCGGTGCAGGTGTGCATTAGCGTTAGCTCCTAGTTTGAATGCGGCCTTTGGGGAACGAGCGGGCTTGACAACAGTCATAAAAAAAATGAGTTGAGGATAAGCCTGAGAATGCTCAGTTTTCTCTCTGCTCCAAATGAGCAATATTTCAAGATTGCTTACACGGCCAGGAGTCAGGGCAAACTGTCTGTGTGTATGTGTGTGTGTGCGTCATGTGTAGTCATTTGTTTTGATGCTCCTGTGCATGCGGGTCAGTTGTTCAGTGCGTCTCGGACTGCGAATTAGTGCGCATGCATGATACTTGAACGGGCTCAATGGACAAAGGCAGTCTGAACGGGCACGCCAAAAAAACAGATATGACAAAAAAATCTGAATTGTGCATTAACACCTGAAGTACCAGAGAATCCTGGTACTCCTTTTAGTCCCATGCAATGGCCGATATGGCTACTCCCTCGGAAAACCCAGAGGTGGCCAAAATGACCCAAGTGCTTTTGAAATGGCAAGTTGCTATCTGACAGACAACAGCCGTTCATATGAAAATGTAACCACTAGACATACATTAACTCCAGACACAATGACCACAATTCCTGCTCCATGCCCCTGATTCTGTCCTTCTAAACTATAGACACAATTCTGTCTTTACACTCAAATTGCAGTTCTAAAACACTTTTTTTTCTTCAAAACAATGTACATTTGGGCCATTTTTTCTGTCGCTGTGTGTAGAGTATAGGAGTAGTGAGTTAAAAAATGTGTAAAAAGTGTCAAACTTCATAAATAAATGTAATTGAATAAATGTAGCTTGACCTGAACTGACACAAAGAGAGGCCAAATCGACCATTGCTTGGGAAGAGGTTTTTGTCTTGGAAAAGGCCGAGTCGGCCTCTGCTGGGTTTTCTAGTGTTAAGACCTGCGGTATGAAACTAGCCCTTGTGTCTTTGTTTTTACAAACTTCTTTCACCAAGGCTAGGTTCATACTGCAGGTCATAATGCACAAATCCGATTTTGTGTTTTTCCGACTCGAGTGAGGCATTAACTTGACGGTCTGAACTGGACTAGTCACATTGGAGTGTACCATTTCAAATCCAATCTGTTTCACTTTAGTATGTGGTTCAAATCCGATATGGGCCACATTTTTCCAGAATGTCGCGGCGGTCTGAACTGTCAAGTCTCTCAAATCGGAATTCATGCAGCGATTAAGTCAGCAAAGAGCGAGAGCGGCAGGCAGGAACTCTACTTCTACGCAGGAGGCAGGCTTGACCACAGTCATAAAAAAAAAAGAAAATGGAGTAAAGGATAAGCCTGATTATGCTTGGTTTTCTCTGTGTGCCAAATAAGCAATATTTTAGTATTGCTTACATGGCCGAGTCGAGGCAAACTGACGTACACACATAAGGCTAATGTGTGGGTCATGCACCTTTGAATATAAAACTAAATGGGGATTATTAATATCTGTTATTTGTGTACTCTTTTTGGAAATCAAAATGATCGCCCTGGAATAACAGATGACAGCCAGCATGCGTTGTGACGTGTGTTGTTTTGATGCTTCCTCGCATGCGGGTCGGTTTGCTCAACGCGTGTCGGACTGCGAATTTGTGCGCATGCGTAATACTTGAACGGGCTAAATGGACAAAAGCCGTTTGAACGGGCACGCCAAAAAAACAGATATGACAAAAAATCGGAATTGTGCATCAAGACCTGCAGTATGAACCTTGCCTTATTTTCCATCGATTCACTACAGTTTGGTGGTCCTTTTTTTTGTAGCAAGGAGTAAGGGGGGACGCTGGACACAATGGTCCAACTGGGGACCCTGGCAAGCCAGGTGACCAAGGACCTGCTGGGCTTCCTGGCCCCAGAGGACTCAATGGAGTGCGAGGTGTGCCTGGAAAGCCCGGCATTCAGGGCTCTCCAGTGAGTCAAGTTAATTGTTTACCTGCTGTTAAATACTTGCTAAAGTTTAGGAACTAATGACACATTGGGATCACCTCCTCAGGGACGTGATGCATCAGATCAGCATATTATTGAAGTAGTGCTGAAGATGTTGCAAGGTGAGTATCCAGAGATTTGAGATCAACCAGAAAATTATCAAAATGGTATCATGTGTTAAATTGATTAAACTATAGTCTTTTGGGTAAAACCTCTATCACAGAGAGGCTAGCAGCCGTAGCTGTGAGTGCCAAGAGGGCTGTGCTTGGTGGTGCTGGTGTAATGGGACCCCCAGGGCCTCCTGGACCTCCGGGCCCACCGGGCCCCCAGGGACCACATGGTTTGCCTGGTACAAGGGGCATCCCTGGCATGATTGGAGCACCCGGGCAGATTGGAAACACAGGGTTAAAAGGTAGGAAATGACAAAAAGTCTGAACAATTTAATTACATTACTTTCCAGAGAACATCCAAGTCCATTTTTTCTTTTATTTATTTCAGGAAAGAGAGGGGCCAAGGGTGACCGAGGAGATCCTGGCAAACCTCACCAAGGACCACCAGGACCCCCAGGAATTCAAGGCAAGTGAGATAAAGTTACCTGAGAGGATGTCTTTGGACTCCAGAGGGGTGCTTTCCTCTCCACAGGAGAGCCTTGTAAGAGGCATTTTAAAAGCATCATTAACTTCAGTCATTAAACAGATGCTCTTGAGTGATAATCTAAGATTCCAACAGCAGAATCTAATTTAAACTGTGGAAAACACACCCTCATCCATCACATAAAGTGTAAATATATGCACACATGCAGTCCTTATGTAATTCAAATGATAAATGTATGGTAATTTCAAAGAATGGCCAATTGGTTATTAGTGATAACCCAATTGACAACGAATAATTTCATCCGATATCAATGCTTGATTGTTCCCTTTACAGGTCCTCGTGGTGTTGACGGTGTGGCAAGAGATGGCAGGCCAGGTGAGAGAGGCCCTCAAGGAGCTGCTGGTGAAGCCGGTCATCCTGGTAAAGCGGGTCCCCCAGGCCTCCCGGGCTTCTGCGAGGCTGCTATGTGTCTGGCCGCGTCGGCGTACACATCTCCGAGACTACAGGAGGCAGGAGCCATTAAAGGACCCAACATTTAGAGTACTGTCTCCATTCACCAGTTCATGAAAATGGGGAGGGAGAGAGGAACAGAGACCACTCTTCTCACTTGAACATCATGAGCAAGGGGTAGGGGAGAGATAGTATGTTGACTGAATGTGCATTCCACCCCCTCCCTTTTTTGAGACATACAACCCGATGGAACGTTCTCTCTTCTTAATCCCTACATCACAATGACAACACCAGGTCACATGCCACCCACTTCCCTCTGAATGTTCAACTTTTTGGATTGTAAGCATTTCCTTGTCTCCCACAACGGTGACCATGAGCTGATAGGACGTGACAGCAAAGTAAAAAAGTACATTGGGTTTGAAATACACAATATTTTGGGATTAGCTTGTCAGATATCTTGCCTCACGCGACATCACGACAAATGCCTTAAAAACTGTGCTAAGGACCAATAAATAATTCTGAAATGTATTCTCAGTACAATACCTTTGTAACTGTATTATTGCGGATTGTAAGCTTGAGCGAAATCCCTCATTCAACCCCCCCCCAGTGTCCCCAGTTTTATCCTTTCTCCATTACCCGCTTTCTGCCCAAGTCTCATTTTAGAAACTAACGACTACTTTATCTCTTCCTCTTGTTGCCTGGCAACGGCATATCCCAATGGGCACTCCCATCTCCCACAATGCAGTGCTGTAAATCTTTGTAAATGTGTGTTGATTATTATGTAGAGAAAAAGGAATGGGTTACGAGGCGCACCAACAAAGAATCCAGAGATTAATAAAATTTCAGAAATACAAAAATCTTATTTCCGGATGCATCCGTTAGGTTGTACGAATGTGCTCCCTGTACCACTGTCAACCTTCCATTAGGTGTCAGCAGTTAAATGAGTGATTTAATGTCATTAAAAGAAGTTATTTATTATTATTATTAATATAATCAACTGTAAAAACTTTTTTTTCCTGGCTGTTCAAGTCTTTCCAAACCAATAAAAATGAACCTTTTTATAAAATACAATGTTCTTTATTACAATGTAAAACTGATGTTTGCTTACTATTTAAATACAATTAGTAGAGAGTGCAAGCTGCAGTTGGTTTGAATTTGTCAACACTTGTTTGGCAGTTTTAAATATGAGTGCACATACATACTGTGTATACTGTAATTTATTTCACTTGAACACACCAATTGAACAAATATATTCCGATGAAAAACAACAAACCTTGCTTTGCAATGTTTTGTCTCTCTCAAATGATTTATAAAACAACTTATGGAAGAAACATGAGTTGCACAGCAATGACCTAAAACAATATATACATAAGATTGTATTGAGTGGCATTGACATTTTACAGACATTAGAAAGCAGTTTTATGCTGGTTATTATTAGCAAAAGAAAAACAGCAACTCATTCTTAAAAAGTTTGGCTAAAAAAAAAAAAAGAAAAAAAAAATTAAATTTGGCTATTGATGCTATCAAATTATATAATTTAAACAAGCAGTCGTATGCCAGTTTGATAGGTTGTGAATTTAAGATAAATTATTGTAAGCATTCCAGATGGTCATGTATGCATAAATGCATTTCAAAGTGTTAATTCAATTTACAAAATATGATTTTTTGCTTTTGTTTTGTTTTTACAAATAATAATCCTCCACATCAAATAGCTTGACATACATTACGCATATTTGGTATACAGTATTTTATTGGATATGGTAATATATAGCTCATCAAGTGTTTCAAAATGTATAAAAAGCTGCTATATATAAATATAAATATTTACAAAACAGTAAACCCCTCAAAGAGGGTGTCTACACATCCATTCTCTGAGATTGAAATATGCATAGCACCACAAGCACTGAAGCCGTTGTCGGCATGGGAGGCACTGTTGTTTTTTTAGGAAAAAAAACAGAGGGGAAATGATATAAGAGGTGCAAGCAAAGTGCACAGTTCATGTTGCTGCTTTCTAAATGTGATAAAGAAACTGAAAACTAAAAAAACACTGTGGATCTTTTCACCTCCCTGTGGTTTGTTTGCAGGTGTGAAACATAAATAAAATAAAAAATAACAAATAAAGGTAGTCCCCGGGTTACGAGCGTGTTCCGTTCCCACGCTGGCGACGTAACCCGAATTTCCAGTCGGAATTAACCCTTTATGTACCCCTAAATCTGGAAATAACTATCCAAAAAGTCCCAAAGTATTGTATTTTTTTTTTTAATGATGGAGGATACACTGCCCTCTGGTGGCAGCGTTGGGTCTGGCTGGACTGTTGCCTTGTATGACTGAAGAGCAGACTCAGGCGTCTGATATGGATAACGGATAGCTGCCCTCGGGTTTGGTCCACATCAGGCTGTAAGTTGTTTAGCTAATATATGCTTGTGTATGCATTTGTAATTAAGTTAAGAGCTACAGTTTGTGGAGTTATGGGTGAGTGATTTGCTATAAGAATTGTAAATACGTCAGCATTAATAGCATTTAAGCTAGCGTACTTTTGTTAGGCAAATTAGGCTACTTTAACCTATTTACTGAACAACTTCACGTTTAGTGAGGACAGAACAAGTTATATTAATGAAGTAAAGCAAAAAATAATATGTGTGTACAGTAAGGTACTGTTTATGCGACTAAAAAAAACAAATGGATACAAAATTGTGACGTCGAAATTGCGTAAGTTGAGTTTGTCGTAACCTGGGGACTACTTGTATGCAAAAAAATATGTGGTATTAAAAATTCACTGCTTATGTCTTCGTTCAGGTTTTTAAAGAATCATGGTTTTTTAAAGAGCACTGGACAAACAAATCACAGTGGTGCTGTTCAACAACAAGGGAAGTTCCGAATATTTAATACTGCGGTCATTTTCTTAGCTAACTAAAATTCACCTACTTGTCAACTCATTGCCAAGGACCCTTGACAGAGGGGCCCTTGGGGCTATATTCTACTTGATGGCTCATGCAGTCCGATGGGTTACACCGGCCATCAATTCCCTTAGAACCAGCTGGCCCGGGTGGACCTGGGATTCCAGGAACTCCCTGCTGTCCAACAGCACCTGGGGGTCCCATTTTACCATAGCCTGGGGAACCTGGGACACCTGAAGAGGCAGAAGGAGAATATACAATTTACACATCTAAACATCATTAAAATCTCATTAATGTTCCCTTAAGGGTCCAATCCACTTAGCACTAAATGCATTTTGTAAACTAAATGATGGACAGGAAATTGATAAGACAACACAAATAAGTGATTACAGCAGGTTACTGGTAATTGGAGCCAGTGCTCTGTGAAGTAGTGAAGTACCCCAGATGTTCATTTCTGACTCAATTATATGATAATATTCGTAACTGATTAAGAATGATCACTAGCATAATCACGTTGGCAATCTCTAATCAGTGACAGCAAAAACTCTTAAAACATTTGCAACATTACCAAACTAAGTGCCAGGTGCTGTTCCTAATTCTGTGAAGAACGAGCACTCCATTGTTGGAGATTTGAGTATAAAAGACAAATTGTCAGATTTTGTCGATGATCTCAAAACATACAGTATGTAAACCAGTCCTGTACATCACCTGGTGCTCCTGGTGGTCCTACATCTCCCACCTCGCCGACACCTTTATCTCCCTTTGCACCAGCAGGCCCTCGTGGTCCTAAAACGAATGGCATAACTTCAAGCAAATGAAAGTTTTAAACAACAAATAACATTGGTTTTCGGTACTGTTCTCACCAACTGGGCCAGGGGCTCCGGGCCGACCCAACCGACCAATTTGTCCTGGGATACCCGGTGCTCCAGGGGCTCCCGGATTACCAGGAATGCCGTCCTTCCCTGGGGGCCCAGGCCGACCCGGAGATGACACCATTTCCACAGGACTTTGCATTCGAGACATGTAATAGGCCATTCTCTCTGGAGAGATTAGATGCATTCAGTAATTTCACAAGAACAACACAAAACCAGTATTCTTCGCCAAAGGAGAAATTGAGTTCAATAAAAGTTAATGTACATCTAAAAAACTGGAATTGGCTGTACTGTGGTGCCTGACTTATGAGTTTAATATGTTCCATGACCACACTCGTAACCCAAGACAATGAGACTGTAAATGTTCTTTCACGATAAAAGATTAATGGAAATGCAATTCATTCTAGCCCCACATTGTATTTAAGGTGTTCCGCCATGGACACCAGTGGGATGTGCAATACAGACACAGATTCACACAGGGTGTAAAACTGATGCAGTAATGTGCAATTACATTAATGGATTAATGCAGAGGATAAAGCACATAGGCTCTAGTATATATGCGAGTATTTATTTATTTTTTTAATCTGGCTGCATGTGTTGTCTAAGTGTTTGTGTTCCAATACCCCATTTTAAAAGGTCATGACTACTTATGGAAAACCGGTATTTTTACAACACCATTATTTTATTGCAGAATATGTTAACACTTTCAGCAGAAAATAATGAAATCACAATCATTGGATTATCATTTAGGAATGCATTATGATGAGTGTTGTTAATAACTGCGTTAGAGTATAACAGCGCTTCTAACGGTATTATTTTTTTCAGTAGTGATAGTCCAATTAATTACTTTTCCCATCTTTGCAACGCCATTAATGTTACTGAGGATGTGAAGGGGCACGTTAGTACAATTTGGTGAAATGAAACACGAGTTGTCTGATTTTGTCACAGCTTCCTGGGAGAGAGCCGTTGCAAACGCGATGATGATTGGCTAGGTGGCTCAGGGCATTAGGATAGCATTCACGTTCTCGTTAGTGTTAGCATTTAGCGTGGTGAGCGTTATCAAACTCTCAGGCAACTTTTTTTTTTTTTTTTTTTTTTTTTTACATACAGTCCGTGGCGTCCAGTTGGGTACCATTTTCCTGCTGAGTGTGCATTATCATAACCAAGTTGGCGTTGTCCTTGTAGATGCTACAATATAATAATAATAAATATTTTTTTTAATTACCAAAATAGTCACTTGCCCTAAACTTTTCTTGAATGATGTATCCATGAACCTTGTGTGATGTTTGGTTAATCAAAACAACTAAAGCAAAAATAGAAGAGGCAGGAGATTCAGAGACTCACTTGTATATAGAAAAATATACCCATATATATTAGGGGTGTGACGATACACACAAGTCACGGTTCAGTATGTACCGTACAACAGGTACAGTACAACAGAAAAAACAAAATGGCTTTTTTCCTTACAGCATTTTAAAGTTAAAGTTTGTGTACCGTTACATTCTTATACAGTATAGGTGAAACTTTAATAAAAATGTAAAAAGTGTGACCTACTTTTTTTTTGGGGAATGAAAAAAATCATTTCAATTCATCAGTTAATATAAACATATTTGATGTGAAGTTATAGAATTTATAGTGTAATAACATGTAAAACATGAAAAGTAACATCCGTTACTTTGCTGAGTAACTAATTACTCTCACAGTATTATCTCACAATACTCTCTCTAATTGAGTTACTAACTCAATTACTTTTTGGGAGAAGTAATTTGTAACTGTAGTTACTTTTCTAAAGTAAGACTAACAAAGATTGTGATGAACAAAAAAATATCTCACACATTTAGTTTTGCTATGGGCTAACTGAATAACTGCTACTACAGTAGCTTGTTTGACGTCACTCAACCCCCAATAGTTAGCTGTCATATGCGGCAGAGACCATGTTTTACATGTTAAAACCATCATGTTAATTTAATTGTGGCTCCCAAAATACTGACCATGATAAGTTGTTTTTTTGTCTTCTTTAAGAATCATTAAGAATCATTCACTCATAAACACTCTGATAGTAAAATGAATTGAGTTTACTTCCAATAGCAAGCATATATCTTAAATGAAAGTTAAGCCAAAAACAAAAACAAACAAAAAAAAAAAGAATCAAACTCTGTACCTCGAGTCAATAATAAGTCAAAGCACCACTGTATTGTAAATAGTGGCAATATCAAGGATAAGTGTTTTTCCTCACCATCAAAAATTTTGATGACTTGCTGACGAATGAAGTTCTTGATTTCATCATAATTGACTACGGCCTGTGAAATGATGACCTGAATTAGTAAAAAGGGTAGAGAGAGAACATGCAGGAAGTGAAGGAGGTGTGATAGAACTGTAACCAACATCATGTCCTGGCATTCCTGGAGATCCAGGTGGTCCAGGGGAGCCGGCTGAGCCAGGGCTTCCTCTCTCCCCTCTGGGCCCGACTGGACCAATCATCGGTTGTGCATCCTTGGAGTGATATCCCAAACCTCCACCAGGGGGCCCTGGTCTTCCTCTCTCCCCTGGGGAACCTCTTTCGCCAGTGGCCCCAGGCTCACCCTTAGAAAGATGGATTGACAGCCATTAAATGTGTCACTCCAATGTCGTCCGACCCGTATCAGTAAGACTAGCTCAAAAAAACTTTATTTAGTCAGTAAGAGAACACAAACTGTGTGTTTGTCATCTTGAAGAAAAGACAATAAGCATTTGGCTACAACGATACCAATTTCTCCCAAGTAGCACCCCTTACTTCAATTGCATAAAAAAACACACAAAAACAGACTTGCCACATTAGTGATAGTGATTTATCGAAGACAAAGCTGCCCATAATGGACAACCAATGTTTACATGTCACCGGAAGACAAGTGTCTCTTGAAATAGAGTGTGTGGAGAAGAATCGAGGAGTCCGTTCTTGTCTTTCTCCTCTGTGCAACTAAAGCCCTGACAATGGTGTCCTGTCAGCATGACAAATCGCCTCATCTAGCATCTCCTCTCATGCTTAATAGCATTATCCCAGAGGCAGAGAATAGCTATATCACTGTACGCACAGAATGGAATCACGTGTCTAAAAAGAGTTTGTTGGACGTAGGTGGCCGACTGCCAGTACGAAGAAGGGTAAACTTAGGTCGGAAGGGAATATGATTTCGGTGGGAGCATCTGAGAGGTAAAGTACTGGGAGCGCAGTCGGCAGAATTGCTGAAACTAAGCATGTTCTGCAGTGCAGCACATTGGCTAAACCTCTAGTATAACTAAAAGCAGTAAAACAAATGAAATCAAATGGAAAAAAAGGAGCTTTGTCTTGCTGTTTCAGGTGTTCTGCTGAGGTGATGGAGAGGACTTGTTGGGATAGCTCTTACCTTTTGACCTGGCTTTCCGTTCTCACCCGGAACACCTGCCAAACCCTGAAGAGAAAAAGCAGATGAAATAGCGACAGAGGAACTGAACATAAGAACTTCAACGCTGGTGATTACTCACATCTTTACCAGCAGCACCATCATTGCCTGGTTCTCCCTTTTGGGGCAGAGATAACAAAGTAAAAAAATGTTAAATGCCATTCTGTATTTGAATGTACAGTGGTACCTCTACATACAAATTTAATTCGTTCCAAGACCTGGTATGTAAGTAAAAATGATCGTATGTCAAGCGGGATTTTCCCATAAGAATACATTATAATTAGAGATGTCGGGATGCCTATCGATTGGGTCCGATCACGTCATTTTCAAAGCATCGGAATCGACAAAACAATTTTGGCCATGCCTTTTTTTAATATATATATATTTTTTAATTAAATCGTTTTCTAATTGTATTTAACGTTACAGACATAATATGTTACACTCATCCAGAGTCTTTAGTTTAGGTTTTTGGTAGGGTTATCAAATTTATCCCGATAACGGCGGTAATTAATTTTTCAAAAAATGTATCACGTTAAAATATTTAACGCAATTAGTGCATGTGTTGCACGACCCACTCACACATTGTTGCACTCAATCTGTAATGGCACCGTTTTACCTAAATAGAGAGATAAAAGGCAGCGTAAAATGAGTAGAGTGAATTTTGGCAGCCTTTGGAGCCTTTTTTTAAATTGGCTAAAGCCTTACAATCCATCTCCCTACGATTAGAAATATCATGGGAAGCAATGTGGGGAAGCAAGGTAGCAATTGATCTTTATCTTAACACCCTATGTTATTTCCCAACACAGAGAAGATATATCAATTGGTAGCACTACGCACAGTCATGGTTCCACTTCCAATCATGCATTTGGCCATGGCTACAGTATCATTTACAGAAAGCTCAACAAATACACTAGATGGCAATATTTAGTCACAATTTACAAAGTCACAAGTCTTTCTATCCGTGGATCCCTCTCACAGAAAGAATGTTAATAATGTAAATGCCATCTTGAGGATTTATTGTCATAATAAACAAATACAGTACTTATGTACTGTATGTTGAATGTATATATTCGTCCAAGTTTTATTCATTTTTTTCTTAATGCATTGCCAAAATGTATATGATCGGGAAAAATTATCGGGAATGATTGGAATTGAATGGAGAGCAAAAAAAAGCAATCGGATCGGGAAATATCGGGATCGGCAGATACTCAAACTAAAACGATCGGGAGCAAAAAAACATGATCGGAACAACCCTAATTGTAATTCCATTAATTCGTTCAACAGCCCAAAAACTTATGTTAAATCCTTAATAAATACTGCAGATGCAATTACAAATACTAATTACCATAATTTTCTGAATATAAGGCACCACCCACCAAATTTGACACAAAAACGGCATTTGTTCATACATAAGGTGCACTTGACTATAAGCCGAAGCTGTACTCACTGTATTATGGGATATTTACACCAAAAGAAATTAACCGGAAACTTTTTTTTTAACAGCGGCATCATAAGATTGTCATAAGACCAAATGAACCACCATGAAGCTTTGAATCTACTGGCTGCAATGCTTCATTGCTTCAAGAAGCTTCATTACTGCCATTACTGTTCCCTTGAGGGTGACAGTCAACCTCTGCTGCCACCTGCTGTTAACACTGTTGTCGCCCAACATGCCTACTCGCATGCATTGTAGTGCTACAGATGTAAATAACATTCAAAATTCATGTTCTGTGGTAATTATTTCTTCAGTTACTTTTCCAGTTGTTTCCTTAATTGCTAGTTATGGTATTTGGTAACACTTCATTTGACAGTGGTGCCACAAGACTGTCATTAGACAATCATCATTATGACGTGAGACTGTCATGAGCATTAATAAATGCTTAAAACAGATGTCATTTAGTGTTATCCGGCAAATTATCTTACTTTTGAATGGATGTAAATGATCTGACCTGGATATAAATGGAGCTAGTGTCATCATTTGCTGGATGACACTTAATGACATCTGTCATATGCATTCATTAATGCCCATGATAGTGTCATGTCATAATTATGACTGTCTTACAACGCCGCTGTCAAATAAAGTGTTACCCATTAACCCAAAAAAAATCAAGAAATAAGCCGCACTGGACTATAAGCCGGATGATTCAAAACGAGGGAAAAAAGTACAGTATTTTTCGGACTATAAGATGCACCTAATTATAAGTCGCACCAGCCCAAAAATGCTCAATGAGGAGGGAAAAAAAACATATAAGTCACACCGGAGTATAAGTCGCATTTTTGGGGGAAATTTACTTGATAAAATCCAACACATAGAACAGATATGTCATTTTGAAAGGCAATTGAAAATGAAAATACAAGAGAGAATAACATGTTGAATAAGTGTACACTATGATAATGCTACATGATGCATGAATAACGAAATGCGAACGTGGCCGGTATGTTGACGTAACATAGCTACTAAGAGTTATTCAGATAACTATAGCATAAAGAACATGCTAACAAGCTTACCAAACCATCAAAGTCACTCCAAAACACCAAAATAAAATGTGAAATGATATAATAATGTGTTAATAATTTCACACATATGTCACTCCAGAGTATAAATCGCACCCCCAGCCAAACTATGAAAAAAGAAAACTGCGATTTATAGTCTGAAAAATACGGTAGCGGCTTATAGTCCAAAAATTATGGTACACATAGCAAAACACATAAATTATAAGTAAAAATTGGAATAATAATAACAATGGAATGAATCGGGTTCTAATGAGGTGGTTGTGTTTGGCATGCTGTTTCTGAATGCACCATGTGACTGACAAGAGTGAAAGAGGTGCAGAAGAGTGGGAAGTTTTTACTTTCTCTTTTAATGTTATCGTCAGCTAAGGGGGACAGTATTCATGTTGTGTTGCACAAGTTCTGAAATAAATTGTTTAAAAACCTGACGAAGCTGGCGACTTCCTTGCCGATGTTACAATAACAATAAATCGGAAATTAAAAATGTGTTTTTATTGTCACCTAAATTTAAAGAGACTGGCAAACGGAGGTCGGAGGAGACAGTGGGTGGGTTAGGGGAGGATACATCTGCTTAAGGACCATCGAGATCGTAGACATATTCCGGCCATATTGTCGAGCCAGTTCACTCTCACACTCATATTTTTCTATCATTTCCTTCTTAATTTCAATGGTAAGTGTCATCTTTTTTTCCTTTTTACACCACCTGCACTAACCTTCTTGGGACCCATGTTGAAAATCTGCTGTGCGTCCGTCTTGTGAGAAAACAATGAAATTGCGACGCTGTCATAAATCGTCCGATTTCAAGCATGTTATGGTTATGGTGTTATACTTGTATAGAGCTTTTCCACCTTTCAAGGTTCTCGACTCGTGATTTGTCTGACATATGACGAGTCGAATTTTACGTCAGACGTCGAAAGGATCGTATGTCGATGTGATCGTATATCAAGGTACCATTGTACTTGGATTTTGTTAAGAGCTTTGTAGAACATTGCTGACCATTAATCCATTGTGACCAGGTGGACCCGGGAGTCCTGGCATTCCTGGGAGACCTCTCTCTCCATTCTGACCTTTATCTCCCTTTATACCCTGCAATAAAATAGAGTGAATACCAATTCATGGAGAGTGTTTAAAGAATATTTAGTCATGTCCTTTTACTTGCCCTCTCCCAAATAACAAAAAAAAAATCAGATAATTGAATCAACTGATCCAAGATATCACGATAACAAATTTTAAAGAACCTCACCAATCCTGATGGACCAGGAGGTCCTGGGGGTCCTGCTGGACCTGGTGACCCCTGTTGAATATAATCAAACAGTATAATGGCGGCACCACATGAAATTGGACTCAAAAATAGAATTGGACCTACAATATGGCCAGATGGTCCTGGTCGTCCCTGAGCCCCTGGTGTTCCGGGATCACCCTGAAAAGGTGAGAGATTGAGATCACAGTCTCTACTATGGGGCTTTGTCTGCATAGATAATAGATTTTCTCTTTCAAGTAGAAAGAAACACTCACCTCATGTCCTGGCCTCCCAGGTGGTCCAGGCGGGCCTGAAGGCCCGATGTCTCCCTAGAGGTGTGAGACGGTAACAGATTTTGTAATTGTGGTTAATCGTGGAACACTCAGATAATACAGACTTGGAAGAAAAAAATGCAAATTGATAAACTGCTAGCCAACCTTTGGTCCTGGAAAGCCAGTGTGGCCAGTTTTTCCTTTAAATCCCTACAGAGAGATGTCAGCAAGGATGTGATTACAACAGTATATAAAACAAAAATCACATATTTGTGGCAGCAAAATAACAGTCAAATAGGCCTAACAACGGACCTAGGCAATGTTCAAATGAGCTCATGCTGTACAAGCAGTTGCAAACACCTACACTGTTTTAGCAATGGAAATAACAAATTAGTCAGGAAGAAAATGGAATTTATGCACAGGAACTGGGAGGAAGCCTGAGTACCCAGATAAATCCACAATCTCTTAGCTGTGAAACAGCATGAATTATATAAAACAGCATTTCATATCAACAATTATAATGTCTACAAATATGGAGGAATAGCCTGAAAGCACTAATCTTATCTTTCACTGCAGTGACTATCAAGGACATACAGTAAAATAAGAGAGGCTAATCACAAATTGCCACAAGCACTAATGCTAGTATGCCTGTAATGGTGGTGGTCATACAGTACAACTATTAGCATGCATACTCTATGAATGTCAGATAATAGTCCACATGGTGATCATTTCAATTGTGTTTCCACGCTCTCAATTGCTAATAAAACAGAATACCTTGCAGCTGAGGCTGATGGAAATCTCATTAAGTTGGACAATATTTGGTGATAAAACATTGACTACGACACAAACAAGATTAGCATATTTTGGAAAACATTCAAATACAAGCTAAAAACCTCAAGGACACACACATTTCATGTGTCTGTCAATGTAGACTATGCAAAACAAGGTTTTGAAAGATCTCGTTTGGGAATAAAAAATAATTACATGCCTAAAATTATATCAATCATACCAGTATTTATAAAACACCTTTCATACAAGACAACACAAAGTGCTTCAGAAAACACATGAAGGAATACACTATGATTTGCCATCTTATGCTTTGTATAATTTTAAACCGAGTGTTACTCTATTTCTTATATTTTATACATAAAACATGTTATAACTAATGACGCACCAATACCGATACCAGTATCGGCGAGGGGCATCGGTAAGTACCAAACAAGCTCGCTACCATTTACCGGTACAGTATTATAACACTGAACCGCAGCCTTCTTTCTCCTGACGCCCACTAAACTCTGTTGTTGTGTGATCACACGTGATCACTTTGCATGCCAAGAAGTTAACGCTATTGGCCGGCTCCAGACCAATGAGAGTGGGCAAATAACTGCTCTCAACCAATGCCGGGGCAGCTTTTTCATACGGAGGAAAAACAAACTAGGAGAAGTAAATGTTGGTGGTCTGGAAATATTTCAGCATGAAACTCCATCGAGTACAATGGCACCATGCAAGATTTGTGGCCTGAAAGTTTCGAGAGGTGGAATTAAATCGGCCAGTTTCAATACATCGAACCAGATAAAACATTTGAAGACGCTTTTCAACAGATGTCTGGAGCAGCCAAGTCTCCCAACTTTCCCTGCTTCGCTTGACAGCCCACTGGAAAGCGTAGTACTTCAAATGAATGAATTCAAGGGATCACACACCGGCCAAGCTATTGCAGGAGCAATAGAGAACGTGCTGCTCAACTGGTCAAAGGTACTTTACTTTTCTTGTCTTTTACCCAAAGAAATGCCGCAGTAATATGAGACTTGTTTCAAAAGTGGTGCAGAAGTACGCAAAGTAAGCTAAGCTAAGTGGATAAATTGTGTATGGGGGTGTGTAGGTGTGTGTGTGTCTGACAGAGAGTCTCACTCTTGCGCTGCTATAAACATGAAGTTGAGGTATGTTGCTGCTAGTGCACAGAGAGGAAGGCTGATAGGATGCTGTGGTCAATTATTATTATTATTACTTATAATTTCATAAAAGTTGCATTGTGTGGCCTTTGAGAGCCAAAACTCAGGGTTTAAAAAAGTTTATTCAGTTCATTCAATTTATTATTATTAATGAATTTTTACTTTCTTACTGTTGGGCTAGTATAATACATGTTTTTATTTCACTAATTTAGCACTATTTTGGCCTTTTGAGAGCCCAAGGTTTATTCAACTAATGTCCCCCATACGAGGTATGCAATAAAACGCTTCTGGATTCACTTTGTATTAGTCTTTTTCCTGTTTCACAAAGGTAAGCAGCAGCCTGACAAAGCCACGATAGCAATGATTTCACATCCATGTATGTAGCTCTTCATATATATACAGTGTGTATATATAAATATATTTGGCTGAAAACACAGACAAGAAAAAAAAGCAAAAAAGCAGTTTCTGCTTTGCAGTCCTCTTTAAAACAAACTGCTGTACTTTAAGCCTAAACAACTGTTGTGTTTGATAGAACAATATGTCTATATGCTGCAAATTACGTCACAATGAAAAAAATGCTGTCTGCAAAAAAGTCACGGATATCTACCTCATAACTATCACTTAACTGTAATTTTTTTGTTACCGTCGCATTTTCTCCGATATGTTAGATGATAAATAAACGATCCAAACAAAACAACAACAAAAAATCGAAAAAAAAAAAAACATTTAAAAGGGTAAATATATTAAAGAAAGTCTCAACCACTCCTTGATGTCTGCGATTTCTGCATCGCGACCTTTGTTATATGCCCATGTTTCACCCATAAAATCCCCCAAAAATTCCAGCTGTGGCCATTCACAGCTGTGTCTTGACACTCAATGATACATGCTACATGGAGTTTTTGGATCGAAACAAGGTAAGTACGCGATAATATCTCGTTAAAGTCATGGCGTCTTTAATTCTGCTCTTGCGTGCTCTCACCTCCAGATAGGGTTTCGCTGTTTAAAAAAAAATGTTTTTTTTAAAAAATGCCCTCCTGTTCAAACTTTTCTTCCCCCATAAAATTGAGATTTTAAGCTTTCCAACGATGTATCACACATGTATATCGGACAATTATGAAAGTTGGCCAAAAAGGGGGTCTCAGAGCGGAACTTCAAGTCACCTGAGTGTTTTCCGCCATATATATATTACAAACGAAGTTGTATCGGTATGGTATCGGTATCGGCCGATACTGCACAGCCAGATATCGGTATCGGGGCCAAAAAATGGTATCGGTACAACACAAGTTATAACATGTGTTAAGGTTGACAAAATGAGCAAGTTATACATAAATTACTCTGTTTAACGAGAATTATACTATATGCCATCCACCCTAATTGTAAACATTGAACTAATCATCAGCGCAACCTTATTTGCATTTAGTACACAACAACTCAACATGCTTCATTTGTTTTTGGCAAGCAGGAAATTGAACAACGTGTTCTGTGTATATGTTTTTTTCCCCTTAATATGATTGCATATATTTGTGTGTGTGTGTGTGTGTTTTTATTCCTACAGTTTATCTGACAGTTTTTTTTTTTTTTTTTTTTTCAAATTGTGGTTGTGCATTGTTACATCTGTAGTGCAATAAGGAATATGTATATTATATGACTATACAGTATATTTAAAAATAAATATAATTTTTGAACTACTAGTAATTATGATCCTTTCTCATCCAACATAAACTTATATTGTTGCATAATTGGTTATGAACACAGTTTAAGTGTCTCCTGCAAACCTTATTAAAAAAAACAAAAAACACACAATCTGTTTTTCTTTTATATTTGCATAATAAGGCAGACCACCAGTCATGTGTAACAACAACCCCTTTTATATATAGTACAAAGAAAGACAGCCTTATTAGATTATGCAGATGTCTGAAGGTGCTACTCACTGGGATTCCTCTCGGGCCAGCTGGTCCCGGTGGGCCGAGCTCTCCCTGGCATGGAAATAATCAGTCAGCTAACAAATTTCAACAAGGTAAAATGTGAAAACAGCCTTTCCAGAAGAGCTACATATAGGAATATAACCTCATGTTTTCAAACATATATGTATTTTTCTACTTACAAGAAAGAATAAACTTACCCGGAGACCCTGTTTTCCATCTTTTCCATCAACTCCCTCAATGCCAGGGGGTCCCTTTGATTACAAATACAAGCAGATGACATCTCACAGTGGAATAGAGCAGCTCAAATGTAAATACGTAAAGTTATCAGTATTGTTTCTACCATCAGCCCTGGGGAGCCTGTTGAGCCAGGCGGTCCAGTTGGTCCTTGAGAACCTTGGGCACCATCATTACCCTGTGAGGGAAAAAAGCACAGAATGAATTTTTTGTATTTATAGGGAATTTAATTGAACATACACTAAATGGGTTATACAGTATATGACGGGCAAATCATTCTAATCTGTTTCTATTTACGATTATCACAGCGTTCCAAATTCACAAGATCTGAGGACTGCCTTTAATATGCTCACTTTTTCGCCTTTCAGTCCTGGGGGTCCTTCCCTTCCAGATTTGCCTGCAAGGCCAGGTGGGCCCTGAAAATGCATTATTTGACAGTTACACAGAAATCCATATCAAGTACATGTATAGAGAAGAAGCAAAGCATAAAATCCTACCGGGGTTCCAGGGAATCCAGGTTGTCCTTGAAAGCCCTTCAAACATAACAAACATTTCACTTTTTAAAAAAAAAAGAAAAATACAGTAGTATTTCAGTTTATATACTGTAGTGTCTCTGACATGCTTACCTGTTCTCCTTTTGGCCCAACAGGTCCTGCTGGTCCTGTGTCACCTTTAACTCCCTGAAAGCAAAGGCTCAATTTTAGTGTCCATTTTTTAAAAAATTATTGTTATATACAGTATTACATGCTTAAAGAGCTTAAAGGTTCTTAAAAAAGTAATAATAATAAAATGCATTGTGAAACACTAACTGGTGCGCCCGCCTGTCCTTGGTAGCCTGGGAGACCAGAAGGACCCTAGAGCACAGGGAAAATCTGAAACGCTCTCAGAAGACACTTTGAGTAAAATAGAACAGCATTATTTTTGTGCTGTACCGTTTCTCCTTTCTCGCCACTCGTTCCTGGGCTCCCGCGTTCACCCTTCAATCCCTGAAGAAACAAAAAGGCAGTAAATCAATTCTGGGTCACATACAGTATGTGAGTAACCACCCGTGTATCCATCTAAGAGTCATATCATTTTCCATGGCATTGTACTTTTATAAAGCAGCTGAATGAATAGCTTACCGGCATTCCAGGAGGCCCCATAGTACCAGGATAGCCTGGTGTCCCTGGAGAGCCCTGAGGTTAAGATCAGGGAAGTATGTATTTCATTTCAACACTCTCAATTCAAGACATTGATTGGCATATACTTTCCTGTTCACCCTTGATTCCAGCTAATCCAGCTGACCCTTGTTCACCTTGTTGACCCTGAGTATGCAAAGAGGAAAACGTAAGAACAAGGAAAATATGTATCAAAAACAGGCAGTATTTAACTTGAATATGGTGTCCTATCAAGGTTGCATACATTTAACACACACTTTGGAAATGTGCTGAACTGAAGAGGCTAGCTTTGAATAAATAAATTGTTTAGTTTTCCACCATTTTGAAAGCAAATTTAAGGGAAGTCCTTTCAAAGGGGAAAACAACTTTTCAGTTATTGTTTGTTTCTTTGTTTTACTTTTTTTCTGTAAATGCAAAACATTGATTGAGAAGCATCGTCTATGTCATTTTGAAGTGCGTATTTAGCCTTTTAATGGTGGGAGTTGCAAATTTCCTCAAAACAAACACGCTATTGAAAAAACATTTGCAACATAATTGCCGTCATTACAATGTGATTACTGATAGTCGTAAATCAGAGGGATTACTAATTGATCGTTGAAGAGGAAGACTACAGTAAGTGGCAGCCGGTCATTGCGAGCTATTTCGACAACATCGATGAAGATTTTCTCATTGCAAGACTAAAATAGCGCAGTCCAATACATAAACGCATATAGGACGAGTTCGCACCTGCTGTGAAGTGCTACTAAAACACAAATGAGTTCCACTCCACACTGCTAATTCATCCAGCATCTTGAAGGTACCAACACTACACATGTGCATAAGAGAGGATGGTTTCTCACCATTCAGCAAGAAACAACAACTGAATTGATTCCTCATCTTGAATAACTTTCATTAAAAAAGTCCCACTGAAATGCTAAATTGCTGATTGCACAATCTAGAAGTACTAAATTTAAAGTGATTTCATACACAAGTAGAGGATCTGATATGCAGTGGGGAAAATAAGTATTTAGTCAACCACCAATTGTGCAAGTTCTCCTACTTGAAAAGATTAGAGAGGCCTGTAATTGTCAACATGGGTAAACCACAACCATGAGAGACAGAATGTGTGGGTGGGTGGGGTGGGGGTGGGGGGGCATTGTTTGTTTTTTAAAGAATGTATGTACAAATTAGAGTGGAAAATAAGTATTTGGTCACCTACAAACAAGCAAGATGCCTGGCTGTCAACAAGGTCTAATGAGGTCTAACGAGGCTCCACTCGTTACCTGTATTAATAGCACCTCTTTTAACTCATTTTCGGTATAAAAGACACCTGTCCACAATCTCAGTCAGTCACACGCCAAACACCAATATGGCCAAGACCAAAGAGCTGTCAAAGGACACCAGAGACAAAATTGTAGACCTGCACCAGGCTGGGAAGACCGAATCTGCAATAGGTAAAACGCTTGGTGTAAAGAAATCAACTGTGGGAGCAATCATTAGAAAATGGAAGACATACAAGACCACTGATAATCTCCCTCGATGTGGGGCTCCATGCAAGATCTCACCCTGTGGCGTCAAACAAGATAACAAGAACGGTGAGCAAAAATCCCAGAACCACACGGGGGGACCTAGTGAATGACCTACAGAGAACTGGGACCACAGTAACAAAGGCTACTATCAGTAACACAATGCACCGCCAGGGACTCAAATCCTGCACTGCCAGAGGTGTCTCCCTGCTGACGAAAGTACACATCCAGGCCCGTCTGGGTTTCACTAGAGAGCATTTGGATGATCCAGAAGAGGACTGGGAGAATGTGTTATGGTCAGATGAAACCAAAATAGAACTTTTATGTAGAAACACAGGTTCTCGTCTTTGGAGGAGTAAGAATACTGAATTGCATCTGAAGAACACCATACCCACTGTGAAGCATGGGGGTGGAAACATCATGCTTTGGGGCTGTTTTTCTGCAACGGGGCCAGGACGACTGATCTGTGTAAAGGAAAGAATGAATGGGGCCATGTATCGAGAGATTTTGAGTGAAAATCTCCTTCCATCAGCAAGGACATTGAAGAGACATGGCTGGGTCTTTCAGCATGACAATGACCCCCAAACACACAGCCAGGGCAACAAAGGAGTGGCTTCGTAAGAAGCATTTCAAGGTCCTGAACTGCCCTAGCCAGTCTCCAGATCTCAACCCCATACAAAATCTGTAGAGGGAGTTGAAAGTCTGTGTTGCCCAACAAGAGCCCCAAAACATCACTGCTCTAGAGGAGATCTGCATGGAGGAATGGGCCAAAATACCAGCAACGGTGTGTGAAAAGCTTGTGAAGAGTTACAGAATACATTTAGCCTCCGTTATTGCCAACAAAGGGTACATAACAAAGAATTGAGATGAACTTTTGGTATTGACCAAATACTTATTTTCCACCATGATTTGCAAATACATTCTTTAAAAATCAAACAATGTGATTTTCTGTTTTTTTTTTCCACATTCTGTCTCTCATGGTTGAGGTTTACCCATGTTGACAATTACAGGCCTCGCTAATATTTTCAGGTGGGAGAACTTTTAGCACAATTAGTGGTTGACTAAATACTTATTTGCCCCACTGTATAATATTATATATGATAAGTAATGTGGGGACAGTGCCTTTGGAATGGCAGACCAGGGTGATGGTCCCGGAGGGTGTGTTCCAATTGTTGAGGGATCACACTCCTCAGCCTCTCTTGTAAAGTCTATTCAGGGGCGCTGGAGTGAAGGGTCCGTCGGGAAGCCCAATCTCGGATTCAGGAGGAGCAGTGTAGTTTTTGTTCTAGCAGTGGAACAGTGGACGAGCTCTACACTCTCCGCAGGGTCCTCGAAGGTGCATGGGAGTTCGCCCAACTGGTCTACATGTGTTTTGTGGATGTGGAGAAGGCATTCGACCATCTACCTCAGGGAGTCCTGTGGGGGTTGTTTCACGACTATGGGGTACCGACCCACTTGGTAAGGGGCTGTTCGGTTCCTGTACAACTGGTGCCAGAGTTTGGTCCACATTGCCGGCAGTAAGTTGGATTCATTGCCAGTGAGGGTTGGACTCCGCCAAGGTTACCCTTTGTTTCCGATTCCGTTCGTAACTTTTATGGACAGAATTTCTAGACGTAGCCGAAGCGTTGAGGGAATTCAGTTTGGCGGCATCAGCATTGCATCTCTGTTTTTTGCAGATAATCTGATGCTGTTGGCTTCATCAAGCCTTTATCTCAAACTCTCACTGGAGCGCTTGCAGCAGAGTGTGAAGCGTTTAGGATGAAGATCAGTATCTCCAAATCGTAGACCATAGTCTTTAGTTGGAAAAGGGAGGCGTGCCGTCTCCGGATCGAGGATGAGATCCTGCCCCAAGAAGAGGAGTTCAAGTATCTTGGGGTCTTGTTCATGAGTGAGGGTAGGAGGAAGCGGGGCATCGACAGGTGGATCGGTGCAGCATCCGCAGTAATGCGATCCGGTCCGTTGTGGTGAAGAAGGATCTGAGCCAAAAGGCGAAGCTTTCGATTTACAAGTCGATCTACGTTCCTACACTCACCTATTGTCACAAACTGTGGGTCGTGACCAAAAGAACAACATTCCAGATAAAAGCAGCCGAAACGAGTTTCCTCCAAGGGTATCCGGACTCTTAGAGATAGGTTAAGATGCTCGGTTGTCCGAGAGGGACTCAGGGTTGAGCCTCTTCTCCTCTGCGTTGAGAGAAGCCAGCTGATGCCTCCTGGACGCATCCCTCGAGAGGTCTTGCAGGTATTTCCCCCCGGCTGGAGGCCACAGGGAGGCTGGATATGCTGGAGAGACTATGTCTCTCGGCTGGCAAGGGAACGCTTTGGTAGGATGGATGGACGGACGGACGGACGGACCGATGGATGATGGTACAATTACAGTATGATATTTGATATGACATTGCATGCAGTTCTAGAGGCTATCAAGGACATGTGAGACATGTCCAATAATTGATCCAAAAAGATTTTCACTAAAAGAGGTGCACAGATAATTTGATTAAAATAAATAAAATAAATTTGAAAATTAATTAATTAAAAAAAAAAAAAAAAAAAACTGTAGTATGAATGAACCTTACAGGTGAGCCAGATGGACCTGGAGGACCTGGGAAACCTGGAGGGCCCTGTGAACATAAAAAGGCACATTTTGAACTTGTTTATGTTTAATGTAAAGGGCAGACCACTACGAGCCAAAAATCATCAAACTTTCTGTGTTTTTGTTTTTAGATTGAAAATGGCACAGTCGTTCAGATGATTTGGGATTATAGTAGTTGTTGCCTTAACTGATTTGATTTGTTCATTAACAAATAAAGCACAGTAATGTTACATAACAATTCACTGTTAATTTTGAATTTAGTAAAACTAGTACTGTATTCAAATGTTATACAGTATGTTTTAATAAATGCTCACCATGTTTCCAGGAAGTCCGGCGTGTCCTCTGTCTCCTGGCATGCCCTTTTAAAGACATTACAAAGGATTTTAAAGGTAAAGACAATCAGCTGAATAGCAAATCCCTACTCACAGGTTCTCCGCGTATTCCCTGCGACCCAGGCACTCCTGGAATTCCAGGTGATCCCGTACAGGTGCAAGGATCCTACAAAGACCAAGAAAGGAAAACTGTAACAAGAAATCTTCAATGACGTCCAATGTGTTAGTTGTCATACTCGTGGTTCTGTTGCCTGTAGTTTCTCCAAACACTGGAAGCAGAGAACAAATAAATATGTGCAAAATACTGTATTATCTTTTGCCTGTCAACAATACAAAATGGAAAAGTGAAAATATTGTTTTTCATACACTGTCACAGTTATCCAAGGGGGTTACGCCTGGCTTGCCCTGATCTCCCTTTTCTCCTTTGGCACCAGCCATACCTGGCACACCTGGCATCCCTTGGGAGCATTCCCCAACACAAGCTTTCTGCGGTATAGAAATAAAACAAACGTGGATAAAAATGTGGCCAATTTTTCATCCTGAGCACAAATAGGATAAATTAAGTAAATACAAAACAAAAAAAAACTTACATCTTCATCAGACGCATCTTGAGGGAGCAGTTGCATGTCAGGCTTCTGTTAAAAAAAAAATTGAAGGAGAGATTTTTTTGTCAACTTATTTATATAATGTGTATAAACACCAGTAACTTTAGAGGTTCATATGAGGTTCATTCACTTCGAACAGTGTACCAAACATTGTTCCTTTGTGTAATGGGTGTATAGTATGCAATATAACATCCAATGAAGTTGATAATTCAATTTGGTTTTTGTTTTTTTTTCTTTAATTTGAAGAATTGTCAACTACAGGAGTCTTGTTTAATACAGAAAACATATTATTTAAAGGAAAAAAAAAAAGAGTTAAGAGCTTGTCCTTAATATTTTCATCCAGATGTTATGAATGAGTCCAGAACCCCTCGCAATTTCTTACACTATAACACTGCATTGTGGGTTTATTGTTTATGTGCCTTATCACCTCAACTCATTTCCTCTCTAATTTTACTTACAACGTATCCAGGCAAACCCGGTTTTCCTGGTATACCATCGTTTCCAGGGATACCCTGAAAGAAGGAACTGAGGTTGAACTGATTTGTTGCCAATCTAGGGATAGCCACTCCCATCTCCACCAGAAGGTCAAGGTAGAGTCAAAGGGTGAGGATAAAAAAAATAAATCTGGTCCTTTTCGTATCTTTTTTTTTGTTTTTTGTTTTTTGGTATGGTCCCACAGACAAAATTCCTAATAAATCCATTAAAAAATTTTGAAAAAAAAAAAAAAAAAAAAAACACTTTTGAATCACGTAATTCACGCTTTTCCAGGACTATATTTGTAGAAAAAAATGTGTGTTTCCATTTGTCTACTGTCACAGCCTACAGTAAGTCTTACTTTACACCTTTGACTCTTGGAACATAGACCATAGTAAAACTTTATTTGAAGGTATTTTAAAAATAAATCACACTGTGCAGTTGCTGCTAAAATCTCATAGAAGACCTTCAAATAACAGTTTATGTCTTGACTGACATTCCCCAAAGTCGGCTCAGCTTCGGTCAATGTGCATTAAAGCATGAAGCATTAGTGCTTTTTTTAGTTTAATCCTGATGACTTGAGTTGCATACATCCAATTTAGCGAAGTACTGTAATTCCAGCATGCATTTTATTAACCATCAATTTTCTAAGCATGTCAAATCCTCATTTAAGGACCCCAACCAGCAAGCTCAAAGCCTCCACTGTAAGTAGCTTGAAGTTCAATTCAGTGTAAAATATGTACCGCTGAATTGAACTTAAGACAAAATGCCTACCACCAATTGCCCATTTCTCTTACTTGAGGTCCTTGCGCTCCATTGAGACCATGAGGCCCAGGTGGGCCCGGTGGCCCTGGTGGTCCAGGAGGTCCCTATAAAACGTAACATTACACGAGCAAAACGTAATATTGCACATTCACAATCTTAACAACTATTGGCGTCAGAACAGACCTGAGGACCTGGATGCCACATGCCTATGACAGCCCCGGGAGCTCCCTGGAAAGAGGGACATCGAACAACACATGCTCAACACACCAATGCACAACAATCACCAATTGGCAAGTGAAAAACAACAAACACTGCAGACAGTGTTGTTTTCGTCAACGATGACCATAACGAAAATATTTAGTCGACGAACAATTTGTTTCATGACAATGACGAGACTATAACGAGCTAAAAATGCATCTTAGGACACTAAAACATAACGAGACGAATGTTATTGTCTGAAGAGACGCGAACGAGACTTAAATGCGGCAGTTTTCGTTACATGTTCACAATGTGAAATAGTTTTAAGTGTAATCGCCTGCATCGTAGCAGTGTATGGTTGTGTCACTCATATGACGTGCTGCACCCCCCTCACCCCAACTTTCCGGTGTTCTCTCCTCTCCAGGCTTGCTTGTTTTGAAAAACACGGTAAGATTTCTCAAGTTGGCAAGAGAGAATATGCAATGTTGCTTTAGCCTTGAAAGGTCTGTGTTGAGTGATCTTCACACACTAAATGTAACTCGTAGCGTTAGCATAGCATTTGCGTTAGCGTTATAGCAAGCATCCTATTAAACTCTGTCAACATTTTTTACATATAGTTCATGGCGTCCTGGTGGGTGTAATTACCGTATTGGCCCGAATATTAGACGGCCCTGATTATAAGACGACCCCCTCTTTTTCATGACTCAAGTTTGAAAAAAGACTTTTTGAACACCAAATTAATTTTTATACAGAAAATAATTACAGTACATCTGAAACATGATTATAACAATATGAGAGAAAAATCATGTTATTTTGCCTCATTCAAATCTTATCTGAACATTTAAATATGTAAACTAAAGTGCAATCACATTCGTAAATGAATGGCTTCTGGTTTTTGAAATGTAAATAAACCAATCTATTTTGATAAAACAACAAAATTGCAATAACTGCATTAACCATCTAACTGTAACTGCAGTCTTGAAGCAAATCTGAATAAGGAAAAACATTGCAATAAAATAATGCAAACTGGTTAAACTTGAGAGTAGCTGAGATCTGTCTTGACAGAACATCGCTTCAATGATATCTGGCGCCATGTAGGGTCGTGAATGGGTATAATGTCTAGACCACGAATATAAGACGACCCCCACTTTTTCAGTCTTATTTCTATGTAAAAAAACACCATCTTATATTCGGGCCAATACGGTAATCGTGTATTATCACCAAGTTGGCGTTGTTCTTGTAGACACTACAATATATGCCTGTCTGTCAATTTTCATCCGAAATCGTTGGAAAACTTGATTTCTTATTTATTTTTGTCAAAAACTTTAGAATTTTATCGACGGAAACTTTTTGAGTTACCTTCGAGTAAAACTAGACGAAATTAGTTTGAGTTTATGCCAACAAAAACTAGATAAATACATTTTAAAATGACTAAAATATGACTAAGACTAATTAGTATTTTCGTCTAAAAGACTAAGACATGAAAATTAAAAAACCTGCCAAAAACAAAACTGACTGCAGATTTGGGGTGAATTAGTGTTTCCATATATACTCACAGGTCCACCTACACCTGGCTGCATTGGCATTATACAGTTACACTCGCCAGGGTCACCCTAAATGTAAAAAACGAGAAAAAAACATTTGAAAGAAAGTACAGCTTTCAAAAATAGATACATCCTATTAACTACCTGTATACAAGGGTCACAACTTTGGACTTCTTTTTTTTAATTCTGAAACTTTATGCATTAGGTGACATATTGCATTTCAAGATTAAATGCCCTGAATATTGTTAACACTCCATTAACTCGCAGAGTTGTATTAGATTAAATTGTCACCCCAAACTGTGCTGTGCAAGCATCCAGTGAGTGCATGGAATAGAAAATGCACTATGCAAAGCAGGTGAAATCCCCGCAAACTAAACTCTGATAACTCTTGAAAGTACAACATCTATGCTATTTTCTAATCTCATTCACCCTGACATACACCTTTGGTTGGGAATCTGATGAATATGGTAAGTAATAGTCTTGGGCAACTGCTGACAAAAGACTGCAAAACTACTCTTGTTTACCAGTCACAATGCATTTGTCACCTCTACTGCTTCTATATCTATGCCCTATGGCCTGTGTGTGTAGGTGTGTGTACGGCATGTGTGTGAGAGAACGTACCATCTGTTCTGCCCTCTCACATTCTTACTCCATAGATCAGTTCATCCAAACAAAATAGTAGATTTACCTTGTCCCCCTTAGCTCCATCAAGTCCCTGCAAGAGTAGACACACAATGCACACACACATTTTTTTGTTAATCAAGACGAAAGCTCAGGGCCGTGAGCTGAGCACAGATCAAGGGACCTTGGATTAGATAGCAGAAGACAATGCCTTTGTTCTATGCACTGTATATACACGCACACACCCTTGGTTATCAATGTTGTCAAGGGGAATACAAAAATAAGTTTCTCTAAAGAAAACAGTACTTGAGTTTAAAAGACACTAACACAAACGGGCAACAGTGCAAATTAGTTGATTCGATACATCTTTAGCCATCATTTGCAATGGTGTAGATGTGGTCTCAACATTGGTAGGGACAGCATAAACTATACAGTTTTTGCTGGGGATGGGACATTAAAAGGACTAAACAGATTAGGCTGACCCCCGTTCACCCAATCAGGGCTTCACTTCTCACGAATATGAACCTAATTAATTGATAGCCTAAATCAGTGTTTTTTCAACGGGTGTGCCGTGAGAGATCGTCAGGTGTGCCGCGAGAAGTTATCCAATATCGCATTTTTAAAATGTTTTTAACATCGCCGGGCGGAGTTTGTAACAGTCACCTCCTTAAATGGTGTCCCTCCTGACATCCACCACACGGTGGCGCTGCTTTATTTACATTGAATATGTTCTTCTTCTGTTGCTGCTTACATTTATGTTGGAGTTTTGCAGATGCGTGTGTGTGTACCGCTGAGCTGAGTGACGAGTGGTCAAGGTGGATTTATTATTATTTTTTTGTGAATAAATGTGCATAAGTGGAAGCTTCTCCCCCTTTTGTTACTTTTATGCACGCATCCTATTTACTACGCGTTAAAAGTTGCAGTAGGAAAGGAGTAGGTAGAAGCTTGCAGTTGTGTGCAAATGAGCAATGTATTGCTCGTGTCGCGTTCAAGAACTGCTCAGATTTTTAGCCATCTGCCTCCTTGCTGTCAAAAAATGGACCACAGCACGTCTACTGTACATCATTTGATTAGAGTCGTCAAGTGTCAATATACACGAAAGTGTCCTTTCCATTTCATCCATATTTGAGACCATCAATCCTCCCGTGTTTTATTCCAACATATTGTTGAAAACAGCAAGGTAGCTGATGGCTAAAAATCCGAGCAGTTCTTGAATGTGACACGAGCAGTTGAATTTGCTCTCGTTTCAAACCAAGTCGATCGACTATTTTGTTCGCCTCCATGAAAACAGAGAAAAACGGCAACTTTTTTGAGAAACACTACAAAGGTAAATGAGAAAGCCCTCAAAGCTTGTTGCCAAACTTGTTGCTGAATCCAAAAAACAGGCAATACTACCTGCCTGCAAAGCCATTCTCACTGAGATGGTTGCGATTAAAGACATTTCTAAAGTCCCCGTCCGACAATTCTGAGCTTTTCAAGCCTAACTGCTATAAAAAAAAATAAAAACAGAGAGACTAAGAGCTGTTGACGTAGATTCCTGCAAGGATATCGGCTTTGTGTTCATCCATACAGGCTCAAGTTTCACAATGAGTTTGTATAAGTATTGAGAAATGATTTCATAATTAAATATACTGTACAGAAAGTAATTTTGGAACATTTTTGGTTTGTGGTGTGCCGCGAGATTTTTTCCAATGTAAAAATGTGCAGTGACGCAGAAAAGGTTGAAAAACACTGGCCTAAATGATCAATGCAAAAATATATATGTATTGACTTACACTTTCATATGTATTGGTTCAGGTGATACACTATTCGATTCAAACCTTTGTTTTCAAAAACTACTAAAGAAACATTTTGATAACTTCCAGAACAAATGTCTAGATTTTAGAAGCAAATTTAAATTTCAATATTCGAACATAACTTCAATAACATACACAATAAGTACAAACTTGTTTATAATCTCTTAACTATCCAGGAATGCAAAAAAATAACATTTGTCTTAAGAACACTCAACATTTGTCGAAATAAATAAATAAATTAAATAACTGAAAAAACTTCTCTGTCAGGGTATAAGAAAAATAAATAAAAAAATGGAGCCTTCCTTCAGGTACAACACTACTGCTTTTGTCCACAAGCACGGCCAAACGCAACAAAAAATGAAAACTTTTTACCTCATTTATGATGAATGTATGATTATCTGAGATAAATGTATCGGCTGCAAATAAAGATACTTTGAAATAAAATAATGTAGAAAATCAATAAATTCATATTAAATAAATGCAAGTCATCAGTCGATCTCACGTTCGTTTGAGGGGGAAAAAATGGACTGGCACATTCAGCAAGTGAAAATAAATCGAAGTCTGAACATCAGGAAAATAATTCACTTAATAGTGGTAGGGTCAATTCTATCCTTACAGGATATGGGAAGACAATCTCAAAGACCTATTTATAATGCAAATAAGATTGCTTAAAAGTTGGTGGGACAATTTTAGCATCCTGAAAATTTGCTCGTGTTATCTCCCTACTGTCTCTATACCAATTTATGCCCTTGATCATTTGAAATTGCCAATGTATGCGTGAAAGAGCTACAAATGATTTTAACCATTAATTAAGAACACAACTTACAGGTCTGCCATCAGCTCCTTGAACGCCACGGGAGCCTGGGATGCCATCTCTTCCCTGTGGGTGAAAGTTAAAGCCGTTAACATCTTATTTGCGTATGCAGTGAACAAATGGTTTCATAAAAGACGCAATTATGTCATACTGGTGGTCCAGTTACACCAATGCCCATTGGTCCTTGAGGGCCTGGAGGTCCAACATCTCCTCTGAGGCCCTGAGAAGAGACAAATGGCATTTATGGTCAGATGTAAGTGACGATTGGATACATCGAGCTGGCAACCTAATCAAAAGAGTATTTCTGGCAATGATGATGTTCTCATTATTTGTTGTCAGGCACCATTTAAAGGTACCTCGTACTGATGCACCGATACCGATATCAGCATCGGCAGTTGGGGCCAATCCGGCCCGAAATGTTGGTATCGGTATCAGCGAGTACTAACAAACAGGGCGCCCATACCATATACCGGTCCGGTAACACTGAACTCAACTTTGTTTCCTCCTGATACTACACTCTGTGTTGTGTGATCACACGTGATTACTTTGCATGCCAAGCAGCTATCACTATTGACCTAATCCAGACCAATGAGAGCGGGCCAACAGTTGCTCTTAACCAATGCTGGGGCAGCTTTTTTATATGGAGGAAAAACAAACTGGGAGTAGGAGAAGAAAATGGCGGCGGTTTCGGAATATTTCAGCATCGACTATAATGGCTGGGGATGGACCGCAGCAACAAACCCTAAGCAGTGAGACGAGAAGAGTGAAGCAGCAAGACAGACAGCACTCTAAAAAAATCACTGAAATGACTGTTGTCTGTAACCTGCCCCTTGCCTTCGTTGAAAGCGTGGGAATCCTGCTTTTTATGGCTCACGCAGTACCTAAGTATAAGGTCCCAAGTTAGGTCCCCAAATACATTAAGGAGACTATCCTGCACTAAAAAAATCAAGTAACGAAACATGTTTTAGAAAAGCTCTAGAAGGCAGGGGCCATATGCTTTTTAACCGATGTCTGGAGCAGCCAAGTCTCCCAACTTTCTCTGCTTAGCTTGACAGCAGACTGGAAAGCGTAGTACTTCATGCGAATGAATTCAAGGGATCACACACACCGGCCAAGCTTTGGCTGCTCAACTGGAGCATCCCGAAGTCAAAGGTACTTTACTTTTGTTGTCTTCTACTGAATTAATTCACATCCAAGTGTGTAGCTCTTTGAAAAAAAATATATATATGGCAGAAAACACTCAGGTGACTTGAAGTTCCACTCTGAGACCCCCAATTATGCCAACTTTCAAAATTGTCCAATATGCATGTGTGATACATCATTGGAAAGCTTAAAATCTCAATTTTCCGAGGGAAGAAACATTTTGAACAGGAGGGCATTAAAAAAAAAAAAAAAAAAAAAATTAAACAGCAAAACCCTAACCGGAGATGAGAGCACACGAGAGCAGAATTAAAGACGCCACTATTTTAACTAGATAATATTGCTTACTTACCTTGTTTCGATCCAAAAACTCCATGTAGCATGTATCACCGAGTGTCAAGACACAAATGTGAATGGCCACCACCGGATTTTTTTTTTTTATTCACCCATTTTTTTTATTTATTTATTTTTTTTAATTTTTCTTTGTCTGGATTGATTATTTATCATCTAAAATATTGGGGAAAATGCGACAGTAACGAAAAAAATACAATTAAGCGATAGTTATGAAGTAGATATCCGTGACTTTTACAGACACCAATTTGTTCATTGTGATGTAATTTGTTTAAAAGTTTAAAATATGAGAGTGAAAATTTTTTAAAGTTGTCCGTTTTTTTTTTTTGTTAAAGTAAATATTAGACATCAATTAATGATTCTAAGGTAAAAATGAAAGACATTTCGAACAATAAATATGATTACTTACCTTCTTTCATGGCTAGGTTGAAACAAAAGCGGTTGCGCGACGTCTGTAAACAGGGGTTTCCAGGGTCAAACGGACAAATTAAAAATAGTTCAGGGGCTTAATGCGGCATGAATCTGCTATGGCAGCATATAGACATATTGTGCTATCAAACGCAACAGTTCTTTTGGCTTAAAATACAGCAGTTTATTTTAAGGAGGGGTCCATAAGCAGAAACTTCTTTTTCAGCCTTGTCTGTGTTTTCCGCCATATATAAACAGTATGGTATCGGTATGGTATCGGTATCAGCCAATACTGCACAGTCAGGAAGCGGTATCAGGGTCAAAATATGGTATTGGTGCAACACTAGTAACTAGCCAACAATTTCTAAGAGTCGACACAAAAATCAGAGTCAGAGTCATTAGAGTCAGTCAGTCATAATCAAAACATATCTTTTTGTGCTGCAGACAAAATTTGAGCAAATTGAAATAAGACAAATACTCTTCCTTAATGAAAAGCTTACCTTTTCTCCAGCAGATCCTGCAGGGCCAGGCGTTCCTTTGGATCCAGGAAGTCCCTGAACAAATCACGCATTTTAGACAACACTATAAATTATCAAAAGGAACATATTCTGCAAAGTGGGTAAAACTTACAATAGCACCTGGAAGTCCCATCGGTCCCTCGATACCCTTTGAATTACATTAAGAAAAGAACTAGTCAAAAACTGCCTTCGTTCCCCTATGTGAGGCTTACTTCATAGTCAAACATTTATTTTCCGAACCTGCACTAGATTTACTGGAGCATACTGTAATTATTTCTGACCGATGAGAACAATGTAAACAAAGATATAAAGGAAATTGGTGTTTTTCAAATACTAGTATAAATGTTAGAGAAGCTGTGTGTGACTTGCAACATCTGCTGTTGACATAAAAAGAGCTACAGAATTTGTTTTGTTTTGTTGTCAAATAAGTTTGGCTTACCTGTTCACCTGGTAGGCCAACTCCTGCAAGCCCAGGTTCTCCCTGTATGGTCACAGCATCATATTCCCTTAAATGCTTTTAAATGTCACTACTAAAACTACAACAGTCAGGCAATGGACATCCATACCTTGCTTCCTTTCAGACCAGGAGGCCCTTGTATCCCTGGTAAGCCTGGTTTACCCTATAAAAAATGGGCAGAGGGTTATATGATCGAATGATCAACAATTTCCTAGGCCTAGGTAAGAGGCAAAGACTCAAAAACATGCTTTACTAACATTTTTGCCTGTCTTCCCCTCTCCCGGGGGGCCAGGTTCTCCTCTCTCTCCTTTTGGCCCAGGGACAGCAACACCATCACCCGTTCCAGTGCCCAGAGATGAACAGCTGGTACAAGCGTCACCCTGGCAAAACAGATCAACTCAAACAGAAACCTTGAGGAATAAATCATAATTACCAAACTCTCCCAATCTCAGTCTTGTGGCAGATAACATCCCGCATTTTGAAATTTTACACTACACATATTTAAAATGCTGCAGCAAATAGCCCAAAAACAACAGATTTATAAGTACCTTCTCTCCCTTTAAGCCAATCCGTCCATCACGTCCGGGCTCTCCAGGCAGTCCTGGGACTCCTGGAGCACCATTGAATCCAGTATCTCCTTTGTCACCTTGGTCACCCTGGCACATCATCAATATATTGTTTGGATGCAAAGACACATAGAATGAAGATATTGACAACTGTTCAAACCCTTAAACTTTAAACATCACAAAAAGTTATTGAATAGGAAATTACAGATCGTTTAATGGAGCCTGGCTCAGTTATTGGTTGATTTTTAAGCACCATTTAATCATAATTTGTTTGGTAAATTAAACATAAGGACCTGATATAATTAACTATCTTGGCACAGTTTCTAGAAAAATCCATGATCACTTCCAATCAGTAATGATGTTCAAACTACCTACTTAGGCCCACATTGGCATTTAAAGTCTGTTGTTTTATGAAGCTTATGAAGAAAATGGCTTTATTTATGTATTTTCATTTTTGTCCAACTGTGACAAAGCCTACTTGATGTTGTGTGAAGCTGTTGACGAATCAGAATCATACCTTATCACCTTTTTCTCCAGCAGCACCCGGGGGGCCCTGTGTGTGAGTAACATCGTATTGTGAACATGTACCTAAACAGTCTCTGTTTTATTCTGCTGCAATTTATTTGGATTTCATTTCGCATTTAGCATCTGAACCTGTTTGCCATCTGCCCCAACCCCAGGAAGTCCAGGAATGCCCGGAGGGCCTGGTTCACCGGGGTTGCCTCGTGTTCCCTCAGGTAACTTGATGCTAGCAGGTCCGCTGCCAACCTCGTATGGCTGGCACACACCACACTCCCCCTTGACAAGTGCGGAGGGTAATGAAGGTTCGTTTGCTCAACAATCACTCAACTAATGAGTACATGTGTCTTCCCTTACCGGCTCCCCTTTCTGGCCAGGAAGACTAAGACCAGGCAGTCCAATTTCTCCCTAGCAATTTAAAAACATCACAAAAAATAATCGTATTTACCAATGAGGATGAAAAGTAGTATGAAAAACTATCTGAACCTTTTGGAATTTCTCACATTGCTGCATAAAATCACCATCAAATGTCAAAATCACACAGATGAAAAAAAAAACTGTCTGCTTTAACTAAAACCACCCAAACATTTGTAGGTTTTGAGAATAGTATGCAAACAATGACAGAAGGGGGAAAAATAAGTAAGTGAACCATCACATTTAATATTTTTTGGGCCCCCTTTAGCAGCAATAACTTCAACCAGACGCTTCCTGTAGCTGCAGATCAGTCTGGCACATCAATCAGGACTAATCTTGGCCCATTGTTCTCTACAAAACTGCTGTAGTTCAGTCAGATTCCTGGGATGTCTGGCAAGAATCGGTGTCTTTAGGTCATGCCACAGAATCTCAATGGGGTTCGAGTCCAGTCTGGACTTGGCCACTCCAAAATGTGTATTTTGTTCTTCTGAATCCATTCTGACGTTGATTTACTTCTGTGTTTTGGATCATTGTCTTGTTGCAGCATCCATTCTCTTTTCAACTTCAACTGTCTGACCGATGGCTCCAGGTTTTCCTGCAAAACATTCTGATAATCTTGTGAATTCATTCTTCCATTGATGATTGCAAGTTGTCCAGGCCCTGAAGCAGCAAAACAGCCCCAATTCATGATGCTCCCTCCACCATGCTTTATGGTGGGGATGAGCTGTTGATGTTGGTAAGCTGTTCCTTTTTTCCTCCACATGTGACGTTGTGTGTTGCTCCAGAACAATTCAACTTTGGTTTCATCAGTTCACAAAATATTTTGCTAAAACTTCTGTAGAGTATCCAAGTGCCTTTTTGCAAACATTAAACTAGCAACAATGTTTTTTTTAGACAGCAGTGGCTTCGTACCTGGATTCCTCGCATGAACACCATTCTTGGCCATAGTTTTACATAGAGCTGATGTTTGCACGGACTGTGCCAGTGATTTAGCAGACACTCTGGGGTTCTTTTTTACCTCTCTGAGTATTCTGCGCTGAACTCTTGGCGTCATGTTTGGTGGACGGCCACTCCTTGGGAGAGAAGCAACAGTGCCAAACTCTCTCCATTTGTAGACAACTTATCTGACTGTCGATTGATAAACTGTCAGGGAAACGCGGGAAGGCAGGCAGGTTGTGTGGACCCAATTGCAGGGAAACAAAAAAAGGCAAGGCAGGTGGCGGTGCAAAAATGATTTAATTAAAGCCAACTAAAAACAAAGTACAAAACAAAGACTGTGGTAATTAAAAGATAGCACTGAGGCAAACAAAACTATCACTAACAAAAGACTGCTTTTCAAAAACTTACACGGAACACGAGGGCTTGGAATAATGCTGACCAGACCATGGATGTGGACATTGACGATGACGCAACAAGGACTGAAAAGAAACTGGGAGCTTATATACACACGCAGACAAAGGGTAACGAGACAATGAGGAACAGATGGGTTACACAGGTGGACACAGATTGGAGGACACACAAGGAGCGGTACACCAGGTGAAATCAATGGCAATTACAAGGACACACTAGGAGGGAATCAACACAAAACCTAACATAGACATCAAGTTTTTCAGAGATGGTTTTGTGTCCTTTACCAGCTTTATACAAATCAACAATCCTTGATCGCAGGTCTTCAGACAGCTCTTTTGACTGAACCATGATGCACATCAGACAATGCTTCTCATCAAGACAATTCCGACCAGGTGTGTGTTTTATAGAGGGCAGGGCTGCTTTAAACCATTCATCAGTTATTGGGCACACACCTGACTTACATTTATTGTTAAAAATTGGTTTTAATTGCTCTTTAAGTCTCTTTAGGCAGAGGGTTCCCATACTTACTTTTTCCCCTTCTGCCATTGTTTGCATGCTATCCTCATTAAAATATGAAAACCTATAAATATTTATTATTATTTTTAGTTAAGCAGACACTTTTTTTACATCTGTGGGGGATTTGACAAAGATCAGATCAGATTGATGGTGATTTTATGCAGAATTGTGATGAATTCCAAAAGGTTCAGATCCTTTTTCATACCATTATATGCACAATTCATGAATAAATAGGAATGTAGTCTGTAACCAGATTGTTATGATAGACTTTTCATACCTTTTCCCCCTTTGCTCCATTATTCCCTGGAGGTCCTTTAGCACCAACTTTTCCCTGATTTGAGGATAATAATCTTTTCATGATTGGACAACATCATCGTATGAATCTGAACATTCTAGGGCTGTCAAACGATTAAAATTTTTCTTTGAGTTAATCATAGCTTTAAAACTAATTAATCGTAATTAATTGCAATTCAACCTATCTCTAAAATATGCCATATTTTTCTGTAAATTATTGTTGGAATGGAAAGATAAGACACAAGACGGACATAAACATTCAACATACTGTACATAAGTACTGTATTTGTTTATTATAACAATAAATCCACAAGATGACATTAACATTATTAACATTCTTTCTGTTAAAGGAATCCACGGATAGAAAGACTTGTAGTTCTTAAAAGATAAATTTGAGTAGAAGATACAGTGATTTTATATTAAAACCCCTCTTAATGTTTTCGTTTTAATAAAATTTGTCAAATTTTCAATCAAAAAATAAACTAATAGCTCGCCGTTGTTGACTTTGCCAAGTGGGATATCACATGGGCTCTTCCACAGTGTCTTTACAACATAAGGTAGTGATTGAAATACACTACAAGGTGTCAATGGAGAGTTTTACATTAATTAGAGATCTAGCCAAGGCAAAGTCTGAGTAAGTTTTATGGGTATTTTGCATAGCTTTGTATTTTGATTGGGAATGCCAGTTCTCTTTGCATTGAGCACTTTTCTTTTTGTGAACATTATTTTTTGGGGAGATAGGAATATTATTTTTATTGAGCTTTCTCTAAATGATACTGTAGCAACTTAACTGTTCCGCCCAAATGCATGATGGGAAGTTGGGCAACCATGACTGTCAGTTGGTGCTGCAAATGGTATATGTTCTGCGTAGTGTTCAACTAAGGATGTTAAGAAAAAGATCATCTCCCGTCATTCTTCTCCAAGTCTCTCGCCACAATAGTTATGTTTGTTGTGACAGAGTTGCCTAAGCTTATACCAATAAAAGGCGCGGTCCTATGAACACCTGTGTTCACTCGCATTTCTCTGCCTTTTCGCTCTCAATGAGCAAAAACAGCGTTATTGTAAACTGTTTGAGGCAATGCATGAGCGGGTCATTCCGTGCACGCGTTAAATGCGTCAAATATTTTAACGTGATTAATCTAAAAAATTAATTACCGCCCGTTAACGCGATCATTTTGACAGCACAAGAACATTCGGTTATATAGAGGTTAATCTAAACTCACCGGTTTACCATCAGCTCCTCTTCTACCTGTATTACCCTGCAAAAAAGCAAACACAAAAAATCTGAATTTCTCACATTAATAATATTAAAAAAAAAAAAAAAAAATCACATCAAATGGATTTACTTCAAAGCTATCTACAATTTTCTCCAAGGCCTCCCACTAACTAAAACAACTATAAATGCGTAGAATGAAAGCAAGTGTACCCCAGTGATTATAGAGTTCCTGGAGTCCATTAAAAGACAACATTAAAAAAATAACTCAATGATTTCCTTTTGTACAAATATTAAGTGTACTCTGCTATTGAGGTCACCTACTCTGAGTCTTGTTTTTTCATGTTACTTACTGTCTCTCCTCTTGGGCCAGGTGGTCCTACATTTCCAGCATCTCCCTATGGGGGAGAAAAAGTGAAACAATGCATCATTTTAATGAAGTTTCTTATCATGGCTCACACATGCAAGGAAAAACACTGATGCAAACAAAAACAAAAATGCATATATAGTCAAAGGAAGGCAATTACCCAATCAATTTCATGCTACCATATTTTCTTTTTTTTCCCCTAGAAAGTTCCATGAACAACCAAGAGTAATTATTACTGAACTCCATAGTTAGACCTACTTGTTCTCCTCGAATTCCAATTCCTGGTTCTCCTTTTTGTCCCTTTATTTGAAGAGTTTGACTGCCAACACCAGGGACCAGGTTTTGGGGTAACTCACCGAAAGTGGGGCACATAGTGCATGGCTCGCCCTGAACAATATAAGCAAAATATATGTGCAATAAATACAAGTGCTGAACAAATATCAAACGTGTGCTTAAACTTTGACAATGCAAACATCAAACTGACCTTTTCTCCTTTAACACCATCTGATCCTGCTTCTCCCTACAGGAAAAAAAAAAAAAAACTTTATAATCCCCTCTTTCCCTGATGAACATGTTTGCTTCGAGATGTCGTGTCTAGACATAGCTTCGGAAGCATACGGGTCAACGTAATTAGCCAGATGTGGGGTCTGTGTGCATGACAAAGTGCTTGGGTGGGCTTTGTGCACATGTGGGCATGGATCGAGCAAATTGACCATGTGTGGGAGCGCTCAAAGGAAATACATTTTTGTTTCCACATGCACTGCTCTGCAAAAGCCCATGCATATCTGAATCTTTGGATACAGATGTGTTTGTTTGCACAGAACTTGCACTTGATAATGAAACACACGTAAGTAGTAAATAAAGAAATAAGAACTCTGTACCTTCTGCCCACCCTTTCCATCCGCACCTTGAAGTCCCTGTTGAATATTGAGATAGGAAGATGTGTTATTTGTCAGTGAGTGAGGCCGTATCCCACTTTGTCAAACTCTGCTACTTAAACTTATCCACCTTCAGTAACAGACTGCAGTTGACAGCCACTTGCGGAATAGAAAATTGTTGCAGAGAATTTCATATTCCTGCACACCTATCATTTCAGATTCCATTTAAAAAGATACTAAATGAGCAGAATGAGGAACTGCTTTCCTTAGAGCTTTTGCAACACTTTGGTGAAATTGCAAGGACGAGTTCCACCCCTAGGCCAAATATATTTCTGCAAAACTGTAAGAAAACTGCAATACATACGTACACTATAAAACAGGGGTAGCCAACTCCGGTCCTCGAGGGCCCCTATCCAACTTATTTTCCATATCTCCTTCCTTTAAAACACCGGAATCAAATGATCAGCTCATCAGTAAGCTCTGCAGGAGCCTGATAACGATCCTGATTATTTGAGTCAGGTGTGTTGGAGGAGGGAGACGTGGAAAACAAGCTGGATAGGGGCCCTCAAGGACCGGAGTTGGCTACCCCTGCTATAAACTACTGTATGTACACTAGAGGTGTGCAAAATTTCCAATTCTTAGATTATTCGCGATTCGGCCGTGGAAGATTCGAGAACGATTCACAAACATCCAAATTCCGATTATTGAAATATGCCAAGTAAAGCGGAAGTACAACACACTCAGCGCGCCGCGCGGTCAATGAGCAACGAAGCGAGAGTAGCTAAACATCATGCTTCTCATTACCCGGCCCCTCGGGTAATGCCAATGCTCAACTCACGGCTCTAGCTCAACTCATGCCACGAGATAAAAAAACACAACAACATACCTGAAGCTGCAACAAAAGTACGTCATCCACATAATGTTACGGTAGATATCATTTATATAAGACTAGTTGCACTACGGTAGCGTTTGCAGCACATCTACAAAAAGCTAGATGCAGACGTAGTAAACGGCCGCCTTCTCTGCAAGGCTGTTGTAGCGAACCTTCCAAGCAAACCTAATTAACTTTTTATCTAAAATACTCCTAAATCGGTAAAATATTGACTTGAATCTATCTTTAAAATAGTTTTAAAACTTTCATATGTCGAAAGTTGACAAAAGGGAAATTATGGATTAACGGGAGCAATTTTAATAACTTTAACGGTTGATTCACAACATTAAATTAATTGAATGTAGTTTAAAGCTGCTGATACAGAATGGGGACTGGAGTTTTTTATTTACTGTTATTTTTGTATATTTGTTTACTGCTATATGTTAACTTGATACTGAAATAGTAGTTTGGTTTAGCCTGAGAGTATTTTTGAACAATTTTGGAACAAATGTACAAAATATTAAAAAAAAAAAAAAAAAAAAAAAAAAAAAGGGGGGGTGCATCAATAATCGTTTTAGAATCGAATCGGACCATCTGAATCGTAATCGTAATCGAATCGTTAGGTGCCCAAAGATTCCCAGCTCTAATGTACACTATTATAAACTATAATATTTCAAAGATTCAGTTGTCCGACAACATCTTGTTAAAAAAAAAATATATAAGCAGGCTGTTAAATTTTATAGAAAGGGTAGGTTCATATTATTATACTGTAGGCCGGGTATATTCCATTTTTGACTTACAGGTGGTCCTCTCTCTCCAATTCCTGGTAATCCGGGCTCTCCTTTTGGACCCCTCCTACCTGGCAAAGCCACCGTGTTGCCAATATCTACTGGCAGTGTAGGGCATACTTCACATGGGTCTCCCTAAAAATTAAAGTCAAACACAAATTATACTGAAGCATAACCACACAGTGCAGATAAAGAGATTAAAACAATGGCAGTGATACCTTTTCTCCTTTATGACCTGCTGGTCCTCTTGGCCCCTAAAAGTGGAGAAGGCATAAATAAGTTCTGCATAATCGATAGAATTTCCAACTATGCAAATATTTAAGACTTGAGGCTTTTTTTTGTAAAATAATGGCCTCTAACTTGTACTGCTGGAATATTGTGCTCTTGTTCATCCAGAAAATGCAGCCCTAACCAGTCTTACAAGAACATTGAACTTTAATTCGACCTTCCAAAACCTTTCATCTCAAAATTGTCCTAATAAAAACAGCGAGGACTTGTTCTAACAGGATTTTCTGTCATTTTACCTTAGATTTTTAATAGCTATATTTGCTGAAAAATGGTGTAGCCCTGATAAGATAAGGTCACATTGAATTTTACTTTGGTTTAGTCACATGTCATTGGTCAGTTCGTGACGCAACTACCATATAGTCTACAGTAGTGGTCCGTGGTGCATATGCTCCCGGGCTGCACAGAAATAATAAATAATTTATTAACGACCGCATTCTGGCCTGCGCATCGTGACACACCGATCTGCCTACTTACACAATTGACTAACCCGAGTAGAGATATGTGTGCGTCACCCTGTAGTGGTGGCCGCCATTACTGGGGTGTTTACACACCTCAGTAGCAGCCCAGCGTCAGTGAGTGTATACATTAACGTGAGTTACCTTCTGCTGGCTTCTACTACTATTGCTAATTCTGGTCGTTTTGCTGGGATTACCGCATTTTTCGGACTATATGTTGCATCTGAGTATAAGTCGCACCAGCCCAAAAATGCGCAATGAAAAGGAAAAAAAAACATAAAAGTCGCGCCGGACTATAAATCGCATTTTTGGGGGAAATTTATTTGATAGAATCCAGCACCAAGAAAAGACATGTCATCTTGAAAGGCAATTTAAAATACAATGGAGAACAACAGGCTGAATAGGTGTACGGTATGCTAACATTACATGACGCTAGAAGTTAGATCGGGCCTAAAAAATGCAGCCCGACCCGACCGGCCCCCGAGTATTAAAGTCCGACGTGGCCTGAGCCCGATCAGTTAACTTGATTTGCTTGCCCGAGCCCGAAAAAACTCAAAATTTTATGTTTTATTTGTGAATAGTTTATGTTTTTATTTGTGTACAGGCACGGGCCTGAAAAAAAAACGAAATTTTATGTTTTATTTCTGAGGACTCAGGAGAAGGAGGAAATGCGGGGATACGATGCGTGGTTGCGTTTTGTGTGATCATGTTTGTGATGATGCCGGTGCATATATGAATAATGATACCAAATTAAAGCCTGTCTTTTGTAATGAATTCTCCCAGTTAAACAAGACTAAGATGGATATTCAATAAACATTTATATCTTTTATATTTGCGTGTCTGTTCTAACAGGCGGATAGTTGATTTGACATTTATTTTAATCTCTTCGAGTTGGCAGAGAAAAAAACGTGTTTAAATAGTCTACATATTTTTATGCTAATTATAAATGCATTTACACAACAAAATAACGCTGGAAAAGTTTGTTAAATATATTTCTCGTATGAGACCAAAGTGCCACATTCGTTTACATTCAGCGAAGCCGACACAGGTTTCCGTATCTTCAGCAATCAATTTGAATCCTTTCCATATCCCACTACCGCAGTTGTTTGTTTTTCAATTACCCTGTCTTTAGTTTGTTTTCCTATAGCTGCTCCATATTGAAAAGGAAATATCAGGATGCTCGCGGAGGCCACTGCGTTCACGTGCACAGGCATGCACAGCGCCTTCTCTGTTTTGTCCAAATTATTTATTTTATTTAACATCCATACATCGTTTTAGTATAAATACATGAATATATATATATTTTTTAAAAAGTTAGCGAGAGAGAAGTCTGCCCGACCTGACTGTAAATAATCACAAATAAGTTGCTCCACATTATAAGACGCACCCTCTGCCAAACTATGAAAAAAACTGCAATTAATAGTCCAAAAAATACGGTAGTCATATAATAATAAAACTGATAGAATGTCGTCATAGAAATCAACTGAAGCCGGTATCCGTTTTTTTATTTTTAATATATCTATGTGGGCTTGTCCTCGATAATGACGTATGACGTAGGCGCATCACATTTGTTCCTGGAAATAATAAGCCCGCACACTAGTGAAGATTGAAAAACATACATCTTTGGACAGCTTTTTATAGGGAAAAGGCCACTGATGAGTCAGAAGAGGAGCCTACGCCAAGTCTACTCTACATAATATGTGGCCAAAAGTTAGCAAATGTGGCAATGAAGCCTTCAAAGCTGCTTCGGCACATAGAGACTAAGCACCCTGGAGTAATGGATAAGCCTTTGGAATTTGTTCAACGAAAAAGCGCGAGCACGGAGGACAGAAACAATTAGTGAGGGCCACCACATCAACAAAAGCGAATGCACTGAGAGCATCATACATCGTGGTGAACTGTAATGCTAATGCCAAGAAACCTTTCACGATTGGAGTAGAACTTATGCCTGCAAACAAGGATATTTGCCATCAAGTTTTAGGGGAGGCCGCTGTTAAAAAAGGTTGATACAGCGTTTGGTGAATTACATTTTCCATGCACTCAACGTTCGTTTTCAGCCCCGTCGTGTTATTTTATATTTACTGTATTTTTCTGCCACACATTGCCGGTCCATGAAAAAAGGCCAACATCACGCCGGTCCGTGGTGCAAAAAAGGTTGGGGACCACTGGTCTACAGTATAATGGCTGTTCTGCTAAAAATAGAAGTTAGTTCTGAATCAAAACCATTAGTCGTGAGTCAATATGGGATTGTTCAGGGTTCAGATCTGGCCCGTGGTTTGCCAATTAACAACAGACGATCTAAAATTTGTAAAGCATATGTAAAAGGAATCTAATGGTTCTGATTATGTTTTTTTTTTTTTTTTTTTTTTTTTTTAAACAATTCTTAAAAATATCTTACCCGATCACCAGGTAATCCATCAGCCCCTTCAACACCTGGTTTACCCTGTTAGAACACATATCATCAATTAAAACAATGACTTAACAATTATGTGTCGAAACAAAATAACCTACCATGTCTCCTTTTGCACCACCGGGTGGACCAGGAGGGCCCTTAAGGAAGAGAACACATTTGTTTATTTGAACTCATCGGGTGTTTCAAACACTTTCTCAATTTAATGTCATAATTAATTCCAGTACTGTGTAGACAATAGAAAACATTGTTTTAATGGCATCTTAGTGAATTTACTTAATTTACTCACTGCTGGACCTGGCTTTCCAACTCCGGGTAGGCCTGGAGGTCCAGGCATTCCCGGCTCCCCAGCCAAGCCTTCAGGACCCACTGATCCTGAGGCGCCCTAAAATAAAGTTGAACCCGGATATGTTTTATATGGATGTGGCAGTGTAGATGTGACACACAGGTTGATCGAGAGGTAGCGAGGATTTAATGCACACAGACCTTCTGTCCCTTGGGGCCGACAACACAGATGGAGCCTGCTCGACCCTGGAAAATGATGACAGACAGAAAGAAATGTGACAGCGTCAGTACAGGTCAGTGACATAATCAATGTCAGCCCAAGTGACGGAATGAGCTCTCAAGCTCGCTATCTTCCAAAATTGTGAAAGACATCTGGTGATTTCCCACATTTGCTTGACATCGGAAAACCGAAACTAATCAACAAGGGAATATTCTAGCTTGTGAGAGGCATTATCTTTCGCATTTGCACCAATTTCTGCCTGCCTAATTCAAGTCACATCAACAAGCACATTTATATTCACTATGTCGGATGGATGGCAGCTTAAGAAGAATCTATCCTCTGCCAAATCCATCTGTCGCAAAAACCACTTAGCCTGGTGAACGACTGAATGCGAGTGTCTGATGCTGGAACCAGGGGGATATCTCGGAACAGACGTACGTGTTGTAATTTGTTCCTCAAAACTTTCCATTGCGTCTGCAGGATCACCACTCTGAACAGGGAAGATTAAAAGGTTTAAATCTTCCTGAATAGGGGGCTGCCTTCGTGCCAGACGGAGATCCTAGTCAATGAGGCGGCATTGATTGTGCAAGCTTTGTTGCTCTAGTCTAATCTAGACTGACTGCAAGATGTGGCAGAGAGGGGGTATGAGATATCAATGGGAGTCGGAGTTTAAAGATTAATGCAATATAAATTGAGCGAATATATGCCCTTAGCCAGATAAAAAGTGCCTGTGTGCGCTGATATCTGCCCATAAGTATGCTTTGTAAGCACAAGCTCAATTTGGAATTTACTTGAATGCATCAATTTTTTGTGCACATGCTCATGTTGTAAGAAAATAATCCAGTTTGCACATAGGCTTGAGTAGGGTGCCCGGAAAAGTCCTGTTATTACGTGACCTCCAGAGCGTCCGGCCGGGTTTCATAAATTCATGAAAATGTCCGGTTTTTCACAAGACCAATTTGAAGAGAAACCCTCCGGCCGCTATCAGGCATGAAAATGGGTCAGGGGTTTTAAAAAGGTGAGAAGAGTGTGGAGGAAATATGCTCCGGTAGGGCTGTCCCAAACGATTAATTCTCCCGATCAGTCAGCCGACTATTGTTACAATTAGTCGACTAATATACAGTATATATATTTTTAATAATTTAGAATGAAATTTTTGTTGACACTTATTAATTCACAAAAACATTTTGGAACACTCAAATTCTTTATTTAAGTACAAATAAACATGTAAATAACAATAATTAATCACACATGAACACTGAGGTCAAATGCTGATAGTAGGCCTGAACGATATTGGGAAAAAAAACTATCATTGCGATTTTTTGGGGAGTTTGCGATTTTATATTGCGATATTAAAATGGCAAAATTTTAACCAAATAACTTGAATAGCTCCGTTTGGGACAGCTGCACTGTTGACGAAGAAAAACATTTTGGTCGCGCTGCCTAGCAGGAGGGAGAGTGAGACACTGTGGTGCTGTATAAGCATGAAGCAGAAAAACATGAATGTGTGTTGTTTTTAAATTCCGATGCTCTGAAAAATGGAGCCATCGGCCCTAGTTTTTATAAGTCCGTTTAATCCAGGATCTGCACACTTGCTGCGTTGATGAAGTAAAGCAAAAGTTTAAATATTGAAAAAAAAGAAAAAAATTGCACGTCCTGCGATGTGACTATTGCGCATGCGCAAATTGCGATGGCGATGTTCAAACGATATATTGTGCAGGCTTAGTTGATAAAATTTACTACTGCAAAAAATGGAATGTAAATAGATTAAGAACACTGACTTCGCCTTTCCAACATTATTCAAAACAATTCTTATAAAAAAATGTCTAGCATTATTATTATAGTATACTACTATATATATAATATTATTATAATAATTATATTAATTGCAAATCATAATTTTTAAAAAGGGTGTCATTTTAAAGTTATTCTTAGTGTAAAATCTGAATTCTGTAGTATTAGAGTATTTACATATTATAGTATTAATTCTGATGTATGTGGGATTAACTCCAGAAATCGTTATTCATGACAAACGTGACCTGCCTTTATTTTGAAATGTTCACCGGAACTACGTTCGCTAAACCGCTAACAACTTTACACTCCGCAAAAAGCACTTTTCGTCATTGCTTGTGGTGTCACTAATAGATTTTTTTGGTCATTTTTTTCGTTTGCAAATGCTGTAAACCAGCGATTTTTCATGTTTGAAGTGTCACATTTTAACCGCAAGTTTGCGTTTTGGAAAAGACTATGTTTTATAGCAGGCTAACGTAAGTTGTCTTTTTTCCCCCAGTAGTATCAGTGTAGCAATGCTAACGTTTACAGTGTTTAATATAGATGATTTTCCTTATTTTGTATGTGTGAACTGTAATTCTACGGCATGTTGTTGACCAATAAACATCTGGACACAACAACTGGAGTCTCATATGTCATTTACACGCACGCGCAAATGTAAGCACGCACGCGGTGATAAAACGCAGCTGTGAAAATTATCGCCCTCATTTTTATTTACTTTGCGATAAATGGGTTCATTGCATATCGCGACAGGCTTAGCAACTTCAGTAAAACATGTCGTTAGTTAGTTAGATGGATTTACGACCCCCCCCTAAAAATTTTCTTCTCGGAGCTACACAATTCACATAGGTCACCCCTTTTTGACTTCAAAACGGCGAATTTCGCCGAAAGGTGAGTGATTTTCATGCCTGTAGGAGGCAGCGCCTGCCTGAGTTGACATGGCTCCTACTAGTAGGGGCGGGAGAAGGAGTAGATCTTCTTTTTTGTTGGCAGTTTACCCTTTGTTTCATGGGGAATTACAACCATCTACTGACGGTTTGGCGAGACATCAGACTACAGTAAGGAGTTCAATAAGGAGTTCTAAAACGTGGCTCCTTACACCTTTCTGTAAGTTTATCTCCTGTTAATGTCGATCACGTGTCTTCTGTTGTATACTGTATAGGGTTATATGTGTACATAGAGTTGCAGTATATTTTATGAGTCTTGTAATTATTCTGCGTTAGTTTATTTGGTTGAATGCTAGTATTATTGTTCTAAGTAGCTGTGTTTCTTATGAGTTTTTTTTTTTTTTTTTTTTACGATAAATTCGTATATAATGGCAACTATTGACTTCTGTCGGAGATTTTTACTAGTGTAATCTGTAAAATCCCGTTTGGTGTCACATCTCTGCGCTGCTGATGACTGTAAACTTTTATTGCAACGTCTGATTTTGCCTTGGCTCCCGTACTCGCTAATAAGGTAGCAATCAGTGAGCTCAGCCACGCTAGGCATTATGGGCAATGTAGTTTTGAACTGCTGCGTTTGGAAACACGCTGGTTGAATAGCTTGTCAATTTATTTCGGTTATTGTTTGCGTACAGACATTGAATGAGAGTAAAAATTCAGTGGGAATAACAATTTGTCAACGACAATTGTCGTGATAGTCATTTTAAAAAATGTTGAGTTGGCACATAGCATACTGTGTGTGTGTATTGACTGGACTACCTTTCCATGGGCCTGCATTATATATATATATTTTAAATCATTATTCGTTTTTTTTTTTTTTTTTTTTTTTTTTTTTTTAATTGTTTGATTTTTTTTTTTTTAGGAAGAATAAAGCCTGTTGAGTAACCAGTTGAGTAAAAAAAAAAAGTGGGTGATCTAGGCATCTTTGAGTGATCTTTCAATTCAAGTATCTCGAGGCCGGGTCGAGTGTTCTCTTTCTTGGAAATCAAAATATGGTCACCCTAGCCTAGAGTAATGCAGTTCTGGTTTCAATCAACTAGTTAATTCCCCAGAGAACACATTGCAAACAAAATAAGAAACAGAAAAAAATACCAACATCCTTTCCTGGAGTGCCTGTGAGACCCTGTGGACCAATGTCTCCCTTTTGACCTTTGAGACCCTGGCAAGAGGCGCATAAAGCGATGAGAATCACACTGAGGTAGAGAGGGGGAATAAAATTGACAACAGGTCTGCCTGGTTTCTTAAACCTTTCACCTTGAATTCAGCTGCTTCACCCCAGTTGGCAGGCAGCATCTGCGGGGGGTAGAAACATGCAAGGCCTAAATCAATGACCTGGTTCAAAAAAGTGCATATCACACACACCACTGGTGCATAACAAAACAACACAGCAAAAAGTCAGCCATCCTTGAGGACAACTAGCAAGAAACCAATGCTTCACAACACACACAGACCTGAAAGGATGCATGCATAATGCAGACAGAACACAGGCATGACACCGAGGTATACTTTACAATTTAGATCCACTAAAATCTTATTCAACCCTAACCGCGCTGACACTTGCAGTGCAGACACTTTGACTCACCAGTGAATAAAAACATGACGCATACATCATTCACAGTAAAAAGAGGTTTTGAGTTAAGTTTGTGAGCGGTTAGAAGGATTTCAATGCCGTGGGAGGTTGCGCCGTGACCTGTAGCGGAGGATTGGCACTCACCATCTCGCCTTTCTCTCCTTTCTGGCCCTTGGTTCCCTCCGAACACTAAGGTTACAGACACACAGTTGGCATGTTTTATTACTGGAGGCCAGTTTTGGCCAAGCTTCAAATACAGCCGAATTACGGGAAATTCTTTTTGCTGTATAACAGCACAGTGTTAATGAGCAAGATGGCGTTAAAAGTTACTTACTGGACTTGAATGGAAGCCAGAACAGTCATCACCCTAGGAGAGAGAGTTAAAAAAAAATATTATTATTTTGTCCCACTTACTGCACAAGGCATGTCAGGGCACGTAATGACATCCCACATTCCACTTTTATTAGTCCTTCTGTACTCCCAATGGCACAAACGAAGACTCACCCTGTTGCCTTTTTCCCCTTTGATCCCAGAAATCCGAGCAAGATTTAGGACCTGAAACAACGCACGTATGAATCAATCCAAAATGTCACAAATATGCAAAAAGAATTTGAATGCATCACATCCATAAAGAATATTGATAAGGGGATTGGTTAATGAAATGTGAAAATTCCAGCCGATGTATAATGCACTCACACGAATAGTTCAAATTACACGGAAAACATTTATTTCTGTTTCTGTATTTACCAGGTGGTGGCACTATTTCATAAAAATAAACACTCCTGCACTGCTACAGTTCACAGTTAAAGTGCATATGATGTGTGGACATGCACTCACATATGACCACATAACACCCATGGGAGACAGGGATCTGTAAGAATGTTTGACGACTGAGTGGAGCAGATGTTCAGCAACAAGAGGGCTTGCGCACAAAAAATGGATAGTGACTTAAAAACAAAATTAAGTCTTTTAGAATGTAATATAATTAAACAGTGTGTCCTGTCCACCTACTGTTTCTGTGAGCTTTAACAAACCATAAAGTGTCTTAAGGGCTCTGTGACTGTTAATCTGCATGCAGGCCGATGGGAAAAGACACATACACTGCTGGCCAAAAGTACTGGCGCCCCTGCAATTCTGTCAGATAATGCTCAATTACTCCCAGAAAATGATTGCAATTACAAATGCTTTGGTCGTAATATCTTCAATTATTTTGCTTGCAATGAAAAAACACAAAATAGAAAGAAAAAAAAAAATTACAACAATAATCGCTTCTGATATCCATCAATGAGTTTCTTACAGTGCTCTGCTGGAATTTTAGACCATTCTTCTTTGGCCAACTGCTCAAGGTCTTTGAGATTTGAAGGGTGCCTCCTCTAAACTGCCATTTTCAGATCTCTCCACAGGTGTTCTATGGGATTTAAATCTGGTTTCATTGCTGGGCACTTTAGAAGTCTCCAGTGCTTTCTCTCTAACCATTTTCTAATGCTTTTTGAAGTGTGTTTTGGGTCATTGTCCTGTTGGAAGACCCATGACCTCTGAGGGAGACCCAGCTTTCTCACACTGGGCCCTATATTATGCTGCAAAATTTGTTGGTAGTCATCAGACTTCATAATGCCATGCACACACAGTCCAGTGCGAGAGGTAGCAAAGCAACCCCGGCATGTTTGACTGTGGGGACCTTGTTCATTTCTTTGAAGGCCTCATTTTTTCCCTGTAAACTATTTTCCCTTTCCCAAGAAGCTCTACTTTTGTTTCATCTGACCAGAGAACATTCTTCCAAAACATTTTTGGCTTTCTCAGGTAAGTAAATTGCAGGACAGCTTGAACTTGTTTGGATGTTAGTCGAGGTTCTTTATCCACCATCCGCACAATCGTTCGTTGAAATCTCTCGTCAATTTTATTTTCAGTCCACATCTAGGGAGGTTAGTCACACTGCCGTGGGCTTTAGACTTATTAGTGGCACTGCGCACGGTTGACACAGGAACATTCAGGTCTTTGGTCTTGAGATTGCCCATGCTTCCTCACAATTTTGCTTCTCAAGTCCTCAAGCAGTTCTTTGGTCTTCTTTCTTTTCTCCATGCTCAATGTGGTACACACAAGGACACAGGACAGAGGTTGAGTCAACTTTAATCCATTTTAACTGTCTGCAAGTGTTATTTAGTTATTGCTACAACCTGTAATGTGCCACAGGTAAGTAACAGGTGCTGTTAATTACATAAATTAGAGAAGCATCACATTTTTTTCAAAGGGTGCCAATACTTTTGTCCGGCCCATTTTTGGAGTTTTGTGTAAAACGATAATGATTTAATTTTTGTTCTCTTTTTTTGTGTGTTTTTTCATTGGAACCAAAATAAATGAAGATATAACTACCAAAGCATTTGTAATTGCAATCATTTTCTGGGAGAAATTGAGCATTATCTGACAGAATTGCAGGGGTGCCAATACTTTTGGCCAGCAGTATAGGACTTTTCGTCTCCTCCCCCTTACAGTTGTTAAAACCTAAACCTAAAGCCATCAGTGGCAGCGATGACTCACAGTTTCCAAGCTCTCCTCTCTGATAGTGCTCTTAGTGAGGCCCTTTTAGTGAGAACCTTGGATGGTTTGCTTGTGTTGTTTAGAAGGAATAATAGTAAAGCCACTTTCATTGTATGTCATGCCTCAGGCATCTTTAAAGTGAAGGAGTTTGAAGTGTTTTTTTTTTTCTTTTTTTAAATACAATTTTAGATTTTTGCATTTAACTCTTTTTGTGCATTATTTGAATATCAAAATGTTTCTCAATGTTCTGCTTGTGCTCTTCATACATTTAAGTCTCGGCTAAAAACACACCTTTTTAGACTCGCCTTTTACAAAGATTAGTATAGCCTGGTTTTATTAGCTTAAGGGCTTTTTTAATGTTTTTTCGATTTTATCGGTTTTATTGTTTTACTTGCTGGAATGTTATTGCGATGCGCTCTTTGTTTTATTTTATTTTTTAAAATGTCATTGTATAATATTTTCCTGCCTTTTATTTATCTTGAGCCATGTTTTGTTGTAAAGCACTTTGAGGGCCTTTCGGGTTTTGTAAAGGGCTATATAAATACATTTTGATTGATTGATTGATTGATTGATTGACAAAAAGATTCTAAAGGCCATCTTAATTAATACATAATATGTATATATTATACATATTATGTTTAGTTTGTACTTGTACAAATTTAGAGGGAATAGTAGTAATGCCACTTTTATTGTATGCCATGCCTCAGACATCTTCAAAGTGGAGGAGTTTGAAGTATTTCATTTTTTTAAATAATACAATGTTAGATTTTTTTGTATTTGCTTCGTGCTGTGCTATATTTGAATACAAAAATGTTTCTCAAGTGTCTGGTTGTGCTCTTCATACAAAAGGATTTCTAAAGGCTACAGTATGTACGTGTACATATTGTGCAAGTTATGTACTTGTACAAATGTATTCACTTCCATTATCTCCTTAGGGAAGAATATTCATTAAATTACAAAAAAAGAATAAAGGCAACCAGAAGTACAGAGTGAATTTTGCATGCCTTTGAATGTTTGACTGTACCTAAAAAATAATATTATTAAAACATTTTTTTTAATCTAAAACCCCAAAATCCCTCAACTAAATGCAATGTTCTGCAAAATCTTAATCTGTGACATTTTTTTATGCACAACACGATTTGGGGTTTTGTATGGGTCTCCTTTTCAAACAGATTAAATATACTGCTGATTTTTGGACCTCAGAGTTTTACCTCACAAATTCAAGAGTTATTCCATTAAAAGTAAGTGGAACAAGAACACCGCGGTGGAAATTACTTTCCGACGTAGCTTTAGTTAGGGCGACTGAACAGAAGCCAATTTGACCCTCAGATTCAATTTATTAAAATAATTACATTTCATATATCAAGTATGCTATGGTCTGATTCCTAGGGGTGAAATTCATATTTTTTTCTTTGAAAAACAGATGCTCTTGCAATTTGTCCACATTTGTTCACTTATGTGTCTTTGCAAGGAGTGCTTGGGCCCCAACCCAAATAACCTATATTGAGGAAGTCGGGGAAGGTGCCCAGGTGCACAGGAGCAACATAATGAAGCGTCTAGAGTTTGTGTTCTATTTGTGAAAAGAACATGCATTTTGTTGGTGAATGACAACATTTATCAGGCATGCATAACTCCCGAGTGAGACACATAATGAGGTGAAAATCAATCCTCAGTCAGTCAAAAGGATGGGTGAGGGAGCAAGGGCGAAACAAAGGAACAGTAGTTTTTTGTTTTTTTTTAACATCATACATCAACATAAGAAACAAAGCTTCGGCTACAAATACATGGCCTGCATGAATGGGTAGAGATCACCCAATTACACACTAGGATGTTTTTAAATCCACCCATTATGATTATCAATTTACCACATGAAATATGACAAGTGATAAAAAAAAGCTTCTGAAAGAAGACTCACTTGTTCTGCTAGATCTTTGGATGAGATGATTTCCTTTTGTGAAAAAGGTAGAGGTTAGTTAAAAACAAAAAATATATACCGGTATTTGTATTTTGCTCTCAGGGGAAAGTCTGTTCAAATTCAATTAAAAGGACCATAAAATAAAACTAAAATAAGTCTTTGCAGTCTGGAAGCATAGAATAAAATACTACATAAAAGTTAAAAATAAATCGCTCTTAAAGATTATACAACTGTATTACAGAAGACAGTTCGGTACAACTGAACTGTACTTAGAGAAATATTCTTTAGCAAACCACTAGATGGAGCTTGTGTACAACTAGTTCTACTCATAACACCATTTGAGAATTACTGAACTTGTTTAAATAGACCCTACTCACATGACGTCACAACCACGCCTCCGCACCATATTGTCCGTCTACTCGTCGTGTTGACGCATTACCGCTACGTAAATTCCTCCTTTATTATGGCGTGTTTTTCTGCTCGTTATCATTAATAATCAAAATAGTGAAGGCGTGTGTGGCGGTTGGTTGCAATAACAGAGAAGATAGACGGAGAGACTTGAAGTTCTACCGTATTCCGAGAGACCCGGAGAGGAGAGCGAGATGGACTGCTGCAATTCGACGAGAAAACTGGGCTCCAAACAATTACCACAGATTATGTAGTAGTCATTTTATATCTGGTAAGATGCATTTAATATACATTTAGAAGGTTTTGGGCTGACAACCACAATTAAGATCATTGCGAGGCTAATCGCCGACAACATACAGTTTCAAATTCAAGTTGCTTATTTCTTCCACCATCATTACAATTTGAATAATATTTAGCTGGTACCAAGTGAAAGAAGCTGGCCTCATCTACGGATCATCAGTTAAACAGGTGTGTCCAAACCTTTTGCAAAGGGGGCCAGATTTGGTGTGGTAAAAATGTGGGGGGCTACCTTGGCTGATTTACATAGAACAATATATTTAGACTAATTTTAGCAAGCCCTTCTGTGTGTCACATTTGCTTTATTATTTTTTTAAATTCATAATTTCAACAGTCTCGTTTTGTGGCGTTCTCTTTCGACACTCGGGCTCTTGCGAAATACTGCTGCTGTGAAATTAAACTAGCTTCAAGTTGCTATAATTTCTCGCTGCGTATCTTCCCTGTAATGTTGTCGTACATGTCAGCGTATCTTGTTCGGTAATATAATTATCGCGTCACATCGAACTCTTTGAAAACAGCGACTGTCTCTTTGCAAATGAGGCAGACACAGTTGTTGCGTGTTTTATTGAAGAAATAGTCCAATATCCACCTATCCTTGAAGCGTTGGCCATCGCAGTCAACTTTTTTTTTAATTGATTGTCGCCATTTTAGAAAATTGAAAGTGAGGGGTCACACGGAGTAATGTTGCTTAGAGTGCTGCTCTTACAGTTTTTCAAACTTTCGTGAGAATAGGCTGATTTTGTGTGGACAAGATAGTTGTAGATATCAGGGTAGCAGATGTCAGGCAGAGAGGGCGAAGACAGCGGGTCGAAAAATATCGATTTAGGCATCAAATATGGATCTGGCGAATGGATAGACTGAAGCTTTTCCACATAACGCCTTTTATGCAACGCATCCAATGAGTTTACAGCGTCTGAAAGCACCGGGGCTTCCATGAATTGCACTATAAATTGCACGACAAATTGAAACCATTGAGAATACGGATAAACAAAGACTGACAATATGGCGGCCGGATACAGCGACACGTCATTCTGTGACGTTGGTGAGTAGGGTCTATAGCTAGTCACGTAGGGAAATACTGCAACATTGCATAGCAGTCGTTCTCAAATGGCAGGGTGCGGCCTCCTGTGGGGCGCGGTGTGATGCAAAGTTAGGCGTGTATGACCTCGGGGATATACAGTACTTTTTTCCCCGCACTTGTATTAAGTGGAATTGCATATGCACTACAGTAGATGGCAGTGATGCTCTTATTGTCAGAGTGTGACCAAGAAGTATCAGCTCTCTGTGTGGGTTTGTTAACACCAAGCACGTACACAAGCATGACAAAGCAAAAGATATGAAGTGCTTTTAAAAAACACTTAAACATTTTTTTTTAAATGTATAAAACAGGGTTAAAAAGAAAGGCTGAACGAGACAGTGATAATGAGACACAGTAAAGTCTCTCGAAATCTAAGAACAAGAATTATGACCAAACATATGTAGCGCTTCGCTTCACTGTGACTATGGTGGTAGACAGAGGGAGACCGGTGTGTTTATGGTGTCTAAAAATGTTGCATTGGACAACATGAAGTCAAATAAAATGAATGCGTCACTCACAGACATTACATCCCGATAACGCTCATAAACCACTTGAGTTTTTTGGGAGGGTAAGAAAACAGACTTAAAATCTTAAAGAAATTACCAGCATCATAAGAAAAATCCTGCAGCTGTTTAACAATGCTATCTGAACCAAAAAAACAGCATTTCAGACATGCAGTCAATATCTGCTACTCACACTGTGCTGAACGATTTCTTGTTTATGTGGGGAAAAAAGCACAATTAAAAGTCAAGTCAATATCTTGTGTGTTTTTGAAACGGAAAATGACTTTAAGTGGATCCACTGGAAATAGAAATTGAACAGAAATATGTCTTGGCTGCATAAATCTGTGATAATGCCAAGAAGAGTAAGCGGCTTTGAACATTTTTCTAAGGTATACAACACTTATCAGCGCATTAATATGCAGGCAGCATTTACAAAAACTGATTAGAGATGGGACAAGGGTGACAGGTGAGTGTGGGAATGAAATAGATGACACAATCAAGTTGTTTTCTGCAACCATATTTAGAATTGATTAGTGGTTAACGATAATGATAATATCTAATCTACTATACTGTACTCAATGTTCCATTAAAATGACAGATGAAACTAGTGGAAATGCACCCCTGTGTAGTTGTGGAAGAACTACATCAACATTTAACAGGTAGAAAATTCACCAGGAAAATTATTTTAAGAAAATAATGTCCTATTGTTTGGAAGAATTTTTTTGCCGTGGTTTGAGGAGGCCTGTGTATACTGATCAATTGCTGTATTTATTTTAAATTAAATAAGAAGTTCTAAGACAAAATCTGACTAGTTTGAATGGGCAACAGCTAGTGTGCTCGGGTATACTGTATAATATACGTAAAAACCTTTAAAACTATTGTAGTACCCTATGTGTACAATTTGTTACCTGGCTAAAAGTGTTATCCAAGTCATTCTCCGCGGCCCGTCGGCTCTTGGAGGCATCCGGTGGGCACTGTAACCATGAAGGACAAACATTTAAAAATAATAATATTAACATTAATTTTTACCATAAAATCTCTCAAAGATTTCAACACAATGAAGTTGTTAGTACATATGTGTAGCAATACAATGATGAATAATTTGAACATTCTTGATAGAATACTTTCGGTGCAAACTTGCACAAGAACCCATGATCATAATATAGCTTATCTGTAGAGGACCTTTGAGGAGTTATTGCAATTTAATATTTTATGGCGCATGAGAACATGTGTATGGCCATGTCTGAACAGAGTTTAATAGAGCTGATTAGTTAGTTTTTCAGAAATGTTTTGGAAGCCATCAAAGCAATCCCTTTGGTTTTTTTTTATACCATGAGCATATACAGCATGATGTTTAATAAAAATTTGTGAAGGATAAGTGAAGCTGTGAAGGGGAAAACACAGACAACAATGAAAAAGCAGTTTCTGCTCTTGCACTCCTCTTTAAAAGAAACTGCTGTACTTCAAGCTAAAACAACTGTTGTGTTTGATAGAACAATATGTCTATATGCTGCCACAGCAGATTCATGGCACATTAAACCCCCGAACTATTTTTAATTTGTCCGTTTTACCCTGAAAATCCCCGTTTACAGACGTCACGCAACCGCTTTTGTTTCAGATGAAAAAGGAAGAAGTCTGATTATTAAGGCGTCATTCACTAGCTGTCTAGCTTTGGAAAAAGTAGACGCTTCGGAGTGAGGACAGCATAGACAAATTTAAATGACAGTAGAGTGAAATGCCCACTACAGTCCTTATGTACCGTATGTTGAATGTATATATCCATCTTGTGTCTTATCTTTCCATTCCAACAATTTATTTTACAGAATATATATATAATTTACAGAAAAATATGGCATATTTTATAGATGGTTTGAATAGCGATTAATTGCGATTAATTAATTTTTAAGCTGTAATTAACTCGATTAAAAATTTTAATCGGTTGACAGCCCTAATATATATATATATATATATATATATATATATATATATATATATATATATAATGTATTGCTAATCAATAATCCGCCTTGAACAAACGTAACAGTGACATTGTATGTTAATATTTTGCAGGAACATGATGAAAGCTATCAACCCGAAGTACACACATCCCACCAGGGACTACTTATAGCGTATAGTATAATGTAGAATTTGCGTTGTTGTATATAATGTGTTGTCTGTGAGCTTTAGAAAAATAAACATTGTTGTGAAAGTGCACTCTTACGGAAAGAAACTTCGTCACATTCAAGTTCAAAGACTAATATTTATGTACAAGTTAAAAATAGCCGTGTGAGAAGTTCATATAATTTAAAAAATCGAGAAGACACAAACACAACTGTGAAATTTCAAAATTCCCAAATTGGAATCGAGAATCGTTTGGAACCAGAATCGAAACGTGGAGTCGGAATTGGAATAGGAATCATTCAATTTCAAACGGTGCCCAACCCTATTTATAACTGGTACTCTACTTTGCTTGTTGTGGAAAACAGCAACTAAAGAGCAAATAATCTTCAAGAACCTATAAAAATCAAATGGTAGAAATCTTACTCGAGCTCCAGGTATCTCACAACAGGTCTCCTGGCTGGCAAGGGCTGGATTGCAATAGAGCACCACCTGCTGAATGTCCATCTGAGAGACACAGAGGAAGAAAGATAAATAATCTAAGCGTAAATGAGGCGGTAAACAAAGTTGAGAGCCAATTAAGCGTTCATTTATATAAAGTGTTCACAAAGCTCTTTGTCAGGAGGTTTTTGTGTGCGTGTGTGTGTATGAATACCCATTTCCTGTGTTAACCAAATACCCTGCATGCTTTCAGACTAATGATGTTAATTGATCTTTAAACTAATATAAATGCCAGGATTACTGGATCTATTCAGCGTTAATAGGCTGGCTCACGGCACGCTCATTCTCCCAGGTAGTCTGCTTGCTTTTTAATCATGACTGAACTAGATTGCCTCATCGAGAAAAAAAAAACAGCACCCTAGAGCATAGTATATAGTCCAAAAAAGACATTCAAATAGTAGCCTGATATTCACGTGTGCATCTTCCTTCATTATTTGGTCAATGAAGTGTCTTGAAATATGCACATGTGCTGTTAAAAAACTTCATCAAAGGTGTTACAAAGAACCACAATTCTGTCTGTATGTAATGCAAACAAGCATCAAATTAAGAAAACAGTGTATATTAGTTTAAGATGTTTTAAAGTGGCATATTTGACTAAGTGACATTAACAACATGATGTGAGCTACAGTATATAAAGTTGACATACATCCTTTTACACCTTTTCACAACTGTGTTCAATGCATCGCTGGTCTTAAAAGGCAGTTCAAAACATGTTGAGAAATTATCCTGAGCGATAATAGGAGGGGGGGGTGACAACAAAAAAACTTGATTAATGTTCAAGTAGAAATATTAATGCTGCACGTGCTGCAGCAGTTTAAGAAGATTGTAAAACTATCAGCATTTAAGACTTGAGATTAGATTGGGTTTCTACAAAAGCTTTCAATCAATAATTTAAAAAAAATGACAGCATACTATATTCCTAGCTTTTAGGAGATTCAACTCAAAACCATACCTGCACAGGCCCAGCATCCGCAGCTCGAATACCCATTAGAGTATGCCCATCAGGGTGCAGTTTTCCACGGTGCTCTATGGGCTGTGTCTCGGTGTGGCTGCAGTCCACGAGGAGGGAAGCAGAATCCCTTTGCACACTGAGGGCCACCTTGTGCCAGCGTAAATCCAGCAGAGATTCCACACCCTCATTAGCGAAGACACAGCTCACCAGGTCATCTGTGATTGCAGCCCGTCTGGCTCTCAACGACAGGGTGCCATCTGGGCCATTGAGGTCTACGGAAAGCTACATTTAAGGCAAATATAATTTTAGAGCCGGAGCGCCAATACAAAGAAAAATGAATATGCAAATACACTTAAGGCTAGTAAATTTGAAACTGACAGAAATCAGTGTCAGTGAAGAGTAATATCTACATGAAGCAACCACTTCACGGAGGTGTAGAACACACACATAAGGATGATTTAAAAAGGAAGACATTAATTACACACACGAGCAGCAGACCCGATAAATCATTCCTAATGAGGGGACCGGGCCTCCATTCATCATACATATTGAGTATTTAAATCTGGCTTCTAGTGATTATAGGTACTCCGAGGAACTCCTGTGCTTCATCATGCTACACACATGCATGAATAACAATGAAGGGGAACACCTTGAAGCAGGAAATGTTTGAATGGATGAGCATGAAAAGAAGGCGAGAGAGTTGATTCAAACAAAGAATATGTACGGTCACAGCACTAGGAACATACAGTGGGGCAAATAAGTATTTAGTCAACCACTCATTGTGCAAGTTCTCCCACTTGAAAATATTAGAGAGGCCTGTAATTGTCAACATGGGTAAACCTCAACCATGACAGACAGAATGTGTGTGTGTGTGTGTGTGTGTGTGTGGGGGGGGGGGGACAGAAAATCACATTGTTTGATTTTTAAAGAATTTATTTGCAAATCATGATGGGAAAATAAGTATTTGGTCAATGCCAAAAGTTAATCTCAATACTTTGTTGTTGCTGGTATGTTGGCCCCTTCTTCCATGAAGATCTCCTCGAGAGCAGTGATGTTTTGGGGCTGTCGTTGGGCAACACGCACTTTCATCTCCCTCCACAGATTTTCTATGGGATTGAGATCTGGAGACTGGCTAGGCCACTCCAGGACCTTGAAATGCTTCTTATGAAGCCACTCCTTCGTTGCCCTGGCTGTGTGTTTGGGATCATTGTCATGCTGAAAGACCCAGCCACGTCTCATCTTCAATGCCCTTGCTAATGGAAGGAGATTTTCATTAAAAATCTGTTGATACATGGCCCCATTCATTCTTTCCTTTACACAGATCAGTCGTCCTGGTCCCTTTGCAGAAAAACAGCCCCAAAGCATGATGTTTCCACCCCCATGCTTCACAGTGGGTATGGTGTTCTTCGGATGCAATTCAGTATTCTTTCTCCTCCAAACACGAGAACCTGTGTTTCTACCAAAAAGTTCTATTTTAGTTTCATCTGACCATAACACATTCTCCCAGTCCTCTTCTGGATCATCCAAATGCTCTCTAGCGAACCGCAGACAGGCCTGGACGTATACTTTCTTCAGCAGGGGGACACTTCTGGTAGTGCAGGATTTGAGTCCCTGGCGGCGCATTGTGTTACTGATAGTAGCTTTTGTTACTGTGGTCTCAGCTCTCTGTAGGTCTTCACTAGGTCCCCCCGTATGGTTCTGGGATTTTTGCTCACCGTTCTTGTTATCACTTTGACGCCACGGGGTGAGATCTTGCATGGAGCCCCAGATCGAGGGAGATTATCAGTGATTTTGTATGTCTTCCATTTTCTAATAATTGCTCTCACAGTTGATTTCTTTACACCAAGCGTCTTACCTTTTGCAGATTCAGTCTTCCCAGCCTGGTGCAGGTCTACAATTTTGTCTCTGGTGTCCTTCAACAGCTCTTTGGTCTTGGCCATAGTGGAGTTTGGAGTGTGACTGACTGAGATTGTCGACGGGTGTCTTTTATACCGATAATGAGTTAAAACAGGTGCCATTAATACAGGTAACGAGTGGAGCTTCGTTAGATTTCGTTAGACCTCGTTCGAAGAAGTTAGACTTCTTTGACAGCCAGAAGTCTTGCTTGTTTGTAAGTGACCAAATACTTATTTTTCACTCTAACTTGGAAATAAAATTCTTTAAAAATCAGGCAATGTGATTTTCTGTTTTTTTTTTTTTTTTTTTTTTTTCTGTCTCTCATGGTTGCGGTTTACCCATGTTGACAATTACAGGCCTCTCTAATCTTTTCAAGTAGGGGAACTTGCACATTGGTGGTTGACTAAATACTTATTAGCCCCACTGTAACTGGGTGGGTTTGCAAAGGATAGTTTGGCTAGTAGGCAACAGCAAAAAAACTATAGGCAGCTGTGTCAGTGATGATCATGAAAGTGAAAGGATGCTTGGATAAAAGAGAAAATATACAGTGGGAATAAGAATGACAGGGGAATCTGTAGGTAAGGCTGTCAAAGTAAAGAGATGCGGGAATGTGGATGTTATAAAGGTGTAACTATAAAGACTGTATTCTAAGAAGGAAAAACCTGCGGGTATCCTTGCTCATCAGATATCTGTAGAAGGTAGGTGGTGTCCCTCAGGGCAGACTTCTTTAATGCCAGGGTGAAGATTAGAGTGAACTCTTCAGGAAGCCCATTAGGAAAAACCTGACTACAACACAGAAAAGATCATAATGCTTAATGATGTGTTGCCATTTTATAACTTCCTAGAAAAGAAATTCATTCCGCAAAATGAGATTCATACAAGTTTCAGTGAAGTTTAGTTTCCATTCAAATAATATTTCTTTCATATTATATAAAAATGGTCTGAGCTTGTTTCAAAGAACCTCTAATTTTTTTTTCAAATGAAACATAATTCCAAGTGCTATTGATTCACATGTGAATGCATTTACCAAGGACAAGGTATAAAAAGGTCATCCTAAATTTAAAATATGTGATTGTGCACAAGGCCTTTACCAATTTGTGATTACAATACAACAAACTATGTTAACCGAGGATTGTAAGTTCACATCCTGCTATAATAATGATTTGATGACAAAAGCAGGAACCTGTGGCATGAACTGACAGCATCAAATTGTCAAAAATCTAAAGTGTTCACAAACCTTCAAAAACAAATTTCCACAGAGTGCTTTTGAAGTTCAGTTTTCACATTTAGTTCGTATTTTATTCCAAAAGCTGAGCAGCATTTAAATGACAGCGCATTCTTTGAACAGCATGTTAAACTAAATGTCAGATTTTTTAAATGTTTTCTGTTTTTCTGTGCAGACAGCTAGGCTTAGTCGGGAGAGCGGTATAGTGATAAATAGGAATGATTAGCAACAGGGGCGTCACTACGTTTTAAGAAGAGGAGGGGCTTAGCCCCCCGGAGATGCACAGGAAGTAACTGAACATGGCGTACAAGCACAAAACTTCACAAACAGATAACAAAGACTGATCATATATTCATTATTATTATTGTTGTTGTTTCAGTCTGTTTTTCATACAGTAGAACAGCAGGAAAAAATTATTACAATTGCAAGTTACCTTGGTAGATGGAAGCATCAAAGAATGCTGTCTGTTTTAAAAGGTGGCAAATTGGTCTATCACTCTGCTCTGACTCCTATGGGTCAAAAAAGGTCGTGGAGTGATTACTGTTAGTGTATTATTATGACTATCCACTGATGATAATCATAGGTGAATGAGCTCAGCTCCTGTATTCATCTATGCGTAAAGTGAGAAACACAGCTGATACTCCAGAAGGAAGTCACCCCAAAGATAGTGGTAAAATGAGTGCACACTTAACTCTATAAACAACCAGGACCTTCGCAATGCATTCAGACTAACTAGCTAGCAGCAGCTAAGTAGCAGCGTTATTTTAGAGATGGGATGTAACTTTTGGCCACAAACAACTAAGGTAAGATGTCCACAATCACTTTCTACTGTTAGTTGGTGTGTACTGCTCAAAACAGTGCGTTGCCTTTTTGCACTGCCCGACAGCCAGCTAACAATGAATGCACCTCCATAAGCTTTGTCTTTTCTTGTTTTTATGTGAGGACACCCGTCTTAATATTGTGAAACTACAACACCAACAAAAAACATACATAAATTCAACACTCAATATACAACAAACTGCACTTATATACACAACTATATATACACAACTATTATACAGATAGCACAACTTGCTTGAGCTATTAGCCATTGGCTAGCCTCTACAACACACTACAACTTAATAAGTTTTGTACATGTGACCCTTCACCACCTAGGTATACATACACTGCCCATCCATATGTTATTAATCACATAAAATACTTAGACATATAGTTCCGAGGCAGAAATGTAACTGAAAGCATTCACGAGTGTCAATGATACCGCTAGACACCACACTGTGAAAGTGAATGAGCTTATGACCAAAACTGTGACTAAAAAATAGGTGCAGCAAATTACTCCAACCAACAGGTGGCAGCAACGTACCGCAAATAGTCAACTGATGGCCCATATTACTGCAGAAAGTCAGCACACGGAAGCTGGAGCTAACTTTTACTATCAGCAGTGATAAATACTCACTTTCTTGGAAAACCTTCTTATATCCATCCTTTTTGAGAGAATTTTATTCATGCTTAAAACACAACAATTATACATCATATTTTGTATGCTTTTGTTATGCTTGAATGAGAACATTGTAGAATAAAGCATCATTGTTATATCAACCTGTTTGAGTGTGCCTTCCCATAACCTTCACAATATGCCCAAATATGGACTGTTATGTTCCTGTTTTCCAATATGCCCTGAATGAATACAAGGGAGGACTGTGGTTTCTTATCTTCTTTCTAGCCGGGACCGGTGTTTAAGGTCTCAGCTCAAAGATGTTTTTGAATGGAAAAATACCCAGGTTTGTCAGATGATGAGTTTCGTTTTTGAGTATGTTTTGTTTCACGGTGGGCTTTCACCGGTCTTTCAACAGTATAAATGTCCAGCCTCTATTGTACTTCTTCGTACTTTCTGGGTGATCACAGCTCCTGGCTGGGTCACATCATTTTGTACGCGAGGGCGCTTGTTTATAAAGTCTTCGAAGAAAAGCAATCCAAGGTTGGGGTCGTACTCATTTCTATAATAGAGCTATCGAGGTAACACTTGTCATGGAGTTCAAAGTTGAATTTCCCTGACATCCTTCATCCATCTATTCACACTCTGCTCTGTGTGCATCAGAGGTACACACACATGAATAACGGTAGCCCGGTACTGACTACGAAGCAAGGTGACAGGGAAAACACGGACTGGATTTTTAGTGTTGTGGGCGTTCTCTATATGAACAAGTTGAACGGATTGGATAACAACGCACTGAAGGGGCTCTCTACCTTACTCTATGAAGTAAGGAGAAACTGATTCAAACTAATATCCTGGCAACTTCATAATCAAAATGTCAGCATTTTTTTTTTTTTTTTTCAAAATAACAAAATATTTAGGAGGGCTTTAGAATATTTTAGGGGGGCTGAAGCTGCCTTAGAATAGGCCTAACAATACCACTGTACAGTAAGTTCACAATTCAATTACAAAACAATTTGAAATATATGAACAATAATTGTTGCTACGACATGATAGGCTTCTCTGTATTTTGCGAGACTATTAAAAAAAACAAATAAGTGCTTCCATCAAGTTTAGTCATTTTTTTTCTCCAGATTAAAATGTTTTTGTTTGGGTTCAAAATGTACTCTTTCTCTTGATGTGCTTGAGGCTAAAATGATAAAGTCCATGCCTGTGTGAGTTTTTGGGATATGCAATAGTTGTTTTGCCATTTCCGTTTATTTTCCCCCACATATTGAAGATGCAGCCAGCATTATAATGCAAAGCACACAATGTGCCAGTAACCCTTTGGCACTAATTTTCATAGCAGATACAGCCCAGCAAGCTGCATCCCTCAGTTTTGGTCAAGGGCATCTAAACACACAAATTCATACAGACAATTATTCACTGCATGAAGGTGTATTGAGGGATGAAGGGTTCACAAACAACCTCGGTGAAATGTATGCTCACTGAGATGGTGAATACTTGGAAATATTCCTATATCCCTGTCGGTCTTTGCACAAATGCACAGGAACTGGTTAATGTTGGCAGCAGGTTTTCTAGCCCATGAAGTGATTTATGACTGAAGAATGGTCCAATGGAAAATGTCCAGCTATAAGACATTACAAAAAGGTTAGAAGTAAAGGTGAGGAGAGAATGGGGAATTGAGAAAAAAATTAAGCCAAGATTGATTTAAGGGGCTAGCTGTGATCAATGCCAACCCTCCAAGCTAAAACGGATCGGACGCCTATCGTCAAAAATGGAAGCCAATGAGTTCATGACTCATTTTGGAATCTTATTACTGGAAAGAAGATCATACATCATAGTTAATTATTCCAGCCGGTTCCACTGCTGTGTGTCCTTTAAGATGTGAAAATTAAAAGTGGCTGAGCCTTTCATAGACTTTCTATGTAATGTTACCATTTTTTACAATTCTACTTTAAAATGTCATACATGCATTGTATTCACTGAGACATTTGCGTACAAGGCTGTCTCACAAAAAATGTTTGCATAATTATTTATTCCAATTTACAGTGGTATGAAAAAGTATCTGAACCTTTTGGAATTTCTCACATTTCTACATAAAATCACCATCAAATGTGATCTGATCTTTGTCAAAACCACACAGATGAAAAAACAGTGTCTTCTTTAACTAAAACCACCCAAATATTTATAGGTTTTCATATTTTAATATGGACAGTATGCAAACAATGACAGAAGGGGGAAAAATAAGTAAGTACACTATCACATTTACTATTTTGTGGCATCCTCCTTTAGCAGCAATAACTTCAACCAGACGCTTCCTGTAGCTACGGATCAGTCTGCCACATCGATCAGGACTAATCTTGGCCCATTCTTCTCCTCAAAACTGCTGTAGTTCAGTCAGATTCCTGGGATGTCTGGTATGAATCGCTGTGTTTAGGTCATGCCGCAGCATCTCAATGGTCTGGACCTTGAGTTGAACATTCCAGAATGTGTATTTTGTTCTCCTTAAATCATTCTTAAGTTGATTTACTTCTGTGTCTTGGATCGTTGTCTTGTTGCAGCACCCATCCTTTTTTTAGCTTCAACTGTCTGACATACGGCCTAAGGTTTTCCTGCAAAACATCCTGATATACTTTTGAATTCATTCTTCCATTGCAAGTTGTCCAGGCCCTAAAGCGGCAAAACAGCCCCAAATCATGATGCTCCTCAACCATGCTTCCCGGTGGGGATGAGGTGTTAATTTTGGTGAGCTGTTCCATTTTTCCTCCACACATGACGTTTTGTGTTACTCCCAAACAATTCAACTTTGGTTTAATCAGTCCTAAAAATATTTTGCTAAAACTTCTGTGGAGTGTCCAAGTGCCTTTTTGCTAACATTGAACGAGCAAGAATGTTTTTTGTAGACATCAGTGGCTTCCTCCGTGGAGTCCTTCCATGAACACCATTCTTGGCCATAATTTTACATAGAGTTGATGTGTGCACAGAGATATTGGACTGCGCCAGTGATTTCTGTAAGTCTTTAGCAGACATCCTAGGGTTCTTCTTTACCTCTGAGCATTCTGCGCTGAACTCTTGGCATCATCCTTGGTGGACGGCCACTCCTTGGGAGTGAAGCAACAGTGCCAAATTCTATTCATTTGTAGACAACTTTTCTGACTGTCGATTGATGAACATCCAGACTTTTAGAGATGGTTTTGTATCCTTTCTCAGCTTTATACAAATCAACAATCCTTGATTGCAGGTCTTCAGACAGCTCTTTTGACCAAGCCATGATGCACATTAGACAATACTTCTCATGAAGATAATTCTTACCAGGTGTGTGTTTTATAGTGGGCAGGACAGCTTTAAACTGCTCATCAGTGACTGGACTTAAATTTTTTGGTGAAAATTGGTTTCAGTTTCTCTGTAAGTCTCCTTAGGAAAAGGGTTCACTTACTTATTTTTTCCCCTTCTGTCATTGTTTGCATGCTATCCTCATTAAAATATGAAAACCTATGCATGTTTGGGTGGTTTTAGTTAAAGCAGATATTGTTTTTTCATCCGTGTGATTTTGACAAAGTTCAGATCACATTTAATGGTGATTTTATGCAAAAATGTGAGAAATTCCAAAAGCTTCAGATACTCTTTCATACTACGGTAGTAGTCCTGCAATCAGCCTCAATAAACTGTATAATGTATAAACAAACAGTATTTGAATGTAAGGCAGTTCATCCTGTTTAAGAATTTTGAGGATTTTTAGCCTCAAGGCAATTTTCTGTTCTGAATTGTTCTTTGTACTGTATATTGCAGAACTAATAAATGTGAAATTCTTTGATTGCAATCGAGACTGGAAGCCATGATATCAGACACTTGATTCTCCCTCTTTTGATGCATTCCAGCTGTATTAAAAAAAAGCCTAAAGCAATCAAATTATGTTTTGCTGAGCGATGCCCATTTCACTGGCAACAGACAAATGAAACCACCAAGAAACAAGTGGCTTCATTAGGCTGTCACTCAATCATTTGTGAGCCGATTAGCCTCTAATACAAAGCATTGGTCTCTGATCACTGTGCACACTTCTCTTGCCTTTAGTCAGGCGTGTTGCGGATGAATTAAACAGCTGCTTGAGTGACAGCACACTCTGCTTGATATGCTTTCAGCACAGAGACATATTTAGCATGCCAGTACAAAAAAAAAAAAAAACGCAATCACACTCACAGCGGGAAAGCCATAGAACAAGCTATGTTTTTCTTGTTGGTACATAATATTGCCTCGATTGGTATCTTTAATAGTACTTTTAATTCACCATAACATACTTTGATCGTCTATCTTCTCCCCGCCTCCACTCTTATTTTCTAAAGGCCAAATGCATTTTTGCACAGTGTGTGGGCAAAGGTGAATGTGTGAAGCAAACAAAAAAATGAAGGGAAAATTATACTTTTGCTGATGCATACCGTTTTCCTTACCCATGAGTCAATGGTAAAAATCATCAGAAAATCATTTTTGCTTAATTTTTGGGGTTTATAGAAGAGCATTAATGCAATCACAATCACTGTACAGGCCTGTAAAATAGCATGCAAGAAATGGATACATAACATTATTCGGTGACAGAATTCATATTGGAATCTTGTTTCTTCAATTTATCTCAAATTTACCTTTGGCTAATGGCTGCATGAAGGGCTTGGGCTTTTACTTTATATATATCTATTAAGGGTGTAACGATACATGTATTTGTATTGAACCGTTTCGGTTCGGGGTGCTTGGTCCGGAACGGAGGCGTACCGAACGAGTTTCTTACGTAACGTAATCCTTACTTTTCGAGGCTGTAAATCGATCGTGTTACAGTTTCTTCGTGTAGATTATATTTACTCCGTCTTCTCTACTATCATGAGGACCAACATGGTAGGACAGTATAACCCAGAAACGTCAACTGCGCACACCAGTCGCAATGTGGCCGCGTGTTAGACACGTCCCAGAAGCGGCTCAAGGCGACGCACGAGCAAAGAAGGGCAGAGTTTATTATTTGAGGCAAGGCGCGGCCCTCCTGTGTCAATACTACTAGCTAGGATCGGGCAGACCGGAAGTCACTCGTATATCCAAATACGGTGGATCCGGTCGATTTTCAAACTAATATGCAATTGTAACCCACTTTTTGAGTCCATCAGATCTCTTGAGTGGTAGATCGGGGCACAGTTGACTTGTCTTTGTTGATTTACTGCTGTATTCTTGGCTATAATAATAACCAACACGGCCCCGTGTTCAATACAAAACCCTCCTACCACAACAAAACAAGTAGGAACTAATATTCACATTGGAACTAAAGTCATACAACATAAAATATACAATATAAATGAATAGTACATCACATTTGTAAAATATAAACACATAATTAAATAAATAATAGCCCATTTAAATAAAATTGAAATTAGCTAAAACACCTGTAATTAAAATAATAAGAATAATACACACATCCTGCTTACACAATTTAATTTACTAATATTTGTATGGTGCTTTAACTTGAGAAAATCCACCAATAGAGCTTTCGAAAATCGTTCAATATAAAAAAAAAAAAATGATTCATTGAGGCTTTTCATTTGTAAAATACATGTTAAAATCTTTGTCATTGGGATTGATTTTCTCTTTAGCACAGGACTTCTTTTTTCTTCTTTCTTTCAGAAACAAAGCTAACCAATACGCGGGGTCTGAAAGCCAAATTGTTGTTGGATTATTATTTTAAAATACCCGCTACTTTTTGGGCAGAATTCTAGCTTTGTATAGGCTAATGTTACTATTGCTGAAAGCACAAAAATGTGTAATAAACAACTAGCACATTTATATTTTGCATTTTGTTTTCTTACTGTACCGAAAATGAACCGAACCTTGACCTCAAAACCGAGGTACGTACCGAACCGAGATTTTTGTGTACCATTACACTCCTAATATCTATATTATATAACATCATTTCATGTATTTGTATTCTCTGTCAAATATTAAATTACATTCCTATGATAAACATTCAGGCTGTACACCAGCCTCTCACTTTAAGTCAACTGTGATCGGCTCCAACACACCCACTACCCTAATGAGGACAAGCACAACAGAATAAGGTAGGACTATCATACCATCCATAACCAACGACAGGAAAGTATCATTGTTTATGCAATAAACTACTTTGCCAATGACATGTACCTAAATGTGAGACCCTTTAAGTTCAAAATGCAGAAAAATGAATGGTATTTTTGCCCTCAGAGTAAACAGAGCAAGCAACACTTGCCAGACTGATAAACTACTCCTGTCAGGTTTGCCAAACACGCCTTATCGTTGAAAAGAAAGACATAAAACTGTCTGGAAAGCAGTTTTCTTAAACTGGCGAGTCAAAATGTCACTTTAGGAAAGAAAACGGTATACATTGCAGGGCAATTGAAATGGAGACATGCACAGAGCTTTAAACTCACCACATAAAAATAAGGTCAGTGAACTTCTACTAGTGGACCTTCACTGGACCAAATTGCACAACATTCCTTCAAAAATAACAGCATGCTCTAATCAGAAGCTCAAAAGGAAATGTTATTTACTTTAAGTTGGGGAAAAAGAAAACTGACCAAAAAAACATCTTGGTTTTGAACTCTGTGAAAGTCCCATGTCTGTGCTCTGAACTCTTCCAGACAAAAAAAGTCTAATGCTTAGGTAAACCATAGTCGTTCCTTATTTCAATTTCAAAACGTTGTGAGTCATGTAGTGAGTGAGGGCAAGGTGTGTATATCTGGAATTAGCTACAGATGTTTGGGAGTACTGTATACTATTTCAAGTCTGCAATGGGTAGATAGCCAATTGATTGTTTTTATATGTTGAAGAAATGTTCTGCGGTTTCATAGATAAATGTCAGTCGTTCTAGGGTTCTTGGGATGCTGTGGCTCAGTGGTAGAGTAATTGTTCCCCAACTTGCTCACCCTTGAGCAAGATATTGAACCATCATCACTAGGTAAATGAGCATATAGTGTAGGCCTGCACAATTCAGCGGTACCTCGACATACGATCGCAATGACATATGATCCTTCCGACAACCTACGTAAAATTTGAGTCAGCATTTGTCTCGACATATGACAACATGCTCAAAAACGATTTATGACAGTGTCGCAATGCCATTGTTTTCGCACAAGACGTACGCACGGCGGATTATCTTGTGAGAGAAATCAACATGAAGAAGGTTAGTGCAGGTGGTGAAAAAAGGTAAAAGGTGACGCTTACCATTGAAATTAAGTTGGAAATGATCGAAAAATATGAGCGTGGTGTGCGTGTCAGTGAACTGGCCTGACAATACGACCAGAGTATGTCCACGAGCTCGACGGTCCTCCTTCGTTTGCCAGTCTTTAATAGTTGAGGTGGCTATCATTATTATTGTAACATGGGCAAGGAATTCACAAGCTTCCACTGGTTTTTAATCATTTATTTCAAAACTTGTGCAGCAAAACACGGCTAATGTCCCCCGTAGCAGACACTAACAACAACAGAACATGAAAAGAGAAAGTAAAAACTTCCCACTCTCACACACCTCTCTCACTCTTTTGTCAGTCACACTGTGCATTCAGGGACAGCATGCAAAACACAACTGCCAAAGTAGAACCAGATTTGTTATACTGTTATTAACATTATATTAGAATTCCGATTTGTATTGATAATTTATGTTTTACTATGTGTGATTGCTATTTGTAATTTTACCAACAGTATTAATTAAGGATTCAGGGTAGGTGTTTAGGCTTTGGAATGAATTAATTCAATTATAATGTATTCTTATGAGAAAATCCTGCTCGACATATGACCATTTCGACTTACCTGGAACGAATGAAATTCTTAAGAAGAGGTACCACTGTACAGTGGTACCCTTGGTACTTTGTGCCTTCAGTTCATCGAGGATTTTTTTTTTTTTTTTGATTAAAAAATAAATAAATAATGGCACTATTTTATAGAGCTGTCCCGATCTGATCATGCAGTCTCTCACTCTGCTCCTGCAACTTTTTTTTGGTCAGGAGTTGTTTATTAAAGTTAACAATGAATGACTGACATTAAATTTTGATCTTGCCAGAGACGGTTGGAAGACGAAACTTCAAAGCTCCGCATGTGTCAATCATCGTTTAACTTGTTAAACTGTTGCGGTGGCAACTTATTGAGTAGAAGTGAGCAGCTTCAGCGGATTTGAGCGGACTCACTCAATGAAGCATTTAATAAAGACAAGCATTTTTCTACTTTATTGTTGTTTAAAAATAATTTGGTGGGACAGTAACATATTAAAAACATATATTATTATTACATTTGAAATGCTTAAAAAACATTATAGTGAGTAGACCCCTCGCATTTCTGCAGATATTTAAGTATATTTTTTCATGGGACAACACTGGCAAAATGACACTTTGACAAAATGAAAAGTAGTCTGTGAACAGCTTATACAATAGAGTCAATTTATTTTCCTCTCAAAATAACTCAAAATATTAATATCTAAACCCCTGGCAATAAAAATAAGTACACCCCTTAATAAATACGTACATCCCTAAATGTCCAAATTAAGTACTGCTTGTCATTTTCCCTCCAAAATGTAATGTGACTCGTTACAGGAGTGCTGTCAGCATTGCTGCAGAGATTGAAGAGGTGGGGGGGTCAGCCTGTTAGTGCTCAGACCATACGCCGCAGTCTACATCAAATTGGTGTGGATGGCTGTCACCCCAGGAGGAAGCCTCTTCTGAAGACGGTACACAAGAAAGCCCGCCCGTCTCATCAGACGATAGGACATGGTTCCAGTAATCCATGTGCTTTGTTGACATGTCTTCAGCAAACTGTTTACGGGCTTTCTTGTGTAGCGTCTTCAGAAGAGGCTTCCACCTGCGGTGACAGCCATGCACACCAATTTGATGTAGAGTGCGGCGTATGGTCTGAGCACGAACAGGCTGACCCCCCACCTCTTCAATCTCTGCAGCAATGCTGACAGCACTCCTGTAACGAGTCACATGCCATTTGGGAGAAAATGACAAGCAGTATTCAATTTGGATATTTAAGGATGTACGTATTTACTAAGGGGGTGTACTCACTTTTGTTGCCAGGGGTTTAGATATTAATGGCTATATTTTGAGTTATTTTGAGGGGAAAATAAAATAACTCTTTTATATAAGCTGCACACAGACTACTTTTCATTGTGTCAAAGTGTCATCTTGTCAGTGTTGTCCCATGAAAAGATATACTTAAATATCTGCAGAAATGCGAGGGTTCTACTCACTTTGGTGATACACTGTATCTACACATATTTATTTATTTTTTTTAAATCATAGTTTGAGGAAAAAAGTGAAAAAACATGTCTTTTTGTATCTCTTTCCAATGCTAAATCTTAATAAGTACATAGAACACACAAAAACTAAAAAAAAAAATTGGGGGGGACTACTTCAGTTTTTCACTTATTGTGGTGGGATCTGGACCCCATTAATCGCAAAAAACGAGTGATCACTGTATATTGTTTGAACATGTCCATCGCGATATGTGCATGCGCAAGTCCTATTGCAGGAGGTGTATTTTTGTTTTATTATTATTATTATTATTTTTTTAATATGCAAACTTTTGTTTTGCTTCATAAAAGCAGCAAGTATGCAGCATCATAGCCAACAATCGTCATCATTCACAGTTGAACCCCCTGGATTAAACTATTATATACAGTGGGCAAATAAGTATTTACTCAACAACTAATTGTGCAAGTTCTCCCACTTTAAAATATTAGAGAGGCCTGTAATTGTCAGCATGGGTAAACCTCAACCATGAGAGACAGAATGTGGAAAAAAAACAGAAAATCACATTGTTTGATTTTTAAAGAATTTATTTGCAAATCATGGTGGAAAATAAGTATTTGGTCAATACCAAAAGTTAATGTCAATACTTTGTTATGTACCCTTTGTTGGCAATCACGGGGGCCAAACGTTTTCTGTAACTTTTCACAAGCTTTTCACACACTGTTGCTGGTATTTTGGCCCGTTCCTCCATGCAGATCTCCTCTAGAGCAGTGATGTTTTGGGGCTGTCGTTGGGCAACACGGACTTTAGACTCCCTCCTCACCCCATGGCGTCAAAATGATAACAAGAACGGGAAGCAAAAATCCCAGAACCACACGGGGGGACCTAGTGAATGACCTACAGAGAGCTGGGACCACAATAACAAAGGCTACTATCAGTAACATAATGTGCCGCCAGGGCCTCAAATCCTGCACTGCCAGACGTGTCCCCCTGCTGAAGAAAGTACACGTCCAGGCCTGTCTGCGGTTCGCTAGAGAGCATTTGGATGATCCAGAAGAGGACTGGGAGAATGTGTTATGGTCAGATGAAACCAAAATAGACCTTTTTGGTAGAAACACAGGTTCTCGTATTTGGAGGAAAAATACTGAAATGCACCATACCCACTGTGAAGCATGGGGGTGGAAACATCATGCTTTGGGGCTGTTTTTCTGCAAAGGGACCAGGACAACTGATCTGTGTAAAGGAAAGAATGAATGGGCCATGTATCGAGAGATTCTGAGTGAAAATCTCCTTCCATCAGCAAGGGCATTGAAGATGAGACGTGGCTGGGTCTTTCAGCATGACAATGATCCCAAAAACGCAGCCAGGGCAACAAAGGAGTGGCTTCGTAAGAAGCATTTCAAGGTCCTGGAGTGGCCTAGCCAGTCTCCAGATCTCAACCCCATAGAAAATCTGTGGAGGGAGTTGCAAATCCGTGTTGCCCAGCGACACTCTAGAGGAGATTTTCATGGGGGAATGGGCCAAAATACCAGCAACAGTGTGTGAAAAGCTTGTGAAGAGTTACAGAAAACGTTTGGCCTCCGTTATTGCCAACAAAGGGTACATAACAAAGTACTTAGATGATCTATTGGTATTGACCAAATACTTATTTTCCACCATGATTTAAAAATAAATTCTTTAAAAATCAAACAATGTGATTTTCTGTTTTTTTTTTTCCACATTCTGTCTCTCATGGTGGAGGTTTACCCATGATGACAATTACAGGCCTCTCTAATATTTTCAAGTGGGAGAACTTGCACAATTAGTGGTTGACTAAATACTTATTTGCCCCACTGTAAATACAATATAGTCATGGTGAGTCAACCGAAGTCTTACCAAACTGAGCTATTCAAGTCATTTTGTGAAAACTCTAATCGTTTTAATTTTGCAATACGGTATATATCGCTATATATCACAACCCCCCAAAAGTCGCAATGGCAGTTTTTTCCCAATATCGTTCAGTACTAATATAGTGTCAAAGCGCTTTGTGTGCCTTGATGGTGGAACGGCGATATACAACTATACAAGTCCATTTACCATTCTGCTCAGTGATGCTATTAAAAGAAAAAAAAAATTGTCACTTGCTCTTTAAATTTCACTCATGCAGTTATTAACTATGAGTTTTGGTCGACTTCTCTTTCCCGGCCACTAAAAAGCTGTACTAGTACATTCAACTTACTCAGTGGGGCGAACGAGGGGAGTCTTGCCCAAGCGGAGGATGATGGGTCCTCGTGGATTGCGGATCTTTTTGATGTCTGTATTCTTGAGAAGGGAGAACCGCCTCACCAAATTAAAACCTAAAAATGAGTTTTATCAGTAACCTAATTCATTCAAAGAAGAACATTGAAGAAATTTGAGTGTTTACACATGTCAAAAAGCATCACCTGTTATATTTTCCCTTGGTGAATGAGGAAATTTCCATTCTTCAACTTGTAAGGCTGGGCACTGTACATCTGGAGAGAGAAATAGTTGACTGAAAGTCGGACAAAGAATACAATTTGATTCATTCGTTATTCAGTTGACAAGGTAAGAACATAATGCATCTCAACAGGATTTAGCAGTCCACTTGTGATGAACATTGAACAGTGATCCAGAGAAAAGCAGGTAAGAATGGATGTGAGGTGATGGTACAAAATGCAGAGAGTAAAAGACATTGAGCCTGACGAAATGAGGTCACAATTGTCCTGAGAGAAACACAGCTCAGTATGACAGGTTGTCTCGCACTGCACTTGATCGACATGTTCTCACCTTGTCAAGGGGCGGGGGTAGAGGGTATAGAAGAAAACTGTTGCCTGTCAATTTAGCCTGACAGACTAAAGAGGGGGTTGGGAGGGTGGTGATATAGATGTGTTAAAAAAACTGGCAAATTGGAGTGACACATGTACACTGTGAATAGCTGTGACATGCAGTTAATTGAGCTCTTTGGGGCCGAGGATCATAGGACTGAGAAAAACACACATAAAAAAAAAAAAAAAACTCTTTTGTAAATCTTCAAATGGGGAAATGTCTTTCAAAAGTAACACTTTTATATAAAATATAATATAAAAAAATAACAAAATAATAATAATGGACTCTGGGTCCAAACTCTCTGTAGTTAAAGCTGCTAACAGGGGAATTTAACAGAATGAAAGTTGCGCTTTTCAACTCAGTTTCGCTTTTGATTCTAACTCAGAAGTAAGGCTTATTATTAAGGGAGTAATAAACACAAGAAGACAGATTGGAGCCTGAAGAAATAACCTGATTTATTAGGCCCTGAGAATAAATGTGCACCCATTTGATTTCTTGTTTCTCCAATTTAATAGAGTTAAATGTAATGGAAAGTTGGATGAAACAACAAGTGCGGGCAACGGCAGCACCGAAGCATGCCACGCCGCATGTAAGTCATGTCAAGGGCTAAATTACGATAGAAATTACAGCATAATTAAGATTGAGGAATTTAATTTACACCGACGCCCGCTGGTGAAGTCATCACCTATTCATCTTGACACCCTGCAGCATCTGCTCAACTTGGTGCCAGGACATAAGACAAAGAATCAAAGCATTGCACATTGCAGCCCGTCTGTATGCTTGGCGTGTCTTGTTATTGTTGTTGTTGATGTGCACAAATCAAGGTGTGGACAAGAAATGTCACATAAGCATAGACTGGTAAGCAGATAGGCTGGGGGTGGGAGGTGTGATCGTATAAAAACACAGTATTTTCAACTACCCCACTAATACTGGCTTCTGCAAAATCAGCACCGACTAAAATGTCATTAAGCATTTAAAACACTGCCAGTCAAAAAGACGTAACACATATAAACACAGTCTATATCCTCATTCAGTGTCTCCAAATTCTGGCATTTTGATGTCAAGAAATCTAACTTCTTTACTGCTTATCCTTTTTTATTCTTTTGTTTTTATCACCGCCTCGCCCCCATCACAGTGTCAAGATGAAAGCCTTGTCGGCCGTATAGAGATTATGGCTAGAGGGGAGCAAGAAAGACCGAACCAAAAATGATGAACAACAGATGAAGAAATGATGAGGCAAAGGAAAGATGATCAGTCTTTTTAACAAAAAAGCATAAGGAGGGGGAAAAAAAGGCATTTGAGATTTACAGTGGGGCAAATAAGTATTTAGTCCACCACCAATTGTGCAAGTTCTCCAACTTGAAAAGATTAGAGAGGTGTGTAATTGTCAACATGGGTAAACCTCAACCATGAGACACAGAATGTGGAAAAAAAAAAACAGAAAATCCCATTGTTTGATTTTTAAGGAATTTATTTCCAAATTAGACTGGAAAATAAGTATTTGGTCAACATACAAACAAGAAAGATTTCTGGCTGTCAAAGAGGTCTAACTTCTTTTAATGAGCAAGGTCTAACGAGGCGCCACTCGTTACGTGTATTAATGGCACCTGTTTTAACTCATTATCGGTATAAAAGACACCTGTCCACAATCTCAGTCAGTCACACTCCAAACTCCACTATGGCCAGGACCAAAGAGCTGTCGAAGGACACCAGAGACAAAATTGTAGACCTGCACCAGGCTGGGAAGACTGAATCTGCAATAGGTAAAACGTTTGGTGTAAAGAAATAAACTGTGGGAGCAATTATTAGAAAATGGAAGACATACAAGACCACAGATAATATCCCTCAATCTGGGGCTCCATGCAAGATCTCACCCCGTGGTGTCAAACTGATAACAAGAACGGTGAGCACAAATCCCAGAACCACACGGGGGGACCTAGTGAATGACCTACAGAGAGCTGGGGCCACAGTAACAAAGGCTACTATCAGTAACACAATGCGCCGCCAGGGACTCAAATCCTGCACTGCCAGACGTGTCACCCTGCTGAAGAAAGTACACGTCCAGGCCCGTCTGCGGTACGCTAGAGAGCATTTGGATGATCCAGAAGAAGACTGGGAGAATGTGTAATAGTCAGATGAAACCAAAATAGAACTTTTTGGTAGAAACACAGGTTCTCGTGTTTGGAGGAGAAAGTATACTGAATTGCATCCGAAGAACACTATACCCACTGTGAAGCATGGGGGTGGAAACATCATGCTTTGGGGCTGTTTTTCTGCAAAGGGACCAGGACGACTGATCTGTGTAAAGGAAAGAATGAATGGGGCCATGTATTGAGAGATTTTGAGTGAAAACCTTCTTCAATTAGCAAGGGTATTGAAGATGAGACGTGGCTGGATCTTTCAGCATGACAATGATCCCAAACACACAGCCAGGGCATCAAAGAAGTGGCTTCGTAAGAAGCATTTCAAGGTCCTGTAGTGGCCAAGCCAGTCTCCAGATCTCAACTCCATAGAAAATCTGTGGAGGGAGTTGAAAGTCCGTGTTGCCCAACGACAGCCCCAAAACATCACTGCTTTAGAGGAGATCTGCATGGAGGAATGGGCCAAAATACCAGCAACAGTGTGTGAAGAGCTTGTGAAGAGTTACAGAAAATGTTTGGCCTCCGTTATTGCCAACAAAGGGTACATAACAAAGTATTGAATGAACTTTTGGTATTGACCAAATACTTATTTTCCACCATGATTTGCATATAAATTCTTTAAAAATCATACAATGTGATTTTCTGTTTTTTTTTTTTTTTTTTTTTTTTTTTTTTTGCACATTCTGTCTCTCATGGTTGAGGTTTACCCATGTTGACAATTACAGGCCTCTCTAATGTTTTCAAGTGGGAGAACTTGCACAATTAGTGGTTGACTAAATAGTTATTTGCCCCACTGTACATGTCACTTAATGCGGTTGTTTAAAATGCAGATTTTATCGAAATACCCATTTGTTCTCTTAATAAATTAGGTAAAACTAGGCTAGACTTTTGTAATTAGCCAAAGAACTGTTCCAACAATATGATTTGACAACAAACATATACAGGTAGTCCTCGGGTTACGAACGAGTACCGTTCCTACCCTGGTGACATAACCCGAATTTCCGTGTAAGTCAGAAAAACCCTTTAAGTACCCCTAAATAACCCCTAAATCTGAAAATAACTATCCAAAAGACATGTGTTATATGCCATTGTAATGTCCTAGCCAAGACATTAGAGCTAAAGCCTGAGTTCTGCTTCTGCGCTGCGGTGACGGTGTAATGACGATGTAGACCCTACGGCGTCAACGAGCATTCGATAGTTCTGTGGCAGGGGAACGTGTTGCTCTGTAATTCACCGCCAAGCCACTAGAGGGGTGTGGCATTGTGTTTGTACGATTTTGGGGGACTATTGTCGACTTCCTCTAGTTGTCTTCCGGTTACACAATAATGCCAACGGAGGTGGAAAGCTTGAATGTGGATCTTCAGCATATCAACATTGAACAACAAATGTCGAGCATACAAATGTTGAGGACGCAGAAGACGGTTGTGGTGGTCTGTCTGACTGTTGATGCCGCACAGTGACTGGCAGTTTACAAATTTTAGCATCAGGTGGAAGCCAGCAAGCTGCGTTGTCCAGCGTTTTGTCCAATTTCTTTGCCGTGTCCTACAACCAGCCAGTGGGAAGCCATAGCAGATTTCTGGCAGCTATGGAACTTCCCAAACTGCGTCGGAAGCTTTGATGGTAAACATGTTATCATAGAAGTAATGAGGCATTCTCAATCAGTGATGATGTATCAAGTGTGTGAACACTCTGTTGTTGAAAATTAAACATCAAAACACCACTTTTAACATCAAACCTGTGCTTAATACTTCATATACCTGAAGTGTAAAATGTAAATAAGTCAGACTCACAGCAAACATATGTACACAATAAATGATAAAGTGCACCTACCAAAAAAAAACCGACATAAAATGATAAATGCTGGCAATTTTTGGCACCGCTTCGTGCAGCCATTCGCTTCTAAACACACACATACTTGTCTCGGAGATATTTCCATTTTTTTATGCAATCGCTTGCAATTTGGCAATCTTTATATTGTCTTGACGAGACATTGTAGACATTGTTTGTTGTACTTGCAGACCTCTTCGATGACACTCTCGCATGCTTGGTCCATTTTTGCGTCTAACACAACAATGTTTGAAAATGGCGGTGATTTTGCGCTGAACCGGAAACAACAGTCTGAGCGGAACAATCACAGTGAATTCGCGTCACGTCACCACGCGTTGACGTGACGCCCAGCCAGAAATCTGTGGAGGTGCACGTCAGGCTACGGCAGAGGGTCGTAAATTGGGTCTGCCTTGAAGTTGTAGGTCCGCCACAGAAGCATAACTTGGCCTAAAGTCCTAGCTAGACAGCGAGCTAAGCTCCGAAATGACAATGTCAGACATCCGTGTGGTTTTCTGAGTTTGTTAAGCTGCTCATGACATTAACACTTGCAGAATGAAACTAAAATAAAAATGGAATTAAATAAGTTTCATTTCCAATAACAGCAATTCAAATATGTGTTTATAACTACCTGCTGATACAGCAATAACAATCCACACAAACGATTAGCATGTATCAGTTAGCATCCACACATCATCAAAATCAATCACATAAACTAGCCCCAAGTATTTGACCACAATTGAAAACACACAATTAACAGTACAAACTAGGGTTGTTCCGATCCGATCGTTTTTTGCTCCCGATCCCGATCGTTTTAGTTTTGCCGATCCCGATATTTCCCGATCCGATTGTTTTTTTTTTTTTTTTTTGCTCCCGATTCAATTCCAATCATTCCCGATAATTTTTCCCGATCATATACATTTTGGCAATGCATTAAGAAAAACATGAATAAAACTCAGACGAATATATACATTCAACATACAGCACATGAGTACTGTATTTGTTTATTATGACAATAAAGCCTCAAGATGGCATTTACATTATTAACATTCTTTCTGTGAGAGGGATCCACAGATAGAAAGACTTGTAATTCTTAAAGGATAAATGTGACTTTGTATATTGTGACTAAATATTGCCATCTGGTGTATTTGTTGAGCTTTCAGTAAATGATACTGTAGCCATTTAACTTCTGTCCAAATGCATGATGGGAAGTGCAACCATGACTGTGCGTCGTGGTACCAATTGATATATCTTCTCTGCGTTGGGAAATAACATAGGGTGTTAAGAAAAAGATCAAAGACTACGTTTCTTCCCCACATTGCTTCCCACGATTATACTAATTGTTGGGAGAAGGATTGTAAGGTTTTAGCCATTTTAAAAAAAGGCTCCAAAGGCTGCCAAAATTCACTCTACTCATTTAACGCTGCCTTTTAGCTCTATATACTGTATGGGTAAAACATTATAGATTGAATGTGACACTGCGTGAGTGGGTCGTGCAGCGCATGTGTTAATTGTGTTAATTATTGTAACGTGATAAATGTAAAAAATATTAATTCTCGCCGTTAACGCGATAAATTTGACAACCCTACCTTAAGCTTAAACTAAAGACTCTGGAAGCGTGTAACACATTATGTCTGTAACGTTAAATACAAAATAAATAAAAAAATAAATAAATAAAATATATATATTAAAAAAAATATATATACTAAAAAAAGGCATGTCCGATATTTTTTTGCCGATTCCGATACTTTGAAAAAGACGTGGTCGGACAAACGGTGTTATATTCAGGTGTTGCGTCTGTGGATGTTTCACAAGCAACAAATGTGTGCACAGGCTTGCAGCTGCCATCATTCCCCTGTCTCTCTGACTCGGCTGTTCAACTGCACTCTTCTTCGTGTGCGCAAATACGTTCTTCTTGTGGGACTGGAGACAAAATGGTGGATGAGACTCAGGCATCATAAAGTCGAAATAACGTACATCGTAACCCCGAGACGACCTGTATTTTATTTCAAAGAGGTATATGACACAAAATTTGTACAGTGTCCTTATCATCTACTGCCTTCTGGCAGGGGTCACTGAAACCAACTAAGTTGCACGATTCCCTTGGAAGATAAACTTGGTAAGTATGTATTCATTAGAGAGAGGAGGTCAGAAGTTTGCTCAGACCACAAGGTTTTTAATAAGGAAGGATACTGAGCTATTGAATGTGCATAACAGTGTGCCATTCACAGATAATTGGACTGGGCTGCTGATCAGCAAAAAGTCTTTCTCTCTCAGATCTTTCCAGTAGCCCGGGCTATTAAAGTCATCCAACCCATGCAGAGGGGAAAAAGGTGTTTGATGTGAGATGTAGTTGAGTCACTACAATCATTCAACATTGTCTATATTAGGCTAAATGAGAGGGGAAATGACTGACTATAAAAGTAGTAAAAATGGAGGTGGAACTTCAATGGGAATATATCTCAGGGAGTATCTGATACAAGAGTAAAATTTCTGGGTTGTTTTCCAAAGAAAACTAGGAAGAACAATGCATTACTGGTGGGCTTAGTCACTGGGTCAACAAGTTCATGGAGGAATCAACCCAACTTCTAGTTGAGATTACTATTTAGGACATCTGTAATCAAGAGTTGTCTTTATGAAAAAAAAAAACCAACTTTTTACCACAAAGTTCATTGTACTGGACAGTGGTCACACTCAACACTGCAAAGGCAGAATTAGATGTGGCCAAATTTCCTTTAAAGCTTTTCTATTCTATGGACATCTAAAACCATGATGACCCTGCATCAAAATGATTACAGAGAAGCTCATTCAAAGTATTGTGAAAGCTGCTGATTTGGATTCAGGATATTTGAAGAATGTTTAATTTCCGTGCACAAGAAGGTCTTGGCTTTCTTTGGCGACACTTTTCAGATCTTATCAGTTTTTCAGCATTTTGCTGCATGTGAGGTCTGGACACTCTCAGTATTCATTGCTGTTCTTCAACCAGAATATATCTAATCAACATACATTTGTGATCCAGTTATCAACTGGAAGTTCTACATGCCACAATTGGGTATGTGAACGATAATTTCCGCAACATAGTAATCCGCAGTATGGAGAAGCCATTGAAGTTGAACCAAATGACATTAAAGGCTGGAAAAGGCACCTCAGGGGAGTACATAAAGCATAATCTGAAGGTCATGACTAAGACTTTAGTTTTATATTTGCATTAGTAATGTTACTGTTGGTACACATAGCAGCAGAAAACACTATGCATCGCAGTTTATACACTGACAAAAGAAATAATTTCAACATAAATCTTAACTTCAGACCGCAGAGAGTCTATAATGCACAAAAACATATCACCTTACCAAAGCAGTTTGATTTGCCCGAGAGAACCAGTCTCTCAGGCTGATATGCCGCAGTTCTGCAGCACGATTCCTCAACAGTGGTTTTAATTAAACCTGCTCCCCAGATGTAATGTCAGCAAATTACCAGTAAATTGAGATTTGGATGAGTCAGAGGAATAGTTGGGACAATGTTTTTTTGTAGCTTGCTCTAGCAAAATGATGTGGCTGCAATTGAATCCGTATTTCCTCTTAAACTTGGACGGCAAAAGGGGACTGCAAGCTGGCGTGGTCTCGTCTGACTAGGCAATGATGAGGGGGCTCCCGAGAGGGGTTCCTAGAAGCTTCTTCTGGAGCTCCATAAGCTACAAGGGGCTGACGTTGCACTCAAGTGATATCACGGCTGCGCCCCCAAAGAATACAACAAAGAACCCTGACTGTTTAGAACAAAATACATATCATACAATAAAAACGGTGCTTAAAGAAAATGTCAGTCAATCAAGCAGACTACAGGAATGAATGATGGTTCACGAAGAGAAAACCAACCACATATTTTAGCCACAGACTGACCATCTTGCCACTAACAGCCAGCAGCTGAAACAAAGTAAGCCATAATTATATTCCATATAACAGGAAGCATTGAGCCACATCGGCTCAGGGGTTATAAAAATGAACCAGTTGCTCAAGCACTACTGCTTTATGAAACATTTATAGGCTGGTCTTTTAATGAAGTTACTCGAGATGCAATTCTTTGGAATAATTAAAGATAGTTTACAGTCTGTATTTAGAGTTTTCGGTCATGTGTTGCAGCAAATCGTGGAAAAGGCATTGTGTGCTACGGGTTTCATATTAGTCAACATACTGAGCAATATCACAGTGAATTTAAATGATGTACTACTAAAGCTCATCAGGATGTTTTTATCTGTGAAGCTCCGTTATCATAGGCGGAGTTTGACTTTTGTGGGAGGAGGGGCAAGACCTGTTGATGACACGCAGAGAGAGAGAGAGCGAGAGCGAGAGATGCGCTGAACGCCCCCCCCGGGTGCCTTCCCCCCCAGGGCTGGCTGGGTGGGAGCCATGGCTCTAGGTTGGTGCCTGCGTGAAGTCTCCACTCATCTATGTGGCTGTCGCGTGCTTGGTGGGGCTCGCGTGGGGCTGGATGTGATAGGGCGCACTCAGGTTGGGGTTCCCGGTGGCGATGGGGCGGCGTAGGGTCGGTCGCCAACGGGCTTACACTCACAAGGGATTCACATGATTATTGGGTTCTAGATCACACTGTACACTGTTTTGTGTACACTGTACACTGTTTTGTGTAGTACACTGTTTTGTGTACACTCTACCCCTTTCGATCACTTAGCTTATAGACTCCCCCACCCCCGTCCCCCTCTTTCCCTGGTCAACAGGCCCCCCACATGGTGTCAACCGGAAATACATCTAGCCGACGATAGCACCAACATATTAGTAGTTAATGTAGACGTTCAATGTATTTCTTGTTGTTGTTTGTGTTTTTCTTTCTTCTCTTGTGTTTCTTTTCTTCTGTTCCCCCATAACCCCTTCCTGTTCGCTGCTTTGTCATAATAAGCGAGGTATGTTGAATGATCACAATGGGAGTATGTCATACTTTCAATGTGAAACATTAAAACTGTTCACACCAACCGGGCACTTAGACTTCTATTCTCCGTGTTAATCAGCTGAACAGGACAGGTTTGTAATAAAAAAAAAAAATGTTTAAAAAAAAGGACAGGACAGGACAGGACAGGACAGGACAGGACAGGACAGGACAGGACAGGACAGGACAGACAGACAGACAGACAGACAGACAGACAGACAGATAGATAGATAGATAGATAGATAGATAGATACATAGATAGATAGAGTGTACCTGTATATACTGTTCGTTTTCAATCTTCGGTTCAAGCTCAGTTGTTGCTGAAGCCTTTGAAAGCTTAGGTTTAAAGAAATTCTAAATATCCATATTGCCTCCTCCGTGATACCATAGCAACTAGACTGTTTTCATTGCCTCATAGCACATTACACAATTACTCATTTCGAATGTTGTTACATTGGTGTAGTTGTGGGATAGCACTAGGTGGCGTGCTAGATATAACATGCTTTAAATTCACTTGAACCATTATTAGATGGTGATCTAATAAATATGCTCAGCACGTACTATGTCGAGCTTTGGTAGTACTGTGTGCAGTGACGTGTACTACATGTAAGTGGCAAAGCTTTCTTTGGGCCAAAGTAGTTTTGGCTAAGGAAAACAAAGGACCGTCCATAAGGTGCATCACATGAGCTGTTCAAAAAATAATTTTGAACAATTATGAAATACTTTGTAGGATTGGTATGAAAGGGCATGGTTACCTTTCTCACAGACACTGTATACCTGTTTGCATTAGTCTAACACATTCATTATAGTAAAGCATTTAACCATAGTTTAGGCAGACTACACTCCATGCCCTTTGACACAGTAAAGGGGACCAGCCCTCGCCTAATAAGGTAAGAAGACGTCAGCAACTCTTCGGTGGGGTCAGAACACCCTTGCCCTACCAAGATAACAAGTTGCTAGCTCGGCGCCTGAGACGTCAAGACCTGTGTCAGTTGCTGGTGCAACCACGAACCAGCCACGGAAGATGACACACGAACTTGACCGCCCAAACCTACCACAGAAGGATGATCCAAAGACAACACCCAGGCAAGCCTTCCACCCGGCCCACACCACCGCAGCTTTCAAAAGACTGAACATTTAGTTAACAACTGTCGCTTCTCGGGAACATTCTGATGTATCCGTTGTTTTGCTGACCCTGGATTCAGTATTGCCTCTCCGTCGTCCGTTTTTGCCTTGCTTTTTGATCACTGTCGACGAATAAATTGCCAACTTGTTCCCGGTGAGCTTTCTTTAAACCGTTCAAAATGGAGTCAGTACAAAGGGTTAACACCGGAGTGAACGTGTGGAGTTTGGCCTTCCTGGCCGACTTGCTGGAGCTGCACCAGGGGAACGCCTTCTGGTTAGGCTGTTGCTGTTCCTGCGGCTTGGCTCGGAGGCCGAATTCCTTCAGTATGCTAAGCAGGCACCATTGACTCGCGCTAGCTTAGCCACTCCAAAGCCCTTGAAATAACAAATAACTGACAAACTGCTTGGAAATTTTTTTAAATTAATTCCACTGACTAATTAAAGCCCCACTACTTGAAGATTAAGCCTTACGTCAAAAATTCGGAAATTCCCCTTTAATTTAATTAATAGGAAAGTCAACATCCAATGCCATTTCTCAGACACCGGGCGGGCACTACCACCACCCTTTCTCCACCCCCTTTCAATCTCCACCTATGCTACATTCAGCTTTTAATGTGCAATGACTGTTTTTTACTTTATTTGTATGTGTTTGTTTTATCTTTGAAAGTTAACTTATTTAGCTGTTTTATGGTATGTAAAGCACTTTGGTCTCCTTTGCAGATTTTTTAAATGTGCTATACAAATAAAGTTGATTGATTGATTGATTGATTGATTGATTGATTGATTGATTGATTGATTGATTGATTGATTGATTGATTGATTGATTGATTGATTGATTGATTGATTGGAGAAACATATCCAGATGTTAGAGTAACAAAGTTTTCTCCACATAAAATACTGTACATACTGTTTGTAGGATGCTCACGTTTACTAGTTCAAATAACGATTAAATAACATTTTTGAGTAAATATTCATAGGAACAAACCATATGAGGCTCACCTTGATCTGATGGAAGCGTTTCACATGATCTGAAGCTGATGGCCAGCAGAGCCAGGCAGGAGCAAAGAAGCCACATGGTTTCACACACCTTGCCTCACCTCAGCCACCACCTGACGAATGAACAGATGCAAAATCAAACTTTTTTTTTTAATATTCATCTGCACACCCCATACGCGTGTTTACAGTTACAAAATTAGGCTCCACTCTGTCAATTTCGAATTGATGTTAATGTTTATTTATGAGTTGGTCGTAGTCAATGTGTTAATTATGTACTATGACTCAGGTTTCGTTAGCAGCATATGAATTAGCCATAATGTCCCTCATTAGGGAGTATTTGTCGATCAAGTCTGACCAGCATCATTATCCCATCCATCTGCTTGGTCTTCTGACTGGGCTTCAGTGACATAAAAACATACAAGCATTACCAGGATGACATGAATGTGCATCTGTAGAGCAACAACACATTTGAGGAATATAATTGAAACTGGGTTTAATGAAGTAAATGTGGAAAAGATAATAATTGTTATGTGCACTTGTGGGTCCAGGCACACACACAGACAAAAAAAAAATATATGGACTGTCTTCTCCATACAGCAAAGTCCAAATTCACTTATGCCATTCCTATAAAACCATTTATATTCAGGTTCCACAGTCCCCTTACCTTTTTCCGAAGATAAACATGACAATGCACATACATAAACACAGCATCCATCCACTCTGACTCACATTAACACATCACCAACTGACCCGGATTTGCCCTCAGCATATGTGAGAGACATATACAGTAACTCTGCAGTGTTTACAGTTACACCGGAGCCCTCGAGGCAGGTGAGCGAGGAAACGGTCTCCCGTCAACACACCTGTCCTGTCTTCCAGGAGCAATGACCTCCACCTATGTGCCCCCTGGGGGTTACATAATGTGGTCCTGTCAGCACCGGCATACCTTGTGAATACCATTTAGCATGACCTAAACACCTGCTGCAATGCATCTTGGTGCTTCTGGCTATGTATTGCAAACTGTATAAAGGAAAATGTTATCAGTCTAACGATCATTTCCATGTATCTATAATACACTGTCAGCTGGATCCATAAGTAAAATTATACTGTAATTATTTTGTGATAACCAATTATAAGACCAAGTAGTTTCCTGCTATTTAATTCAAAGGTAAACATGAAGAGGGAAAATACCAAATTTAACTCTCAGAATTATATTAGGGCCCTGATCCTTCAATACAATTTGATATAGATGTTCCTAGCTTCTCTTGGCCCAGATTTTGCATTGTGCATTCAGTTTATGTTGCTGTTAACTCAGGTAAACGTCATTGCCTTATTTGTGTTGTTAAAAAGGGCAGCTTTCACTTTCAAGGCTAAATTGAATGTGTGGGCACAATACTGTATTTTCACAGACATCGAAGTTACAATCCACCCCTGTGCACAACAGTTTCATTGCAAAATGACAGTAAGGGAAACATCATGAAACTACATTTCCCCCTGCGGCACGGTGTGCAGAAGGTTAATCAAAGCCTCAGATGGCTTTTTGAGTACTCTAAACCTGCAGCCATTACAGGTGGCCAGATACCACATAATCATAATAACAAGTAAATTCACACAATACATAATTCATCGTATTCCCGAGAACTGAGATTGATGCATGTAAAACAGCTCATTGCTTTCATTTTCTGGCAAGGATCCAAATGATTTTTTTTTAGGATTCCTCGCATATTGCAAATTACTTTTGTATTTATTTGTTTTCCTGCCACTACTCGCTGGCCAGAAACGATAAAATTGATCCACTGCACTTGACCTCCATGAAGTACCTAAGCAAACAGAAAATCATCTCATTGGTCACAGTTGAAGAAGCCAGTAAGAAAACTGAGGAAATGTGGATGCATAGACTTCATAATGATATTGACAGGACACATTGCCCAGACACTACGCCACGCCTTCAGGTAGGGGCCCGTCCCACACGCCAATTCAGTCAAAGTTGGTCGCAGTTATTCTCAAACACATGCAGCGATCCAATGCCAAATTTAGGTTGAAAAAGTACAAAAGCTGTACCGCATACAAACAGGAAGGATTGTCTGAGGAGTGATTTGTTCGAGGATTCAAGGTAATCATTATATTTTCCGTACCATGCATGCATTTTGAAACGTTGTGAAAAAAAATCAATGGGAGAAATTAACTGCTATGGCATTGGTGTCATAATTCGCAATATTTACGTAAAATTTTTTGCTTTTAACCAAGAATCGAGACTGTTTTACGTTCATATCTATAAAGAATTCAGGGATTTACGCATTTATTCACAAGAATTTTCAACGTAAAAGCTCTTTGTGGTGATAAGGCGGCGCCACAGTGGCTTAAAGCCCAGCAGCACATTCAACATATTTACGTAAAATAAATGCTAACTTCCCGTTTTTTGCTTTTAACCAAGAATCCAGACTGTTTTACGCCCGAATCCATAAAGAATTCGGGGATCTAAGCATTTATTCACAATACTTTTCAACGTAAACGACTCTTTGTGGTGATAAGGCAGCGCCACAGTGGCTTAAAGACTAGCAGCACATTTAAAATATTTATGTGAAATAAATGCTAACTGCCCATTTTTTTGCTTTTAACCAAGAATCAAGACCGTCTTACGTCCTTATCTATAAATAGTTCTGGGATTTAAGCATTTATTCACTAGAACTTTCAACGTAAAAAGCTGTTTGCGGTGATAAGGGTGCACCACAGTCGCTTAAAGACTAGCAGCACCTTCGACATATTAACGTAAAATAAATGCTAACTGCCCGTTTTTTTTGTTGCTTTTAACCAAGAATCGAGACTGTTTTACGTCCATATCTATAAAGAATTCAGTGATTTAAGCATTTATTCACAAGAATTTCCAACGTCAAAAGCACTTTGTGGTGATAAGGCGGCGCCACAGTGGCTTAAAGACTAGCAGCACATTTGACATATTTACGTAAAATAAATGCTAACTGCCCGGTTTTTTTTCAGTTTTTTTTTTTTTTTTTGGCTTTTAACCAAAAATCGAGACTGTTTTACGTCCATATCTATAAAAAATTCCGGGATTTCAGCATTTATTGACAAGAATTTTCAACGTAAAAAGCTCTTTGTCTCGGTCAGCTTTGACGGAGACAGGGACCGCACCCCGTCAATATATTATGAAGTTTATGGTGGTTTCAGCCAATTTTTTGGATAGCAGTTCTGTAAATTCAAGGGTACCGTATAACAACACAGCATGTCAATAAGGTAATAGCTGAACAGGTCATCATATTCTGTAGCTGTTTCTACACTCAACCAATTAAGAAAAACTATCCTGTTCAGCAGATTTCCATTGGATTAATTACAAGCCCCTTTGGGATTGATACAACAGGTCTTTGCCCCAAGATAGATGCAAGTTTATGGGCTGTTTCTTGAGAAGACATCCTTTCAAGTAAATAATTTAAGAGTCTCACAAAAATTCAAAGCTTAACGGTAACAGGCCTGGACTCGACTTACCATCAGTTACACACTTACTACCGCAATGCATTAGAGTTTGAACAAACTAAAACCCAGATCCCTTCAAGCTATCAGAGTTGGTCCTTAGGCTACATGCAATAAGTGGGAGAAATAAAATATTACATACTAGCTAAAGCAATATCTCAAAGTGTGCTGCACTCAGGATAAGCTGAGGCAAGTTTTCAAGAGTCTTACATTCTGGGCACTGTCCAAGAGCTTGAATATTCAATAATGAGAAACAGGCCGGCACATTTGCAGGGGAAGAGGAGGGGAAAAGGCAGGACAGTTAATCGCAGACAATCCTCTGAGGGAGTCTACTCCAGAATGTCTCAAGTTACCAAAGCCATGCACACTTTCAATATGTCTACTTATAACATGAAGAAGAAAAAAAAAATCGTCTCATGACATAAGCTGGTTGGCCCAGGGCCCATGATATGCATGGGTGGTTGAGCCTCCCCAAAGGTTTCTAGGCTGATTTCTGATGAAATATTCACTGCTGACCCAAATAAACAAAGGGTCAAAGGGGTAACATATTTTGCTGCAAGCCCTAAACAGAAGCTACTGACGCAGTTACCGGATTGCCCACAGCCGAACACTGCATGGGTGGGCAACAGTAAGTTAAGGATAAAATGTGACTTTAAATTAATGACTACAAATGAGTCATATTCTCATGGGTGCATAACACTGGGTCAACAGTCCCTGGAGATATTGAGCTCAAGAGTAACTTCTCATTTCAGTGAAGCAGTGATAATTTTGCAGGAGAAAATGCAAATGCTGAAAACTCAACACCCCAGGAGAGTACAAGGAATGGGGTTGCATGGTCACTGATGTAAAATCCAGCAAACATCGAGGCACTTCCTAATGAAAAAAACATATGTGACTATGATAGCAACACTTTTACAAGGTAGTTTAAAGCCGGACATTGCTGTTTAGTCTTCTTCTATCCTTTGTGCAGTGATTCACACAGACTAATGTCACTATGCCACAATGTGAGTCTTTTTTCCATGCTTCCATAGCCTGGAAGCAAGCCTGAGTCAGCAATAGCCACATGCATCTTGTCTACATTAAATAAGACTTTCATAATAAAGTTGGAGTATAAGACACACATCAATTTAGCCAGTCACTCAAACTACACTGTAGGAAATAGAGGTACCATAAGCCTTACTTATGGATTATAATATGGGGCTCACAAGTTTTTATTGACATTTATAACCTGGTTGGAATAGATTTGTTACAGAGTTGTAAAAGATAAGAGTCAAGGGTCAAACAGTCAACCAATGGCATCATAGTGATTGTTGTTATTTTAGACCAAATGTGAGAGTACAGTGTCAGCCATGATATGACAGGCAATATACCCTCTGCACTCACATTAAAGTTGACAAAAAAAAATTTCCCCCCACTATTAGGTTGTACTTGTTCAGTTAAATACCGTGTTGTAAATTTAGTGATAGGACTTGTCGCTTGAATCGCTGTTTAGAAAACAATTTCCGGTGAACTCTGCAACGTTGCTGCTCTGTTTTACACATTGCTATTAATATGTCAGACCATTAAGTGCATTACATTCATTCTACATACCTTAAACTTTTGATTGAATCCACTAACTTGTAATTACACAAATCCCCCAATAAATGCATACATTTGCATGTGCATATCCGATGGAAGTCAAAAGTAATCCAGTATGTGGAGTTCGTTTGATCCTTTCTTTGACTTTTTGTCTTGAGGCGTCTTCCACAGAGAAAGGGAAGAGGAAAACTCACAGCAAGAGTGGGAGTCCAACTTTTCCCCTCCCCTCTCTTACTGCTGCTAATTCCCAACTCTGCCTCTTTTTTTCCTCTCTCTGTCTCAAATCTTCCCATGCGTGGCTCTGTTTCTTTTCTCTCAGTTTTTCAGAAGGGAGACCCTTGATGATGTCACCATGTCCATGCAAAGAGTATTTGTTTCTAACGTTACGAGTGTCTTTCCTCCAGGCCTGTGCCATCTGCTTACTCGTCCCTTTTCTTCTCATTGCTGTCTGCATGCTAAAAAAGACATTGTGCAATTCTGGCTTGGGTTCAAGCATACAGTATGTATAAAGATGATTATGGCTTTACAGCTGCTGCATTATGAAGAAGAATTCAGTCCATTGTAATGCATAAATGCATCACACCTACCTTTGATAGATGGCAAAGTCCTTTGCTTCCATATTGTTTATTGCTTGGTTATATTGAAGTGATCCATAGAGGCTCTAGATGCAACCCTAGGACCATAGAGAGCCTTTATCTTAATAGCCACATCAATTGTGTCTAGTAAATTGTTCAATAGGCAAATATCAAGTTGGCATTTATCTTGCGAGTCCCTGATGGTGTTCCTGTATTGCAAAGGAAGGGAGCTCATACCATATTTATTCATGTTTTATGTTGAGAGGGCCTCCATCCTTTGCAATTACCTTTAACCTTTAGATCACTATATATGTCAAATACTGTCTGGGGTGTACTGTAATAAAGAAAACCTGGTATAGTGCCTGGGGCCATGAGATTTTAAGGAGCCCCTAATTAAATTATAAAAGCTTATTAATAAAGCTTCCTTTAATCAAAAACAATTACCCTTTTGATTTAAATAAGAGATTTAATACAAAATGCTGAATGTGCCCCCACTTTCTCATGCAATGGACGATTCCAACGTCAATGCATGCAGGCTGAATTTAGGAAGACATGTAGAAAATGAAGCACGAATAAGGAATGCGAAAGCATCGACAATATACTGCAACTCACATAACGCCAAGAATGAGATTATCATAGCTGTCTGTATGCACCTGTGAAGCTTACGCTAGCAGTTTCAACAAGAATAGATCCAAATGCTTCACACTGCTCATACATTTGAAGCATTCAGACACTTGCCTGTTGGGACTAAATGTGTACGACAACCCTGATAAACATGATCATATATGCTTCACCATGAAAAGGGGAAAATACACAAAAACATTGCCATGAAGCATTGAGGACTGAGATGTCTTCAATAACTTTTTTTTTTTTTTTCTTCTCCAACTTTGCATCGGATTAGGTCATTGTACTGTCATGTGAAAAAAATTAGGACACCTCATTAAATACTTAGTTCTTTATTTAAAAAATGTTCACATATCAATGTCTGCTCTTGTTTTTCTTTATCACTGGAAAAGAAAGTGATTTAATTGCAGGTAAGCAACAAAAATTAACATTACTTTATTTATTAAACCAAATATATCAGCAAAAATGCATATTCTAACTGAGGAAAAAGTTAAGACACCCTACCACCTAATAGCTAGTGTTACCCGCTTTGGCTGAAATAACTTGAGTGTGACACTTTTTGTAGCCATCTACCAGTCTTTGACATTTGTCCAAAGAAAGTTTGCCCCACTCCTCAGTGCAGAATACTTTCAACTGTGAGATGTTTGAGGGGTTTCTTATATGTACAGCCCGTTTCAAGTCACACCACAGCATCTCAATGGGATTAAGATCTGGGCTTTGACTCAGCCATTCCAGAACTCTCCATTTCTTTTTCAGCCAGGTCTTGGTGGATTTACTGGTGTGTTTTGGGTCACGGTCATATTGCAGGGTCCAGTTTTGCTTCAGCTTTAATTTTTTTTTTTTTTTTTTACAGTTGATCTCACATGTTCCTTAACTCATTCACTCCCAGCCATTTTGACCGGAGCAAGGCCCTTCGCTCCTGGCCGTTTTACTGGATTTTGACTGATTTTGCAAGGCCCACAGAATATTCTGCTCTATTGCTATATGAACATGGAACCTACCAAAAGAAAGAATAGACTCTCTTCTTTCAGCAGAAAAAAAGTTAGTTCATATATTTTTCCATTCTTTAGAAATCAGCATTTGAAAATAGCTTAGTTTGAGCAATTTTCCCATTTCTGATAAAAAAAACCGGAGAAATTGAGCTTTTTGTGAGAGCATACATTTCAAACATAACTTTGACTTATACACAGCTATTTTTTGATTTACCGTAATTTCCTGAATATAACGCGCACTTTTTCCCCCCAAAATCAAGTTGTAAAATCATGGTGCGCATTATAAACGGGTACATGGATGGAGACAGAAATATATATATATTACATATATATATAAACCGATTTTTTTTTATTGACACGGCCACGTTGTGTTGAAGAAACGTATGCGGCGACCCGTTGCTGACCATTACGGTACGTGACGTCACCATTTTGTTTCGGTAATACTTCACTTTAATCGGCCGAATGATTTCGTCTGTGTTAAATTCTGGGTTTTTTTTCTCTTCATAAAGCACGGAATTTAGTTTCTTGAACTCATTTGAGTCAACGTTTATTGCAGCTCTGCAACTCTGACCATAACAAATGTAAGCACATATACTTCCTGTGTCCGTCAACTATATCTGTCCCTCAGGAAACTCAATCCCAAATAACAATAGTTCCTATTACTGTCGTGGTCACAGCGATGAGCTCTCACGGATTTCCGACTTACGTACTCACTTTCATTTTACCGTATCAATCCATGGAAGAAACATTTATTCATCATGATGAAACGAGCAAGTTATACAGCAGCCTTTAAAAGAAAAGTCACATCTGTTTTGTTTTCTCCTAGATTCTGGTAAGCTGGAGAAGTTGTCAAATCGTATTACCGTAAATATTGTCAGTTTATGGTAATTTTTTCAACTACCAATATGCTATGCTTGTGCTGTGTTTCACCAGTCAGTAAAATGACATTTCTGTATCTGTACACGAGCTCTGTTTTCTTGTATTCTTCTATTTATTGGTGCTAAAATTAGGGTGCGCGTTATAAACGGGTACAATATCTTTCCCTAGATTTTACAAGTAAATTTGGGGTGCGCATTATACACGGGTGCGCCTTATATTCGGGAAATTACGGTAGTTACATCCCAAACATCTGAATAATGTTTTCCTTTTACAACATAAGATAAACAACAAGACAAATAGAGCTTTTGATCGCAAAGTAACAATTTATTTACACATAACTAAACTATTGAACTGCTGAACTATTTGAGCACATAACAACGGGTAAGGCTTTCGGCTGCTCCCGTGGCTAATCTGATGAGTCTGGATCAAGATCAGTCTCACTTTTTTCAACATCTTCATCGTTGTTTTTAACCTCGGGCTAAGGAGTAACGCAACGTGAGGTCCGCAGAACGCGTGTGGATCTTGACGCTGTTGTGGACGTCACCGTCTGTCTCATCAAGATAGATTTTTTTGAATCCTTCTTTGGCGATGGTTTCATTTTCTTTTCAAAACACTCCTCCAGTGTTGTTTGCCTTTTTATTTTCCCGATCATTCTCCACATTTTTCTCAAATTCTCACATGTCTTCACAAGATCCCTCCAACTTCCGTTTCCTGACTTTTTCTTCACTTCCTTTCTTGGCCCGAGATGAGTTCTAACCAAATGCGCTACTGACCTTCAGTGGCCAGTTTTATTGCTTTAAAATGGGTTTTGAGCTTTGCGCATTATATTTTAGATAGATCGAAACCTATAGAAGCCTCTTGTCAAAAAAAAAAAAAAAAAACGCAAGAGACGTATAAATACGTTTTTGGGACACTGAAACAATCCAAAATAGAACGTATTTATACGTTTTTTGGGAGCAAATGAGTAAAGCACCCTCTGATACACGATAGAATTCACGGTGGATTCTATGATGGTGAGCCGGCCAAGGCCTGCTGCAGCAAAGCATCCCCAAACCATGACACTTCCCCCTCCATGCTTCACAGTTAGTATGGGGTTCTTTTCCTAGAATGCTGTATTGGGTTTACGCGAAACATGTCCTTTGTTCTGGTGTCCAAATAATTTAGTTTTAGATTCATCTATCCAAAGAACATTATTCCAGAAGTCCCGGCCTTTGTCTACATTCACTCTGACAAACATCAGTCTGGTCTTCATGTTCTTCTTGGAGAGCAAAGGTTTCCTCCTTGCACACATACCATGAAGAATAAACTTGTGAAGTCTCTTTCTGATTTTAGAGGCATGCACTTTCACATCAACAGTAGAGAGAGCCTGCTATTGGTCCCATAATGACATTTTAGGGTTTTTGGAGACTTCTTTTAATATCTTGCGGTCTGCTCTCAGGGTGAAATTGCTTGGACAGCCAGACCTGGGCCTGTTGGCAGTTGTTTTGGATGTCCTCCACTTGTAGACTATGTTCCGGACAGTGGAATGGCAGATTCTATATTCTTTTGAGTTCTTTTGAAATCCCTTACTAGACGCATAACCATCTACAATCTTCTTTCTGAAGGCCTCACACAGCTCCTTTGATCTCACCGTGGTGTTCTCTGTCACTTCAACAGACAGTCACTGTGGAAAGTATTCTGCGTTGAGGAGTGGGGCAAACTCTTTCTTCAGACCGATGTCAAAGACTGGTAAATGGCTACAAAAAGCATCTCACTGAAGTTATTTTAGCCAAAGGGAGTAACACTAGCTATTAGGTGGTAGGGTGTCCTAACTTTTTCCTCAGTTAGAATATGCATTTTTGTTGATTTATTTGGTTTAATGAGTAAAACAATGTTAATTTGTGTTGTTTACCTGCAATTAAATCGCTTTCTTTTCCAGAGATAAAGAAAAACAAGATCAGACATTGAAATGTGAACATTTCTTAATAAAGAACTGAATATTTAATCAGGTGTCCTAATTTTTTCAAATGACTGTTAGTGTGTGTTTTGTGTCACATTGTTGACAAATATGCAGTTGGGGGAAGATTGTGAAAGAAATTCTGGTGAAGAAAGGAGGGGTGTGAATGTTTCTTTTTCAACTTCTTGCCTCTTTCAATTGTCTGTTTCATTTGTCCCTTCCCAAGTCCACTCCTCCATCAGACTACCCTCCACCACATGGTCTATCATCCGTAGCGTTCGTTATATCAAGAGGTTCTCCCCATGTGTCGTTGCTCAACATCCGTACCCATTCGTTTCATTAGTAACTATCTGAAGCGTAAGAAGTGGATGGACTCTGGCATTGTCTTTATTGGCTCACTTATTTCCACTGCATGCTCTTGTGCTCCACTAAGAGGATGAGGGATGAGAGCTCAAGAGAGCAGGGAGAAAGGGCAGAGGACATTATCTGTGGGGCAAATGCTGCTAAGGGCTGTTGACAGGGGATTTGAGTTGAGATTACAAAAATGGAGCATTATTTTTGTTACTTTTTTTGTATCCTCTCCATCCAAAAACTCAGTCAATAAAGAAGGGAGATGAATAACAACAAATGTGAAACACTTCTTGCCCTTGAATTGGTGTCAGGGACCTCTGTTTTTATTACTGTCAGTATAAGATATGTGCACCCAATAAATTGACTTAATTTTCTCTATCAACCCTTCTTGACTGAATGTAAGCAATACCTCTATCAATAAAAATGTGTTTGTGTCTACGGCTGTTCTGCTCGCTGGGCTGCATTATTACAGCAATAAGACATGGAATAAAGTTAAAATGTCAAGCGGTGAGCGGAAAGACTCCCACTGCTGCAGCAAACCAGCATTTTAAGTTACAACATGATGCTGCAATCACAGCCAAGCGCATGCACTTTGGATTTAAGGCAGAGGTGAGATGCTGTATTATGATACTAAAGTCTAATTTGCTTGTTATGACATTCAGGGTGGTGGGAGAACAAATAAAGGTTCTGTAAAATGGAAAGAAAATGGTCATAGAAAGAGGAGCGGATGCTAGTTATTGTGGGAGAAAGGTAACAAAGATGAATTACTGGTAAAACTAGAAATCAAAGTTGAAGCCAACTACACGGAGAGAATGTAGACTAGCATGTGGACTTCATTTTGCCAACTGACACATATTCCCACACACAGCATTATGTCTCCCCCTCAACTCATTTTTTCCATTCTCAGAAAAAGTTTGAAAGGCAAAGACAAGCGGGAGGGTGAATAGAATATGCTGACTTGCTAGTGAAAGAAGACTGAAGACACAAAAGACTAACGGAAATACAGTAGTGGGTGTTTTTTCCATTTTACACAAGGACTTTTTTTTTCTTCATTGCGTTTTCCATTTTTAACTATTAAATAGTACAATATATGAGCCGCATAAAAAATAGTGGTTCTTTTCTCTGATTGTCATTGATGCGATCGTATTGTTATTTTCAGAGGCGGGTAGTAAAACGTTACATTTACTCAGTTAGATTTACTTGAGAAACGTTTTGAGAAAAATGTACTTCTAAGAGTAGTTTTACCACACAATACTTTTTACTTTTACTTGAGAAGATTTGTGAAGAATAAACACTACTCTTACTCCGCTACTTTGGGTTACACTGGAGTCGTTACATTACATTTTATATATGCCGACAGTAGCGCTAGCTGTTTCACCAATGAGATGTCGCAACAATAACACATGGCTCCATTATACCATTCAGAGGTAACACTGTTTTTTTCCACTAGAAGCACTCATCCTCTTTGGACGGGTAATGGGTCATAGTGTTCTGGTCTAAATTTGATGATTTTTGTGTAATCTTTTTGGGATAATACGGTCATGTGATAGGAACACATATTCAGCAGGGATCCCCAACCATCGGTCTAGGGATCGGTACCAGTCCATGGCGCATTTGCTACCGGGCCGTTGAAAAATAAAAATATTATTTGTTAACGACCGCAAACTGGTCGGTGCCGCTAGACTAGAGATTTGTGTACGTCGCCCTCTAGTGGTTAGCCGCCATTACTGGGATGTTTGCACACTTATAGCAGCCCAGAGTCAGTTAATGTAAACGGTAACGTTAGCTGCTGTTGGATGTGTGCTGCGGGCGGCGAAGTTTTTGGACAGCTTTTTTTACGGGGAAAAGGCCACCTGCTGAGCCAATAGAGGATCCTACAACTAAGTCCATCCTGCGTAATAAGTCTGAGGGGCCGTTTACATGATGACTCTCCGAGAATATGAAAATTTTCAAATTTGCATAAACATGGGCCCGTCTCCATTCGAACAATGTCGCAATTCCGCATGAAACCAATGTAGTATACATGCCAGGCCCTAGGGGGCAGTGCAAATTTACCAGGCAACAGCGAATGATGCACTTTGACCCTTGCCTGGCACGTCCAGACTGTTCTCTCTGTATTTTTCAAACACTGAGAGAATAGTCTGGGACCCAGCCAATTAACGGCCTCTCGAGCAAGTACAAAATCAATCGACAAATCAGATTCGTTTATTTGCGTGACGTGTTCTTAACGAGCAACATCACTCTTCCGCCTCGGAAGTATTCTCCACAACAACACAGATGGCGAACAGGAGAGCCGAGAATATGTTCCAATCCACGGTAAAATCAGTTTTAAATTACGAAAAACACATCGACACAAGTCATTGACAACAGTCTGTCTGGCGCTAGCCATGTTGAATAAACTCCGCTCTCCTCGTATGATTACTTCCGTGCGCAAGTACCTCGTCCCGCCCGTCGCTGATTGGTCCACTCCGCTGTCTGCTTGCTGTGGCTTGATCCGCCCTGGAAATTTTATCCGCTTAATGGTGGCCAGACTCAATAGCTGGAACAGCGGTGAGTCTGGTGTACCAGGCTTCTTTGACCCCACCAAGCTTCTCAGCCCGGAAAAAATATGCCCGCCCACTCCAAGCAATAGCATTTTTCTTTTGTTCAAAAAGGCAAAAAAATTGAAACATTCAACATATTTCATTTAAAAATATTATTAAAACAGTAAATTAAAGCCGACATTCCGCCATATTTGCTGTTTTTAATGTTTAGTAGCACCGCTGCACACGGCCAATGTGACGTGTACAAGTGCTGACGTTATCGGCACGGTCTCGCGCAGCGGGAGCTTTAGATATGCATGCGGAGCAAGCCCACCTCAATCCCACGCAATCAAATTCTTCCACTCTGGAGGCAGGATTCAGAATTTTTAGTCTTCGCCGACACCATACGCACGCAAGGCCATTCCGCTACTCAGTCATAGCGTCTTTGTGTCGCAGAGTCGCCATGTAAACTGCTCCTAAGGCTAGCAAATGAGGCAACAAAAGTGAATGCACTGAGAGCATCATACCTCATGGTGAACCGTCAACTTTTAGGAGAAGCCGCTGTTAAAAAAGGTTGATTCAGCATATGGTGAGTTACATTTTCCCTGCACTTAATGTTTGTTTTCAGCCCCATCGTGTAATTTTATATTTACTGTAATTTTCTGCCACACATTCAATATGATCTTTATTCCAGAAGCTCACAGTGGGTCCATAGCACACACACACACCAACAAATAGGAAAAGAACACCGTACATACGGAGACATAATAATAAAAGGAAAGGAAAAAAGAAAGCAAAACAGAACAACAAGGAAGCACTGGCTATCAGTGCACAACAAACAGGCTTTTGTGCCAATGGTGCCACAGGCTCGAACTAAATCTAAAGCTAATTGTAGGGTCTGTTAAATTAATTATAATGTTATTCCCAGACTCATTTAGCAGACACATGAAGCTATACATCAATTTTCTTAAAAGCGCCTTAAAGGTGGGTAATCCAGAGCTAACAAATAATTGACTGTCATTGCCGGTCTGTGAAAATAAGGCCGACATCACACCGGTCTGTGGTGCAAAAAAGGTTGGGGACAACTGGTCTATAGTACAGTATAATAATAAAAGTTCATAAAGATGAAGTGCTGAGAAAAAAAGTATACCGTTATTTTTTTTAAACTTTGGGTTACCCTAACCCTTGTAAGCAGTTACTCACAATGTTACTCAATACTTTAGTATTCTCTATAACAAACCCTTCTTTTACTTATACTTGATTAAATTAGACTTTTACATTAGTAATATTATTATTATTATTTTTAAACCTGTCCTGTTCAGCTACTTGACACGGAGAATGGAAATCTGAGTGTCCGATTGGTCTGAACAGTTTTAATGTATTACATGGGAGTATGACATACTCCCATTATGATCATTCAACATGCCTCGTTTATTGGTAGAAAGCAGCCGGCATTAAGGAATTATACGGGACAGAAGAAAAGAAGGAGAGAGAGAGAGAAGAAGTACAAACAACAGCAAGAAATACACTGACCGTCTACACCATTTTCCAATAGTGTTATTTATTTCCTGGCTTTTTTTCTGTGAAGAACCCAGAGAGGGTTATTTGGTTATTATCTATTTAATTATTAGTGTTATTATTATATTATATTATATTATATCATATCATATTATATTTAGGGCTAAGACACAAGACGGATATACAGTATACATTCAACATACTATACATAAGTACTGTGTTTATTATAACAATAAATCAACAAAATGGCATTAACATTATTAACATTCTGTTAAAGCGATCCATGGATAGAAAGACTTGTAGTTCTTAAAAGATAAATGTTAGTACAAGTTATAGAAATTTTATGTTAAAACCCCTCTTAATGTTTTCGTTTTAATAAAATTTGAAACATTTCCAAACAAAAAATAAACTAGTAGCTCACCATTGTTGATGTCAATAATTACACAATGCTCATGGTGCTGAAACCCATTAAAATCAGTTGCACCCAAGCGCCAGCAGAGAGTGACAAAACACCAAAAAACACAAGTAACAAATGGACATGACACTGTGCTTTCATTTTAATCTGTTTGAGAGGGGCATGTGTGTTAAATTAATTACCGCCCGTTAACGCGATAATTTTGACAGCCCTAATCATATTATATTATAATTTTCATTTTATTTACTATTGTTCCATGAAGAATCCAGAAAGGGTTATTTGATTGTGGCTTTCTGGAAAAAAATAAAATAAAATAAATACATTTAGGCACTCCTGCAATCGTCACACTTTTTCTGTTACAAACTGACCCGGCCCCTCATCAGAGAAGGGAAAAGTTATGTGGCCCTCCCAGGAAGAAGTTTGGAGACCCCTGGTCTACACTAACTATGCTTATGTTGGTGCTTTCGTTAGCCAGTAGTATTTCCAGTTGACAGCATGCGGGCGGCCTGCTGACTAGAGGTGGGAATCTTTGGGCACCTAACGATTCGATTACGATTCAGAGGCTATGATTCGATTATAAATCGATTATTGATGAACCCCCCCCCCCCCCCCCCCCGCTATTAGCTGCTTTTAATGTTTTGTACATTAGTTACAAAAACTGTAAAAAAAAAAAAAAAAAAAAAAAAAGCTCGCACGCTTAAATAAACGACTATTTCAGTATCAAGTGAACAGTTAAAAACAATAAATAATATACTCAAATCCCCATTCTGTATCAGCAGCTTTAAACTACATTCAATTAATTTAATGTCGTGAATCAACCGTTAAAGCTGTTAAAATTGCTCCCGTTATTCCATAATTTCCTTTTTGTCTACTTTCGACATGTGAAAGTTTTAAAACTATTTTAAAGATAGATTCAAGTCAATATTTTACCGATTTATGAGTATTTTAGATAAAAAGTTAATTAGGTTCGCTTGGAAGGTTTGCTACAACAGCCTTGCAGGGAAGTCTACTGCTTTAAAATGGTGGCCGTTTACTAACGCCTGCATCTAGCTTTCTGGACATGTGCTGCTATCGCCACCAATCTATTATGCATCTGGTCCTATAGAGTGTGTTTTACTTCTGCTTTACTTGACATATTTCAATAATCGGAATTTGGATGTTTGTGAATCGTTCTCGAATCTTCCAAGGCCGAATCGCGAATAATCTAAGAATCGGAAATTTCGCACACCTCTACTGATGACCATGGAAAAAAAGAAGATGGGGGGAAGAGTCAGAAAGATAAGTGATTCGGAGGCTAGAGTGTACACAATTCAGCCATGTGAAGTGATGAGATAATTATCAAGGGTTTATTAAATATTTGCTTATGCTCATGTAGTCTTACAATTATATAATCAATATAATCAATATAATCAAGGTTAATGTTTAATGCTTGCTAGAATAGGAAATGTTTTGTGTGATTATTAAAGTGTTTTGGGACATTTAAGAAATCATGATTGTTTTTTCATTTTATTCAGACGCCATTGCTTCATGAAATGTATTAGCACACATGTATATAATTCCACCTACGTGCACACACATAGCCAAACAAGTCCAAGGGGTGTGGCCAGCTTGCTTCCCCTTCCCTTTTAGGGCAAGACACCCATCTGTTGCTAGGGCCAATCCTCAATAAAAAGAAAGGGCGCGGGAGGGTTTAGGTTAGAGCAATTTTGGTGACTGTATAGTGTAATCTAGCATTTCACTGTCTAGTCCCTCCCGCTCTCCTTGCGAAAGTTCACAAAAACTGAGTGCCTTCTCTCCTTATTTTGGGTAATATTATAAATGTCTACCTAAGGACTGTGATTTGAACTTGACATGAGGTGTAGAACCCAGTATTTGTGTGGATCCCTTGTGAGTATGAGTATGCTAGCATCCTATTCTATGCTATCTGATCGCTAAGCCTGACACCGAGTTTTACTACTTGATATTATTTAGAAGTAACGCTACTTTTACTTGCGTAAAATTTTTGGCCACTCTACCCACCTCTGGTTATTTTGCAGGTATATCTATCGGTCTAGTGAAGGTATGAGCTAATTATTTGTGTTAAAGAATAAAGACTTTTTTTTTTTGTTGATGGAGGTTGAAAATAAATATCGAAAAGAGCTTAAAAATTAATTTGCCTTATAAAAATTGTTCCAAAAGAAATCAATTTATTGTATGTGGCATTGTTACTTCAGTAAGTGGGAAAAGTGAACTTAACCGTCAGTCGCAGCCAGGGTTGTAATACAAAATAGTTTTCACTTCATTGCTCTCGGTATTGCAGATGAGCAATGGAGCCAAACCCCAATGAAAAAAAAGTCCCTTTTCACATCGTTCTCTTTGTAGACCCCTGAAGTAATGTTAATTCAAAAGGCTCCAGACATTCAAGCGTATTAGGAGTGACTCTTTTGGCCTTAATTGCATCTGCATAGAAAAGCAGTCTGCTTTCAAATGCAAAACTGCACTTTAGGAGATTGCTAAAGCACACATGAAATGCATGCAGTGATAGCATTACAAGAACAAAAAATGTTTTTTGCACAAACAACCCACCATGACAAGGAGCTTTATAAGTCCATATAAAGAGAATATAAAAAGCACAATCGTCTCTTCGAGTGCCTCTATTGCTAATTCCCTCAGTACATAAAACACTTATAGCATACAGCTGAATAAAACTAAATGTTGAACTGCAAGCACACACCCAAGAACCAAATCGATTGGAGCAAAATCAGAGCTCTGCATCACATTAGTGGAACTTTACGCTCGTCATTAACACACGAGCAGCATCCGTAATAGCTTGCCAGTAAATAAAGTGTGTGTCTGCGTGTGTGTATGGGGGTGGCTTGGAGCAGCCTTTTGGCTAAAACCAAAAAATATCAACACAGAATAAGTATGAATTTTACAACAGTATTGATTGAATACTAAATCAGTGTATGGTTTTAAAGTAGTTTAATCTTGGTCTCCAGTTCTACACATCCCCAAAACACACCTTGGGCTAATCAAACTCTGTTGCCACCGGGATGGCGAGTGCACAAGGAAAGCAGTACTTCCAATAATTGATGCTGAGGGTTTAATGAAATCAATGGCTCATTTACACAAGGATCATGAGGGGGCACTGTGTTGCTCTCCATTTGAGGGTACACTTAAGTGACTTGAAAACTTAGGGGTTTGGAGCTTGGGCTTTGCAACTATTTGGTCAGCAAGTCTATCAGTGCAAAGGACACCCCTGTGGAGTTATAAAAAGTTGTATAAACACTGCTTTAAAACCAACAATTTGCTGAATTTGTCAATTGCACAGTTAGGTGGCTATTTGGAGGGAATTTGAGACTATCACGAACATTTCCAAAGTCATTTTTATGACTTAAGTATATTTTATATTGTACAGTTCACGCTCAAACCACTTCTTTATTTACTAGTACGGTATATGTGACAGCAAACCGTATACAGAGAAGCAGAGGAGAGAAAAATCTGGAATGAAGTTAAATGTTATAAAGGTAATAATATCATTTTCAGGAAGAAAAGTGACCAGATATTGCAGAAGGACATCGTTACATTAATAAAAGTCCCTAATTTGACTGGATTTGCTCTGGTGTTGACAACACTGTGCAGCACAGACAAATATACTGCAGAGAGTAAAATGAATTTTCCCAAAAGGATTTACAGTAGATGGGTTAAATTAACTACATTGAAAAAAAATAATAATTAAGTATGAAAAAATATAAATGTAAATATAAATATGTTTATTGATTATGTGTTGATTAAAATTGCATGGCATCCACCCATCCATTTTCTATACGCTTGACAAGGCCCTGGTCATTAGCCAATGATAGGGCACATAAAAAGATACAAACATTCTCACCTAGATTGTTATTCATTACATATGTTTTTTTTTTTTTTTCAAATTGAAATTACTTCCAGTTATTCATTTTGAATGACCTTTTTCCCTTCTTCAGACAATTGCACGAGTCACTATGATCTGAGTCACAAGTCCAGACCGATTCTTACCTGTTGTGGGAAAGTCGAGTCGAGTCACGAGGTTATGTCAAGTCAAGACGAGTCGAGTCTCGAGGTCATGTCAGGTTGAGCTGAGTCACAAGGTTGTAAAGACGAGTCCTCTCAAGTCAAAAGGTTGTCGAGCCAAGTCGAGTCACTGGTAAATCAGAGCCTTCACCATTCTTCCCCAGCCCACCATCAAAGCACTCAGGTTTAGTAAAGTAAAAGTAAAACTGCATTATAGTCTGCAGGGAAAAAACGGCATTACAATAGAAGTTCAGAATATTTGAAATTAGGATTAATCTTCGAGTTAGCACGAGTTGATTAGTCAGTGTGTGATTTTTAACAAATTCCAAGCATTTTTTCAGATATTTGTTTGTTTCAGGGCTTCGTAGTGGCTAAGCTAGTGTGAGTCAATGGTACAATCTTAGCATGCCAATAAAAAAATGATATTAACAGCTCTAAAATAGTCAAATAAATCGATAGTAAAATAGTAAACTAAATTAAAATAAATTTAAAAATGCAGATCATTGTTCGAAATACCATGCGGCGAAAACAATGTCACAACAAACAGACGTAATTAATTTCATTCTGCAGGACTATTTTGTAAATGTGTAATGTGACTACAATTAAGAGGAGTTCTTTGGCCACTCGTGCTCACGCTGCTTTTGGGGAAGGTGGGAAGTCGGACTTATCCGACTCGGATGGTACCAGTCGCGACCTCATACCAATCCAAGCGAATGTAAACAGCAAAGATGGCTGATTACGACAAGTCGTGTTTTGGAAAAACGATGGCTGACGTAAATAGCACAAACCGTAAACTGTTTTCTTGAGTTTTACTATTGACGGTCTGCTTTGTCTAGCAGCGCCATTTTGTCGAGTGACATCAGATTGAGGCAACTCGAGATGTCTGGGTACTGTTTTTTTTTTTTTTTTTTTTCGTCTTCGCATCTAGGAACTTCCAATTCGAGTGACGTTCCAATGATATATTTCCAGGTTGGAGGGTGGAAACTCCGACTTCCCACCTTCCTCGAATGAAGCATCAGTCTGCTGAGTTGACTGAAGGACGGCAACATGGTGGAATGTGAATTTAGATGATGTGGAAACAGAGAGAAGAAATAGGCAAAGGAAAGTTTCCACAAATTCCCTATCAAGAACGAGTCACAATATAAACTATGGTCCTTGCTGCTGGCTACAATAATAAAAATCAGCGGTGAAAAAAACGATGCGATATCACTCCGTCCCGCTCCCTGCAGAGCTGCTAGATTACAAATTTTGCTGTTCATACTACAATTATTGACATGCAATGATACGTTTTAATAACTTTATCCTGCAAACATCGCCAACACTATTGATTGCATGGGTCATTGACGATGATTTTCATGCATGCATATGTTATTTTTCATTGTCGTACTAAGATCGTACCATTAACTAGCGCTAGCTTAGCCACCCCAGAACCCTGAAAATAACAAATAACTAACAAACTACATGGAACTTGTTGAAATCAACTCCACCGTTTAATTAAACCCCCACTAACTGGAAGATTACCGGTAAGCCTAATGTCAAAAATTCAGAACCTCCCTTTCCAAGCAGATTACTGGCAGGTGGAAACCAATCTATGATCTAAGTGCTTCAGGTAAGCTTGTCGAGTCTCACAAGTCAAGTAGAGTCTCGGACCATCCTAGCTTAAACGGGTCAAGTCCGAGTCTGCGTTTTTTTTCTTCAAGTACGAGTCGAGTTGCGAGTCATCAAATTTGCGACTCGAGTCACCTCAAGTGCGAGTCCTTGTGACTCGAGTTCAATTGTCTGCTGCTCTTCTTAAATTGAGAACACGCATTCAGGTTCTTATGATAGCGCTAATTACACTGTACAAAAGCATCAATTTAAAAGAACCTTTACAACTGCTCACGCTTTCACTTGTTGTCCAGTCCATTAAGGATCTCAGAGGGCTTAACTCCAGCCTCTTCCTAACTCCTGCAGTGAAGACATACGCACTATCATAGCTGAGGATCAATGATGGTGCGAGAGAGAGCAATATAGAGGGAGCAGGTAGAGGAAGACATGAAAAAAAGAGTTATATATATAGATAAAGAAGAAAAAAGAACGTTCCGCAGTCCTTAGCTGATCGATTGCCTCCCAACTGGGCCTAGTAGCATTGATTGCTGTGTAAGTAGCTGCAGAGCTGTGGCTTCACACCCAAAGCCCACACACCAGTGCTGCAATGCTCCGATGACAGTCACATCATGTGTCATGCTGGTTCTGTGTCTTTAAAGAATTTGTTCAATATGTGTTACTTTTATATTATAGTCATAACCTGGCATATGGTTATATTTGCTATAATTTAGTACATTTGTGTCTTGAGACGTGAAATAGGCATAATTCGTTCTATGATCATACTTGTAATTACATATACAGTGGGGCAAATAAGTATTTAGTCAACCACTAATTGTGCAAGTTCTCCCACTTGAAAATAATAGAGAGGCCAGTAATTGTCAACATGGGTAAACCTCAACCATGAGAGAGAATGTGGAAAAACAAAAAAAAAAAAACACAGAAAATCACATTGTTTGATTTTTAAAGAATTATTTTGCAAATCATGGTGGAAAATAAGTATTTGGTCAATACCAAAAGTTCATCTCAATACTTTGTTATGTACCCTTTGTTGGCAATAACGGAGGCCAAACATTTTCTGTAACTCTTCACAAGCTTTTCACACACTGTTGCTAGTATTTTGGCCCATTCCTCCATGCAGATCTCCTCTAGAGCAGTGATGTTTGGGGGCTGTCGTTGGCCAACACGGACTTTCAACCCCCTCCTCACCACGTGGTGACAAAATGATAAGAGGAACTGGGAGCAAAAAAATCCCAGAACCACACGGGGCGACCTAGTGAATGACCTACAGAGAGCTGAGACCACAGTAACAAAGGCTACTATCAGTAACACAATGCGCCGCCAGGGACTCAAATCCAGCACTGCCAGATGTGTCCCCCTGCTGAAGAAAGTACACGTCCAGGCCCGTCTGCGGTTCGCTAGAGAGCATTTGGATGATCCAGAAGAGGACTGGGAGAATGTGTTATGGTCAGATGAAACCAAAATAGAACTTTTTAGTAGTAGCACAGGTTCTCTTGTTTGGAGGAAAATGAATACTGAATTGCACCATACCCACTGTGAAGAATGGGGGTGAAAACATAATGCTTTGGGGGTGTTTTTTCTGCAAAGGGACCAAGGACGACTGATCTGTGTAAAGGAAAGAATGAATGGGGCCATGTATCGAGAGATTTTGAGTGAAAATCTCCTTCCATCAGCAAGGGCATTGAAGATGAGACGTGGCTGGGTCTTTCAGCATGGCAATGATCCCAAACACCCAGCCAGGGCAACAAAGGAGTGCTTAGTAAGAAGCATTTCAAGGTCCTGGGGTGGCCTAGCCAGTCTCCAGGTCTTAACCCCATAGAAAATCTGCAGAGGGAGTTGAAAGTCCGTGTTGCCCAACGACAGCCCCAAAACATCACTGCTCTAGAGGAGATTTTCATGGAGGAATGGGCCAAAATACCAGCAGCAGTGTGTGAAAAGCTTGTGAAGAGTTACAGAAAACGTTTGGCCTCCGTTATTGCCAACAAAGGGTACATAACAAAGTATTGAGATGAACTTTTGGTATTGACCAAATATTTATTTTCCACCATGATTTGCAAATAAGTTATTTAAAAATCAAACAATGTGATTTTCTGTTTTTTTTTCCACTTTCTGTCTCTCATGGTTGAGGTTTACCCATGTTGACAATTACAGGCCTCTCTAATATTTTCAAGTGGGAGAACTTGCACAATTAGTGGTTGACGAAATACTTATTTGCCCCACTGTAGTTGTATCTCAAATTATGTTTTGCCTTTGAAATGAAGGTCTTTCTCAGGTTTGGCGTTGCACAGATAAATTGTTTTACATGTGATATTTTATGAAACAAAAAGAAGGGACTGCTTGATGAATCATTGCTGATGAGATTCCTGTCCATATTTACCTCAGATGTAAAGTGAAGAAAAGAGAGGCAAAAACAGGCTGCTGTCCAACATTCAATCAAGCCAAAGAAAACATTTTTTTTCAAGGTAATCAACATATTGACTTGGAGGAGAAAATGTTGAATAACAAGAAATGTACGCTCACAAACTAATGCCAAGGCCAATCGACTACTCAACAATGAAAAACCACCAGGGATTCTGAACCACTTAAAATCTAACTGGTTCTTCCACTGCCATGCGCCATCCCTCTTTCCAAAATCATCCTGCTGACAGGACAGACAAACGACACCGAAAACATAACCTCCTCGGACCTAATTAACTTCAGAAAACATGCTGGAGAACATTTCTTTGGGAAATCACATTTTGACATAAATACCTCCATACATGGGGGAGAAGGAACATTTGAGATAACGTGTTTACATGCAGGTTAGATCCTAAAGCAGCTCTGCTCCATTTAACCAGCCTCGGAGGTAATCCAAATTCACAAATAACTATATATGAGCATAAAGCAGGCTGCTGCAACTCCCGTGTAGGAGAGAACCTTTCAGGAGGAGTGTTTTTCTCCAGAAAGAAACAGGTTAGACGATTTGATTTGTACATTTATTCTCATGATAAAGTTTGTAGCAATGTGACATTTTATATGTATGTGTCTATGTATGTATGTACAGTATGTATGTATATATGTATGTATGTTTGTGTGTGTGCAGTATGTATGTATATATGTATGTATGTTTGTGTGTGTGCGGGTGTGTGTGTGTATGTATGTATAGTGGGGCAAATAAGTATTTAATCAACCACCAATTGTGCAAGTTCTCCTACTTGAAAAGATTAGAGAGGCCTGTAATTGTCAACATGGGTAAACCTCAACCATAAGAGACAGAATGTGGAAAAGAAAAAGAGAAAATCACATTGTTTGATTTTTAAAGAATCTATTTCCAAATTACAGTTGAAAATATGTATTTGGTCACCTACAAACAAGCAAGATTTCTGGCTGTCAAAAAGGTCTAATTTCTTCTAACGAGGCTCTACTCGTTATCTGTATTAAATGCACTTTGTTTTAACTCATTATCGGTATAAAAGACACCTGTCCACAACCTCAGTCAGTCACACACCAAACTCCACTATGGCCAAGACCAAAGGACATCAGAGACAAAATTGTAGACCTGCACCAGGCTGGGAAGACTGAATATGCAATAGGTAAAACGCTTGGTGTAAACAAATCAACTGTGGGAGCAATTATTAGAAAATGGAAGACATACAAGACCACTGATAATCTCCCTCGATCTGGGGCTCCATGCAAGATCTCACCCCGTGGCGTCAAAATGATAACAAGAACGATGAGTAAAAATCCCAGAACCACACGGGGGGACCTAGTGAATGACCTACTGAGAGCTGAGACCACAGTAACAAAGGCTACTATCAGTAACACAATGCGCCGCCAGGGACTCAAATCCTGCACTGCCAGACATGTCCCCCTGCTGAAGCCAGTACACGTCCAGGCCCGTCTGCGGTTCGCTAGAGAGCATTTAGATGATCCAGAAGAGGACTGAGAGAATGTGTTATGGTCATATGAAACCAAAATAGAACTTTTTGGTAGAAACACAGGTTCTAGTGTTTGGAGGAAAACGCATACTGAATTGCATCCGAAGAACACCATACCAACTGTGAAGCAATTGGGTGGGGGGGGGGGGGGGGGCACATCATGCTTTGGGGCTGTTTTTCTACAAAGGGACCAGGACGACTGATCTGTGTAAAGGAAATAATGAATCAGGCCATGTATCGAGAGATTTTGAGTGAAAATCTCCTTCCATCAGCAAGGGCATTGGAGATGAGACGTGGCTGGGTCTTTCATCTTGACAATGATCCCAAACACACAGCCAGGGCAACAAAGGAGTGGCTTCATAAGAAGAATTTCAAGGTCCTGGAGTGGCCTAGCCACTTATTTGCACCACTGTATGTATAATCACTTAAAACAAATAATGTACAGTATACCATATCTTTTTTGGAGTGTTTGATGGTGGATTTAAACATAGGATTTGCTCAGCCCAGAGTAAAAGTACTTTATGATGGAAAGCGCCTGGATTACAAATTCTATAATCTGGTTAACCAAAAACAACCTGTTCCCACAAAACTGTCACACATACATCTTAATCTAATTTTGTAGTTCAAACTAAGGGGTATAATGCCATGCCAAAGCGTCATAAACTCATTGGCTGCCATTGAAAGCCATTCATTTAGAATGTGAGGACTATGCATGATCATTCACTGCCAGCTCACATAATCTAAATGAATTGGAAGTCTACTGCTGGCACTGGCAGCCAACGAGTTAAGAGGTTAACAATTTCAATATTTAATTTTTTTGTACGTAGACTGCATTTACTCTATATATATCACTCATCTGCGGGTGTGAGCTTTGGGACCAGCCGCTGTTTTGCAACTCTGGCTTGCCAGTGTGAATTAGAGAGAAGGCTGCTCTGCCTCCTCTAAATGTTTCATGATGTTTACCAGCCTGTTTGTTCTGAGAGCAGATCAAGGCAGACCACTCCCACTGGCATACACCAAAGGGAGGGGGTACAGAAGAGGCAAAGGAAGGAAGCATTGGTGGATGAATGGGTTGTCGTAGAGCTGGAGGGGTGTTTGGTGATGGATGCTTGAAGAGATGGATGCGGACATTACAACAGCATTGAAAATTTGTAATGGATACATGTTGCCATAGCTGCATGCGTACTCAAGGGCGCAGGTTTGCATGGGGACGGTAGGGACATAACACTACCAACTTTTCAGGATGCTCAACTTGTCCACACCAACCTTTAAGCAACCTTTTATGCATTATATAATAATAAATTCACTCATACAGGTAATTTATATTGTATTCCAATATCCTGTAAGGATAGAATTGACCCTACCATAATCAAGTGAATTATTTTCATTATGTTCAAACTTACTTTTACCCTTTTTGACTTCCTGAATGTGCCAGTTCATTTTTCCCCCCTCAAAAGCACGTTGGATTGGCTGATGTTTTGTTGGGCCAGCAGCAGCCACTGTAAGTAATTTAAAAGATGCCAATGTTGTGGAGGTGGGAAACACATAACTAATTTTGCTACTGAAAGTCCGACATGCATCAGAGTTAGCATAACATTAAACTGTGTGAACTTGCTAACCTGCAAAACTCAAGTAGGAAGCTGCTTAGAGAGAAGTATCCTTCTGTTTGTGTTTTCTACTGTTGACGTTAATTATACTGGGAGAAATGTACTTTATAGTGAACTCTGCTGGAAACTACAGAAGCGGAAAAACGTGAGCAAGAAGCTGCTTAGAGAGAGACAGGTGCTGTATAACCTCATGTTGCACACAGAACACAACATACACTAGCGTTGCAATCGATTGGTCGATCGTGATCAACAAAATGAGCACCCCTGATTTAGCATATCATTTAATTAGGTTCATATTCGTGAGAAATGTAGCGCTGACCCCCGTTCCCCCAATCTGTTTGATCTTATTGATGTCCCATCCCGAGCAAAAAGTGTACATGCAGGTTATGCTGTTATACAGTATCTTCCCTACCAATGTTGAAACCAAATCTACACCCTTGACTGTACTATTGAAGTATTTGATCAAATAACATGTTCGTAGGAATCACGTTTGTTGTAAATGAATGGCAAATATAGTACATCTTAATACATTCAGAGAGGAAAAGAGAAACATGCATTAAAACTTATATTATTTATTTATTTATTTATTTATATATTTTTTTTTAAACCTGTCCTGTTCAGCTGTTTGACACAGAGAATGGAAGTCTAAGTGCCCGGATTCTGAACAGTTTTAATGTTTCACATGGAGAGTCTGACATACTCCCATTGTGATCCTTCAAAATACCTTTTTATTATGACAAAGCAGTGAACAGGAAGGGATCATGGGAGGACAGAAGAAAAGAAATACAAGAGAAGAAAGAAAAGAAACACATAAACAACAAGAAATACATTGAACATCTAAACTAGTTACTAATATGCTGGTGCTATCGTCAGCGAGATGTATTTCCGGTTTACACCATGTGGGGGCCAATTGGCCAGTGAAAGAGGAGAATGGGGGTGGGGGTGTCTATAAGACTATAAGCTAAGTGATTGAAAGGGGTAGAGTGTACACAAATCAGTTCTGTGATCTAGAACCCAGTAATCGTGTGAATCTCTTATGAGTGTAAGCCCGTTGGCGACCAACCCTACGCCGCCGCATCGCCAATCCCGGCACCGGAACCCTTATATTATTATTAAACTTATATTATTTATAATGTTTTAGTTGTATAGTTAGTGGAAGAGCGCACGAAGAATTAAAAGCAAATCAAGGCTGACTCACAATCTTAATCTAAGTACTGTCAATTTGCAGTGGTGAACCTTGATAGTAAGAATGAAGGTAAATTGAAGGCACTGAATAAAAGGATCACGAAAATAAATAATAATGAAGGAATAAATTGTGACAGTAATTGTAATCCAAAGGCACTTATTCAAGTGATGCAGTCTTAATGCAGTTAAAAGTGACCATTAGTGTGATAGTGGCATAGCCGAAAAAGGTACAAATAATGCAGCATGCTTGAGCATTTAAAGTCTCCGAGTAATCAGTGAAGTTTACTGAAAAGTAGTTGTGTGGCAGCACTTTTAATTAATCGTTTATATTGTCTCTTACATTAAAACAGTTATATTCCCAGGTTGTGTGCAGTTACAGGAATTTTGGGCCCTTACAAAAGTCTTGAATGTGCCCCACCATATCTCTGCGGCACATATAAAATATTATTTTCTAGAAGCCCATGTCATTGGCCCTTGGAATTTTAACTACTACCACCTTAAGTGCACCCTCTCCAAACTCGGTGTGTATTACACGCACACAGTCTAGGCTTCATTAGTATCCCTGCTCTGCCTTTGTCCTCCCTCTGTCACTTGCTATTTCCTTCACACTACAATCTCCACCTCATTTCTCTTGTAATTGGCTCCGCATCCAACATTCTCATTACCTCTTTTTTATTATTTCTATTAGATTTTTTATTAATCCTCGCAAAGGTCATGTTTGAACCAAGCAGAATACAGATGGCCCTATTGCTGTACTCACACATTTCTGCTTTATTCTAACTCATTTCACTCTACTGCAATAACAAATGCTGTTTCAATTTGTTGCATTGCTGCAGTCTATCAGCGCTACAATAGTTCATTAGCCTGCCACTTGGGGGCGTCATGGCCATATGCTTCCATTCAGAGAATTGTATTAACATGCAACTGCCAACATGTTCTTTTGCCATTACTAACGTGTTCCACAATTTCCAGTATATACCATCTTATGAGTAGGCTGCCCTCCTTCACCCTATCCCTCCATACTACTATTCCTTCCGTTCCTTAAATCAGCTGTGATAAAACAGATGCCAGATTGAAATGTCAGAAGCATATCTCAAACTGCCAGAGTATTAACCTGGTCCACCTCAGATGCATTCCCTGGTTCTGGAAGGGCTGGAGAGTGGCGAAAGAAGTGGGGGGTGGTTGGGGGACATGTGCAAGGTGGGATGAACTGCCATAAGAGCCCTCAAGGGTTTCAGAAAGGAGGCAGATAAACAGATGGAGAAAAAAAGGATGATGGTGACTGGCAAAGAAACGTAAGAGGATGCAATGGAAGTTAAAAAAATATACATGGCGAAAAACACAGACCAGACTGAAAAAACAGTTTCTGCACTTGCATCCCTCTTTAAAATAAACTGCTGTATTTTAAGCCAAAAGAATTGTGTTCGATAGAACAATATGTCTATATGCTGCCATAGCAGATTCATGGTGCACTAAGCCTCCAAACTATTTTTAATCAGTCCGTTTTACCCTGAAAATCCCTGTTTACAGACGTCGCGCAACCGCTTTTGTTTCAACCTAGCCATAAAAAGAAGTAATTATATTATTCAAAATGTCATTTTAGCTTCAAATAAATAATGTGTAATATGTTGTTTAAATCAAAAACAATTTTTAAAAATTATTCACTCGCATATTTTAAATTTTTAAACATATTACATCGCAATGAAAAAAAAATGGCGTCCGTAAAAAAGTCAGATATCTACATCATAACTATCGCTTCATTGTATGTTTTTTGTTACTGTCACATTTTCTCCGATATGTTAGATGATAAATAATCGATCCAAACAAAGTAAAATGAAAAAAAAAAAGTTTAAAAGGGTAAATATACGAAAAAGAAAACCTCGACCACTCCTTGATGTCTGCGATTTCTGCATTGCGACCCTTGTTATATTACGTTTCACCCATAAAATCCCCCAAAAAATCCAGCTGTGGCCATTCACAGCTGTGTCTTGACACTCAGTGATACATGCTACATGGAGATTTTGGATCAAAACAAGGTAAGTACGCAATAATATCTCGTTAAAGTCACAGCATCTGTAATTCTGCTCCCACATGCTCTAACCTCCAAATAGGGTTTTGCTGTTTAAAATTAAAAAAAAAAAAAAAAAAAAAAAAAAAAGGAAATTGAGATTTTAAGCTTTTCAATGATGTATCACACATGCATATCGGACAATTTTGAAATTTGGCCAAATTGGTCTCAGAGCGGAACTTCAAGTCACCTGAGTGTTTTCCGCCATATACAGGGGTTGGACAAAAATAATGGAAACACCTCAGATTTGGTATCATAATCATTTAACTTAATTGTTAAAGAACAGCATGAGGATCATTCTAATATAGTTGAGCATCTCATATGGCTTGCACAATCCCCAGACTTCAACACTATAGAGCATTTATGGTCAGTTTTATAGATTCAATTAAGACGTCGATTTTCACCGCCATCGTCTCTAAAATAGTTAGTGGGTATTCTAACTGAAAAAAGGCTTAAAATTCCTTTGGAAACAATTCGCAAGTTGTATGAATCAATACCTCGGAGAATTGAAGCTGTAAAAAAAGCAGACCTACACCATATAAATTAAGTTTTTGTTGATTTTTAAAATGTTTCCATTCTTTTGTCCAACCCTGTATGTGTAAAATCATGGTATTTTGTGACAGCAAAAGTAGACCAAGATAAATAAATAATCACCATGTGGCCTATAAGCCGTACAGCGCAAAATAGTTAATACTAGCTAGTGTATGGGCCGGCATTGCTCGAGTTTGTGCAACATGAACACAACACAACTGAATGGCAGATAAAAGATACTTTCCTTAGAGGTGCAGCTGTAATGTAGTAACAGTAAACGGACAGCATAAAGGGTTAATGCAATCACATTTCCATCACCGTTTACAGTATGAAAATCCAGCCGAAATAAATCCCTTAGGAAAATTGTACATTTTTTTTAAATCCAGCGTCTTGTTGTGGAGTACTCAAAGCCATAATGTATCATCACAACACATTTAAATTTGTACATGAAATCATGTACAGTGGTATCTCTAAATACAAATTCAATTCATTCGAGGACCTAGGTTGTAAGTCAAAATGGTCGAATGTCGAGCTGGATTTTCCCATAAGATTCCATTATAATTCAATTAATTCTTTCCACAGTCCAAAAACCTACGCTAAATCCTTCATAAATACCGCAGGTACAATTACACATAGCAAAACAAATAAATTATAAATACAAATCGAAATAAGAAAATAAATAAGAATACGCGTAATCTAACAAATCAGGTTCTAATGTGGTGGTTGTGTTTTGCGCGCTGTTCCTGAACAGACTGCCAAGAGAGTGAGAGAGATGCAGAAGATTTTCACTTTTCTTGTTCTATTGTTGTTGTCTTCAGCTACGGAGGACCGTAGCCGGGGTTTGTTGCACAAGTTTTGAAATAGCAGATTATAAACCTGACGAAGCTGGCGACTTCCTTGCCGACGTTACAATAATACTAAATGTCATAAAAACTGGCCGACAGAGGTCTGAGGAGGACTGTCGAGATCGGAGACATACTCCATCATTTCCATCTTGATTTCAAGAGTAAGCTTCACCTTTTTCCCTTTTTCACCACTTGCACTAACCTTTTTGGGACCCATGTTGATTTCTCTCATGAAGGAATCTGACCCTTTAGCCAGATTGCCGGAATCACGCCAGCCAAACCACTTGACCCGCACTGGCACAGCCAGACTATTCTCCCTGTATTTTTCAAACACTGTGAGAAATAGTCTGAGACCCAGCCCATTAACGGCCTCTCGAGCAAGGTATAAAATCAATCGTCCAATCAGATTTGTTTATTTGCGTGACATATTTTTAACGAGTAACGTCACTCTTGCGTGCCGAAAGTTGTCTCTACAACAACACAGATGGCGAACGGGAGAATATGTTCCAATCCGCGGTAAAACCAGTTTTAAATTACCAAAAACACATCGAAAAAAGTCACTGACAACAGTCAACATGGCTCGCGCTAGCCATGTTGAATAAACTTCTACATTCTCCGCTCACACAAATTACTTTTCGCTTTAACAATGTCACGTCTGCTCGTCGCTGATTGGTCCACTCCGCTGTCTGTTTGCTGTGGCTTACTCCGCCCTCGGAATTTGATCCGCCGGACGGTCACCAGAATCAAACGCTGGAACAGCGGTGAGTCTGGTATACCAGGCAAGGAAGAAGGGTGTGTTTAGGATAATCTTCAATCGCAGTCTGGGCTGTTTAGATCGTGCGTCACAGTTGCCGAGTTACTGTTCCTGGGGCAACCGCAGTGGGAGATTTTGTCCGTCTCAGCGTCAAAGGGGCGCTTGGAGTCTTATCAGTCGTGTTATCAGTTGGATATCGGGCGCTCTCCGGTGTTCCTTGTGTTGGGACAGGACGTCCCGCCATATGATCTGGACTATCCGGAAGAACTGACATGGAAACGTGGGCTTGTAGATGTCTTGCCTATCACCTGGTAGTCAGCGTCAATCTTGGTCAGTCAGCTGCATGACTCACATGTTAGGCTTCCGTGATAAAAAGGGCGTCATGTATTTCTTATTCCATGTAAACTGCTTGTTTTTCTTAAACTATGGTATAAGTGCTATTTATTTATATTGGGTGTGTTAGAGTAATACAAACAGTTGATCGGTAAACACGAGAAAAGATACTATTCCCTTCACTAACAAGATAATCTGCCGTGCTGCAGTCTTGCGGAAAAAAATTAAATTGCGACATTGTTGTAAATCGTCATATTTTGAGCATGTCGTCATTAGAGATGTCCCAATCGATCAGGTGCGATCACTTCATTTTCAAAGTATCAGAATCTGCAAAAAAATATCGGCCATGCCTTTTTTTAATAATATATATATGTATTTTTTTTAATTAAATCGTTTTCTAATTGTATTTAACGTTACAGACATAATAAGTTACACTCATCCAGAGTCTTTAGTTTAGGCTTAAAGTAGGGTTATCAAATTTATCCCGATAAAGGTGATAATTATTTTTTTTTTAAATGTATCACGTTAATAAATTTAAATTGTAAATAAATTTAATGCATGCGCTGCACGATCCACTCACGCATTGGCGCGCTCAATCTGTAATGGTGCCGTTTTACCTATATTGAGAGATAAAAGGTAGCGTAAAATGAGTAGAGTGAATTTTGGCGGCCTTTGGAACCTTTTTTTAATTGACTAGAGCCTTACAATCCTTCTCCCTGTGATTAGAAATATCATGGGAAGCAATGTGGGGAAGCAAGGTAGCAATTGATCTTTTTCTTAACACCTCATGTTATTTCCCAACGCAAAGAAGATATACCCATTGGTAGCACTCCGCACAGTCATGGTTCCACTTCCCATCATGCATTTGGGCATGCCTACAGTATAATTTACTGAAAGCTCAACAAATACACTAGATGGCAATATTTAGTCACAATATACAAAGTCACAAGTCTTTCTATCCGTGGATCCCTCTCACAGAAAGAATGTTAATAATGTAAATGCCATCTTGAGGATTTATTGTCATAATAAACAAATACAGGACTGCATATTGAATGTACTTTATGATGAATGTATATATTCGTCCGAGTTGTATTTATTTTTTGCTTAATGCATTGCCAAAATGTATATAATCGGGGAAAATTATCGGGAATGATTGGAATTGAATCGGGAGCAAAAAAAAGCAATCGGATCGGGAATTATCGGGATCGGCAGATACTCAAACTAAAACGATCGGGATCGGATTGGGAGCAAAAAAACACATGATCGGAACAACCCTAGTCGTCATATGTCTAGATGCTGCTAGAGGTCAAAAGGATCTTATGTTGAGGTGCCAGGAGGTCGAGGAGAGGTCGAGGTACCACTGTACATGAAAGTTTGAAAGCCAACTGCAACATTAAAAATCGCAGGAGACCAGTCTTTTGACCAAAATACGGTACTGTCGCCTCCACAATCAGGGATTTTCTATGCTAATTTTTGGAGTTTCTAATTAATTTTCCGCACTAAATGGAGGCCTACAGAGATCAAACCCATCTAAGAACACTCGCGGACACTTATATTAGTAATAAAAATGTGTAAATGTTCAAGAAAATTGCTGCTTATCATTAAAAGAATACCATAATTGAAGCATTTTAATTAGCACAAATTTATGGAAATCATCTCATCTTAATTTGGGATTCATCAAACAAATGTACTGATTCCATTTTAACATGAGTTTTAATGTGCTGTAAATATTATAAGTATGTCAAATTTCTTCTTTTCCTTTGTTTTTCACCACAGCAAATCAGTAATCTCCATCTCACCCTGTCCTCTGCATCATCTGATCTCACATTAACTACCTTCATTCATGTCCTCTTTAACTACATCCATAAACCTTCCCTTTGGTCGTCGAACTGTGCACAACATTTCGAAATTAACATGGTATTTGGACTGGATGCGTCTACTGTTGACCGTCTAGACTATAGGTTGGTTTGAGGAGGAGGATTGGGAAGTAAATAAAAGGCAAGTAGAGGTCTGAGCTATGTGCGGGTCAGATTATGAATGGTGATGGCAGAGAGCATTGATCTAGTAAGAGGCTACAGACGTGAGAGTCAATCTCAGCTACATCTCAGAGGGGCCGATTTGGTTGATAATGGGCTGAAAAAGCCAGCCCCTTGTGATCAACGCCTGTCATAAATCTTTCATTGCTACTCCCATCCCTTCAATCTTTTTTCTTCATTTCCACCTGTCATTCCTCTCACCTATACGGTCATCTCATGTGCCATTTAGGTGAACAATAGAAGTCCAGTGATGCATTTTTGAATAGATAGGAGGCAACATTGGAGAATGAGTGCAGCTGCATTGCACTTTGAATGTTCTCAGTTGATTTAAAAGGAGCAGCAGGTTACCTGCACTTAGGATACAAGAACACAAATGGATGGGGTGTGTGTGTGTGTATGAGTTGTCAGACAGGAATCCTAAAACCTACAATCACTGCACAATACAATACAATACAATATTGAAGAATATATATTTTACTTAGCTTTGTTAGCTTCCATCTTCATCCACATTCTTCAGTTTGACCTCTGTTTTTATAGCATTGGTGTTTTCCATAGATCCCTTCCTTTGGCATAAAAATAATACACAACAACTCAGGGTCTCGTTTGCATCAGAAGATTAATTTCATGCACACTTTATTTAAACTTCCAGACCTTGGTGCCCTAAATAGGCCTCTGTTGAGTGATACAGATGGCAGAAGCATCAGCCACTACTTTCTGCACTCTGTTGGCACTAACAGGTGGGGAAACCAGTAAAAATAAAATGCAAACGATTGAATCTGAAAGCCACTTCACAATCATTGGTCACCAAGCAAAATGAACCAACAATATGTCAATAGTTCCATCCAATCATTTTCAACACTGCTTATCCTTATGTTGTTTTAAAATATAAACATAGCTTAGTTTTTACTATGCATTGTCAAGGGTGTAGCCTAATTTGTTTTATCAAGTATTCCAATCATAGTTGGCAGCAGCGTAGAAATTCACTAAATCCATGCCAGGGTAGGGTTTAGTTTTGTTATTTACTAATTTAGTTATTCAACCAGGACAACTGAGAAGATACTTTCAGGATGGGTTTCATTCTGTCATAGACAGAGTTTGACTTTTGGGGCAGGGGGGGCACAACATGTTGATGACCCCAAAACGCAGTGTCAGCAATAAAATTAACTCACATGAATATACTAATACGTTGACAATGAGCGTTTTTTGTTTCCCATCATTCTTGAGGGGAATTCTAAATCAGGCTGCTTAGGCAATACTTTTCGCCAACATCGTCATCCATTGAATTTGGTACGCCCGCCTGTGTCATGCCAATCCGGTGTCATGCCAATGTAGTTACCCCAGTCAAAAATTGTATCCCCTGGGCGGAGCAATATGGAGGTAGATTTGCGTCTTTATTATTCAATCAATAAAATGTTGCTTTAATAAAAAAACAAAAAAGTTGCTTCAATTAAAATATATATTTTCAGCCAAAAGAAGTTACTTCATCAAAAAAAAAAAGTGAATGCAAAAATAAATTATAAAATAAATAATAAATATAAATAAATTTAATAAACTCAAAAAACAGCATGTCAAAGCTATTTTTCTTTGATTTTTTTTTTTTTTTTTTTTGGGGGGGGGGGTTTAAGTCAAGTTTTTATTTGATTGAAGCAACTTTTTGATTGAAGTAATGTTGATTATATATATATATATATATATATTGTTTGTTTGTTTGTTTGTTTGTTTTTTCATTATATGCAAAGCAAATGACTGTCTAAGGTGCTCAAAAAATTATTTCGACCCATTAAAAAATATATGTTTTTTTGGTTCATTTAATTCATTTTTGTTGCAGTTTTATTGCTTTACAACTTTTATATATATGTAGGAAGGTCAATTACGTGCAATGACACTTTTCAGCCACCGGGTTGGCCTGGTCTCCCCCCCCCCCCCCCCCCCCCCCCCCCGCCCCTTAAAATCTGTTTATGCATTCTGTACATGCGTTTCCCAACAACAGTATATTCCAAATTCCTTAAAGAAAACATAATTGTGCTTGAGGAAAGGTACTCCTGATAAGTCATGTCGCTAGCCCCATTAATGCCAGAAGCTGAGGCTCTCCTGAGAAGCAATGATGCAATGCAGTTCAACACCAGTCCAAATGACTACTATAATAAAGAACTAAAAGTAAGACACTGGAACTGATGAAAGACTTTGGTTTGTCTGACAATAATTGACTAGCTAAAGGTAGATGGGTCACATTTGGCCAGTGACTATTGCTCTTTTGCTGGTGTTTAGCCTTTTCCAAAAACCATGATAGAATGCTCTATTGTCTCATATCAGCCAGCTGGGCAAGGCTAAGAGTGAGAGAAGGGATTAAGTGGCTTAGGCATGTAATACAAAATGAGAGAAGAATAAATATATACTTAGAAAAATACCCAGTAAATTTGAATACATTTTTTTCTATCCAAACACCCTTTGTCACTCTATGCATCTAACCCATAGTGTGAATAAATATTGCTCAAGGTGGAAATGTCACTCCATTATTCCTCCATATTTTTCAGTCAGCTACAAATATAAAATAATGTTATTTTTTTTGAGAATGTAGTAATGGAGCAGATCCCACATAACAGGAATAGCTAAGCAAACTAGGAAGAATTTTAAGTTAGAATGTTTTAAAGAAGCATGAGCAAATTGAGCATGGAAGAAAAGGGAGAAAAAAAATAAAGAACATTTCCTTTGGATATAATCAGAAAGCTTTGGTCTGTCTCATTAGAAAATACCAGTACATACACACACAAATACTAATATTACCAGTCCTCGGGTGGTCATCTTGACGTATAAAAAATTGCAAAGACTTATCAACTACATTACCTGCTCCACTATGTTGAGGCGTGCACACATGCTATAGTATTTGTCACCAATGCAATATAGGGGGAGCACCAAACAATTCAACAAGTCACATGCAAGACATGCGGCAAGATACAGCGCCGGAATTATGTGGCTGTTACACTTATGATAAGGACAGAATCCCTGTCATTGCCATGGCAACTACAGTTCACCTACTGGGGCAGCCGTAGCACAGTTGGTAGAGTGGGTTGTCCAGTAAGGATAAGCAATCCCAGTCTCTATCTTGGCTGTCATATTCAAATTATTTTAATCTGTAGTGGGTCCTGGTCTTTGTTCCAACTGATCCAGCACAGATAGTTTAACCAATGAGGGTTCTGCTGAAACAAGAAGCATCTGACTGCAATCAACTGATTGCGCTTGCAAGACACCATATTGTTGAAAAGGTTTCCCCTTGATGGGTTGGAACAGAAACCCACATCCACTGCGCCCCTCTCTGGAATTGTTTGCCCACCCCTGATCGAATGGTATGGGAATGTGTAAATGTGAGACTGTAAAGAATTTTGGGCAGTATAAAGTTTTAAAGAAAGTGCTATAAATCCTCTCCAATTACTCGAATATAATTTTTTTGGACATCCTGGACACTTCTTACCTTGTGTCAGCAATATCACTGATGCAATGTGAGTAGCCCGCCCCTTGAGCTAAAGTATTATTGACAGTCATACAAAAACAGAAGTATCCATTGCTCTCTTTGAATAAGAGTGCCTAATTTCATCCATTGATCCATTATTTACCGCTTAATCCAGGGTCAGGTCGCTGGGACAGCAGCTTTAGCAGGGAAGCCCAGACTTCCCTCTCCCCAGCCACTTCAACCTGAAACTCTTTCCCAAGCCAGCAGAGAGAAATAGTCTCTCCAGTATGGCCTGGGTCATCACCTCGGCCTCCCGCTTATGATACAAGCCTGTAAGCATCCGAACCAGATGCCCGAACCACGTCAGCTGCATCCTCTCAACGCGGAGGAGCAGCGGCTCGACCCTTGGTCCTTCGCAGAGGACGGAGCTTCTCACCAAGGGAGAGGCCGGACACCCTGGGGAGGAAATTCATTTTGGGGGCTTGTATCCGGGATCTTGTTCTTTCGGTCACGACCCACAGCTGGTGACCATAGGTTAGGGAAGGAACATAGATTGACTGGTAAATTGAGAGCTTTTCCTTATGGCTCAGCTCCCTCTTTACCACTACGGGCCGGTACAGAGTCTGCATCATTGCAGACGCTGCACCGATCCACCTGTCGAGCTGCTGCTCCTTTCTACTCTCACTCATGAACAAGACCCAAAGATATTCGAACTCCTCCATTTGAGGCAGGATCTCATCCCCAACCCGGAGAGGGCCCGCCACCCTTTTCCAACTGATGACCATGGTCTCGAATTTGGAGGTGCTGATCTTCATCCCAACCACTCCACACTCGGCTGCGAACCACTCCAGTGAGAGTTGGAGATGACGGCTTGATGAAGCCAACAGGACCACATCATCTGCAAAAAGCAGAGGCCACCAAACTGGACCCCTCATCGATTCGGCTGCGCCTAGAAATTCTGTCCATGATAGTTATGAACAGAATCAGTGACAAAGGGCAACCTTGGCGGACCAAACTCTGGTCCCGGTCGTACAGAGACTGAACAGCCCTTACCAGGGGGCTCGGTACCCCGTACTCCAGAAGCACCCCCATCAGGACTCATTGAGGGACACAGTTGAATGCCTTCTCCAAATCCACAAAACACATCTAGACCGGTTGGGCGAACTCCCATGCCCCCTCGAAGACCCTTCTGAGGGTGTAGAACTAGTCCACTGTTCCACAGCCCGGACGAAAACCACACTGCTCCTCCTGAATCCAAGATTTGACATCCCGATGGACCCTCCTCTCCAGGGTAATTGTTTTTCAGGCTTTCACCCCAAGGTTACTGAATACACATAAGCAACTAAAATGTCAAATTCTACGGGGTTTAGGTCTAGATATGATACGGCCAGTTAAAAACTTGGAAGGGGCTTTTGCATAATATTGTGTTAGGAAGGTTCCTCTTCCCAATTTGTTTGTATTGTTCCTTACATTTCATGCAGAAGGGCCATGCAAGCCCAACGCTTCACTGAGCTTCACGCATGAGCTTGTATGTTGGTGATGATGAGAAGATCATGTCTTTCTCAAAGCTGTAGCATTTCCATCACTCTTTCATAATTGAAAAAAAGATATAAATTATGCATCAAAACTTCTTGGGTAACCCTGAAGCAAAATATTATTTCATAATACCAGTTGCAAATGTTCTTAAGATTACAGTACACGGCAATCAGAGACCTGCCTTCACAGTTTTCCAGGGCACGTTGGATGAACCAACCTAACCATATGCATTGTAAATAAGTGCTTCTTTTCCTTTATAGCCGCCTGACTCATTGGCACAGCACTCCTCTCTCAGCGGAGGTATCTGCACATCCAGCTGGTGTGTGTCATGCTCTGCTTCTTGGTACTCCTCATTAATGACCACCATGGCCAGGAGAGCAGCTGGACACACACACGTGCACACACCTACACGGGCACACACACACAAACAAAATATTCACTCACCTTATTTCCATTTTGCTTGACTCTCAGAAAGAACACAGACAGGTGGAAAAGGAGGGGTTGGGTTACTGTTGTTTCACCCCAGAGCACCATCCAAACGCCTTGGAATTGCTTTCATGATGATGCCCAATGGCAGGTTTCCATTTCCAGCAAACTAGAAAATGCCACAGGGGTAAAGGTTTAAGCCTAAAGTCACAATTACTGGATTTTCACCTTGAGTAGCTGTAAGCAATAAAGAGTCAATAGGCCTTCCTACAATTGTATTGTTGTAAAGGTCTGGTAAACTCATAACTTGGGCTGTCAAACTATTAAAATTTTTAATCGAGTTAATCACAGCTTAAAAATTAATTAATTGTAATAATCGCAATTCAAACCATCAGTAAAATATGCCATATTTTTCTGTAAATTATCGTTGGAATGGAAAGACACAAGACGGACATAAACATTCAACATAATGTACATAAGTACTGTATCTGTTTATTATAACAATAAATTCACAAGATGGCATTAACATTATTAATATTCTTTCTTTATTAAATGGATCCACGGATAGAAAGTCTTGTAGTTCTTAAAATATAAATTTGAGTACAAGTTATAGTAATTTTATATTAAAACCCCTCTTAAAAATTTGAGTACAAGTTATAGTAATTTTATATTAAAACCCCTCTTAATGTTTTCGTTTGAATAAAATTTGTTAAATTTTCAGTCAAAAAAATAAACTAATAGCGCACCATTGTTGACATCGCCGAGCGGGACGTAACATGGGCTCCCTGCCGTTCTGCCACAGTGTCTTTAACTACGTAAGGTAGAGATTGAAATACACCACAAGGTGTCAATAGCGAGTTGTAAATTATTTAGAGATCCAGCCAAGGCAAAAGTCTGAGTAGGTTTTATGTGTATTTTGCATAGGTATTTTGATTGGGAATGCCAGTTCTCTTTGCATTGAGCACTTTTCTTTTTGTGAACATTATTTTTTTGAGAGATAGGAATATTATTTTTTGTTGTGCTTGAACTAAATGATACTGTAGTGACTTACTGTTCCGCCCAAATGCATGATGGGAAGTTGGTCAACCATGACTGTCAGTGGTGGCTGCAAATGGTATATGTTCTGCGTTGTGTTCAATTAAGCGTAGTAAGAAAAAGATTGTCTCCTGCCATTTTTCCCCACGTTGCTCACCACAATAGTTATTTTTGTTGTGAAAGAGTTGCGAAAGCTTATGCCACTTAAAGGTGCGGTCCAATGAACGCCTGTGTCCACTCGCATTTCTCCGCCTTTTCGCTCTCAATGTGCTAAAATGGCGTCATTGGAAACTGTTTGAGGCAATACATGAACGGGTCATTCCGTGCATGCGTTAATTGCATCAAATATTTTAACGGGATTAATTTAGTAAATTAATTACCGCCCATTAAAGTGATTAATTTGATAGCACTACTTATAATAAAATGTTTTATTAAGAATCAATGCAACAAGTGCTGTGCCATGCTTCTTGCTACCAAAAAAATCTGGATTTTATTTTAATTCCATATTCCGCAAGCAGCTATCTTGTCTCGAAAGCAATTGATTTGTCAACAGAGAATAATCGTTCAGTGACAACCAATGGATTGACAATGTCAGAAACCTAAATCGGCCAAAACATTTACTCTATTTTTGCAAGAAAAAAAAATCTGCTAGGAACGATTAACTATCTGTAAATACACATTCTAAAACTGCACTCACAAGTTCCATGGTTTATTAAGTCCAAACTGCTGAATAAATCTTACTACAGTGATTGTGAAAACCAACAGTTTTTAGGCAATGTTCTCTCTGCTGGCTCAGTTTCTTTCAGGGGTAGCAAGTGTTCTGCAACTGGGAAAAGGAAGTGCTGTAATGGCGCCATTTAGCTAATGCTGTATAAGACAGCAGTTTAAGGGCCATTGAGAATTCAGGCAACAACAGCTGTGTCAGTGAACAATCTTTCTTTGGCTACAGTGTTAAAATACATAATTGCTGGTACTAGAGCACTACTACACCCTTGGTCAAAGGTTTTGAGACATTTTCTTATTCAGTACATATAACAGGACAATGGCGCCTGGTAAAGTAAGGGATGTATTCAGTACAGGCATAGACTGAAATTTATTTCAGGTCTGAAGTGCTCATATACAGTGGAGCAAATAAGTTTTTAGTCAACCACTAATTGTGCAAGTTCTCCCGCTTGAAAATATTAGAGAGGCCTGTAATTGTCAACATGGGTAAACCTCAACCATGAGAGACAGAATGTGGAAAAAAAAGAAAATCACATTGTTTGATTTTTTAAAAGAATTTATTTGCAAATCATCGTGGAAAATAAGTACTGTATGTGGTCAATCAATACCAAAAGTTCACCTCAATACTTTGTTATGTACCCTTTGTTGACAATAACAGAGGCCAAATGTTTTCTGTAACTCTTCACAAGCTTTTCACACACTTTGCTGGTATTTTGGCCCATTCTTCCATGCAGATTTCCTCTACAGCAGTGATGTTTTGGGGCTGTTGTTGGGCAACACGGACTTTCAACTCCCTCCTCACCCTGTGGCGTCCAAATTATAACAAGAACGGTGAGCAAAAATCCCAGAACCACACGGGGGGACCTAGTGAATGACCTATAGAGAGCTGGGACCACAATAACAAAGCCTACTATCAGTAACGCAATGCGCCACCAGGGACTCAAATCCTGCACTGCCAGATGTGTCCCCCTGCTGAAGAAAGTACATGTCCAGGACCCGTCTGCGGTTCGCTAGAGAGCATTTGGATGATCCAGAAGAGGACTGGGAGAATGTGTTATGGGCAGATGAAACCAAAATAGAACTTTTTGGTAGAAACACAGGTTCTCGTGTTTGGAGGAAAAAGAATACTGAATTGCACCATACCCACTGTGAAGCATGGGAGTGGAAACATGCTTTGGGGCTGTTTTTCTGCAAAGGGACCAGGACGACTGATCTGTGTAAAGGAAAGAATGAATGGGGCGATGTATTGAGAGATTTTGAGTGAAAATCTCCTTCCATCAGCAAAGGCATTGAAGACGAGATTCGGCTGGGTCTTTCAGCATGACAATGATCCCAAACACACAGCCAGGGCAACATAGGAGTGGCTTCGTAAGAAGCATTTTAAGGACCTGGAGAAGCCTAGCCAGACTCCAGATCTCAACCCCATAGAAAATCTGTGGAGGGAGTTGAAAGTCCGTGTTGCCCAACGACAGCCCCAAAACATCACTGCTCGAGAGGACATCTGCATGGAGGAATGGGCCAAAATACCAGCAACAGTGTGTGAAAAGCTTGCGAAGAGTTACAGAAAACTTTTGGCCTCCGTTATTGTCAACAATGGGTACATAACAAAGTATTTAGACGAACTTTTGGTATTGACCAAATACTTTTTTTCCACCCTGATTTGCAAATAAATTCTTTAAAAATCAAACAATGTGATTTTCTGTTTTTTTTTCCACATTCTGTCTCTCATGGTTGAGGTTTACCCATGTTGACAATTACAGGCCTCTCTAATATTTTCAAGTGGGAGAACTTGCACAATTAGTGGCTGACTAAATACTTATTTGCCCCACTGTGTGTTTGCCTCATTCCACTGGCATGCAAAAAAAGTAACTTAAACCTGTTACTAACTTAAACCCTTAATTATAATTTTATTCCAATTATATTGCATATGTTATAGGTATTTTTAATAGATTGCATTTATATAATATTGAGATAATAACTGAACATGTGCTTTGCATCTTTTGTCGTATATCAACATAGTATGAAGGACAGCTTTAGACAGTGAATATATGCTTATGTTTTAATAATGTATAAAATGATGAAAATATGCTGAAATGGCCATAAATCATGCAAACCTTTACCCCTGTAAACAACAATGTAATGAATCCTTTACATGCAGCCCTTTAGTTAATGTCAAATTCTGATTGCTTACTTTTGTGCACTTTTTTCAGATTTAGGCTACATCTACACTTGGACAGATTTTTTTGGTCTAGAAAATCCGGACTATATTTTATCAGTGTCCGTTTAAGGTGTGTTTATCAGTGGTGGATAAAGAACACACTTTTTTTTTTTTGGAGTAAAATTACAGCTACGGGGGCAAAAATATTACTGAAGTAAAAGTATCTAAGAAAAAGATTCTTAAGTAAAATTAATGCTTTGAAATTTAGTTTTCAAGTAAAAAGTAAAAGTATTTTCTCTTGATGCAAAAATTTTGTATACATATATATATATATACTATATATATATATATATACGGCATAGTATAGTGTACAGAAAAATCTGTGCATAGTATGGACTGGAGAACCCGAGGCCAAGATTCTGTGGTACTTCCAGATACAGACTGATAAGACAGTTGTGGCCAACCAACCCTACGTCGTGAACATGGATAAGCAGCAAAGGACAGCCGTTGTGATCAATGTAGCCATCCTTAACGATGGCAATATGAGAAAAAAGGAACACTAGGAACTACACAAATACCAAGGACTCAAGGAAGAGCTGGAGAGTGCCTAGAAGGTGAAAGCAACTGTGGTGCCTGTGGTCATAGGAGCACTGGGGCCCCTATGACAGGGGGCCATATGTTTCCCCCACACTAGAGAAGTGGCTCCAGCACATACCTGGAAAAACATCAGACATCTCCGTCCAGAAGAGTACAGTCCTAGGAACAGAAAAGATACTGTGCAGGACCCTCAAGGTCCCAGGCTTCTGGTAGAGGACCCGAGTTTGAGATTAACAGCCACCCACCCTACCAGGGGAGATGGGGAGAGGGTGAGGAAAGATATATATATATATATATATATATATATATATATATATAAAGTATATATAACAAACAGAGAGATCTGAGCCAATATTCAAAGAACTAGGAAATTAATTGGCTGATCTTTTTTTTTTTTTCCAACTGTGCAGAATGGAAAATACAAGCAATAAAATTGACTGCACTGTAAATAGAAGCTCACAAAACTCCAAATTTTAGCTTAATCGCAGATTGCAAACAACTATCAGGCACGCATTGCCACCTACTGTACAAATGTGTGCAGCACCCATCTAAAGGCCTGCCCCTCTCATTGTTGCTTTTTTATTGGTAAATATCTTGTTCACCTGCCTAATCTTGCTCGTACTCTTGTTGCTGCCTCTAATGCTCAATTATGGTCTAGTTGCACGGGGCTTATCAATTGTGCCGGAGGCATGGAAATGAATGACAAAAAGGGGGAAAAAAAGCCTGATGTTTAATGTCTTCTCCGGACATTTTAAAGAGTAAATTCTACAGGCTCTTTTAGTTGTAAAAAGAGGAGCAGGAAAGCTACGTCTTTACCATTCGCTTCCATTATTTAGAATGCCATAATGCGTAATGGCGCGCTCTGTGACATCACTTCTTTTGTATCCTTTGTATGTATTACTATATGGATAGCCTGCCTATGCAAGGCGGCTTAGGCGTCATTCATGAAATTATGCGCTCCTCTACCCAGTGTAATGAAATCTCCGGACAAGAGGTACATTAGTGTAGCCGGCATGCCGTATAGTCTAACTAATTACACATTTAAGGTTATTATCTGTCCTAGTGTAGACGTAGCCTTAGTCATTTTTGAAAACCCTGGATGCAGAAAATGTGTGATGACAATTTTTTTTTATTTATACAGTAAGCAAATAGGAAAAGGGTAATTTGGTTTAGCTTCCAAACATCTTCTACTTTCCCTTTCTCATAAATCCTAGCTTTTATTTCCATATAGAGAGCTATGAATATACTCTTTTCCTTATCCTTCACTACAAACCCATATTTTTTTTTACCTTTGGCCACGCTTGAATTATTTTGTTTTCCTTCAATTTTTTTCTAATAAGTCCTCCTTCCTTCTTTTCTCCTGATATTACTTTGCCCCACTGTATTATTTCGTTGTTCCGCGACTTCCCGCCTGTTGCTCCCCCTCCCCTTGTTGTTCTCCTCTCTCTTCTCTTGTCCCCTCTCCTTGGCTATGTATGAGGTGATGTATGGTCCCTGTCAGTGCTAGAATCAATGAGACGCCGGTTGTTTTAATTTAGCCTGGGAGCCCAGCGGATCCAGATCCTGAGCATCGTGGAAGAGCGATGGCAGTGGCCTTTCTCTCTCTTTTGGCTCCCTTCCCTCTGTCCTCCCACACTGGCTCGCTGAATTGATCAACACTTAGCTCCCGTAGGACAAGGCTCTGTGTGTCCCTGCGCTCCACCAAAGATTTAGAGACCGAGTAAGCTCACCTGTTGTCGGTAAACATGCTCTGGAGTCACGCCGGTACCGAATGATGAGCTGCCTCACAGCCTGCCATGTCAGCAGCTTGCACCTGAGGACAACAAAGTCAAATACAACCACAGACAAGTTTAAATAAGATGTTTGGATTGGTACTGACTGCCACAATACTTTCATAGCATTTCTCTGTAAATCTGCTGAAGGGGTAAACATGCTCTCAAATTTTATAACCTAATCTGGTATATTGATAGTGAAAGACTTTAATCGAAAAACTTTGGTCCAAAAAGCTGGGCAGTTTGCTGGCAAGCACAGTACATTTTGTGAATGTTGGCTCTTGATAATTTAAAATGTTTGTGGTTTATAAATAAAAAAATTCCAATAAGTCAGACAACATTTATACAAAAAAACATGCCCTATTTGCCCAAAGTGCCCCTTTTGACTTTTTTTTTTTTTTTTTGTGCGTATGTGTGTGCTGGCTGACTGTGCAAGTACTATACTTGAACACTGAAAACACCTTTTAAATAAATAAATAAATGAAAAAAAAAGCCGTCTGTGTGCCGCTAAGCTGCTGCATAACCTCCCTTCCTCCCCCTGCACGCTGTTCCACTGTGACCTGGGTGTGTGGTGAGGAGTCTGAGGACATCTGGTAGTTGAAAACCCTATTAAACCAGGATTGAGCAAATACTGTAGTGTAACTTCTTACACCAGGTTTATTGTGGGGATACAAAAAAATAATATGTAATTTTCTCATATATAAATTACTTTAATAATGAATTACCCCCCGCCCCAAGGCTATTTCGATCCGTGTGTCTCAACTCTCTATTGGGAACCATATTTGTCCATTCTCTTCACAACGTTATCTAGAAAGGTACACATCTTTAAATTCTCTAATAATGAAATAATAGTTTTGAAAAAAACTTTGCCGATGGTGGCTCAGTGAACATCTAATTTGGTTTGTTCTCAGATGAATTTGAGTAATGACGTTTTGATGTAGAGGTTGAAGGAAGAGGCAAAGACTGAGTCACAGCCAGAAAGTGTTGATGACAGTGTTGATTTCTATTCACTATTCTCCCCTCCCATTTAAAGTCTGTCAAAGTCACAGCCAATTATACTGTAAAGCTGGTGAAACTGGCAGTTATGTTGTTGTAAGGTGTATTTAAATTCTTGTTCATGCATTTGATCTATGAGCACGGTCAGGGCCGGCCCAGGCCATTTGGGGGCCCTAAGCAAAATAATGCAAAGGGGCCCATATTTTTGGCCCACCATTTCGTCATAGTGTACTGTGAAACCCATACATGCAAACCAACCCATACGTCCATATTTTGTATATTAATCTGATTTTGTTGCACTGCATACTTCAAACTTCTCACTCCAAATGATTGTCAGTACTTACAGTAGATAGCGTCAAACCTTTTTCTAAAAGAGGAAAAAGAAGTTAAGGAAGAACTTTTATTTTTTAAGCTTGTAATCAAGTATCAAAACTCACTAAAGTCAAATAAAGCAAACTGTAGTAAACAAAATAGAATATAAATTTAAAAATTGCGAGATTGGGGGCCCCCTAGTGGTCAGGGGCCCTAAGCAGCTGCATAGTCTGTGTATTGGCTGGGCTGGCCCTGACCATGGCCCTGTCACATTGTGTACGAGGTAACTTGACTTTAAGGAAATTAAATTGTTTTTTTTTTTTTTATCATTACATGGTTGCCAATAGATATTTTCGGCTTTAGCATGGTATGCTTTAACTGAGATTTTCTTCTGGTTATGGAAAGAAGAAAATGATGCTGTTTTGTTGTCCAGATTATTATAGAACATTATTCGAGCTGTAAAAAGGCGTCATAAAAACATCGAATCCACTGAATTGCATCATGTTGAGCACACAACTTTTTAATTTCAGTTGATACACACTACTAAATGTAGGCATACAGACAATCCTGCTGGACACATAAACAATAGATAATGGCCCAAAAGGTAAAAGGTTGGATGAGCATCATTTAAGCCCCATTCTGAGTCTCATCAACGCTTCCTCTCCTTCTGTCTCTGATCATCTTCTGTCCGTTCATCTTTTCCTCTTGATCACCTCCCCATCATTATCACAATTCATCTCTAATGTATGGTCCCCAAAGCATACATGAATGAGCACTGTAATGCTAAGTTCACACTATGGAATATAGCAATTAAAGTAGGTCGCTTTGAAACAAAAGGACGGAAAATGGGAATGGGTGTTTGAAATATGCAAGAAAAGAGTAGGCTGATCGGAAATCACAAAAATGAGATCTGCCATGAAGACCAATTGATTTGATGAACCAAGAGTGGCACATGCAAGTGCACGACTGTGCTGTCTTGAGATGAACCCACAATGCCTTGATAGTGATATTAAAATGTATTTGCATATATTGCTTCATGCAGTTATTTCCAGCAAGGGGGCCTTCACTCCACAATGTGTTATTTTTCATCAGTGATGTATATAGCAGAACAATTATTTGCTCTTCGATTAGACTGCAGACAGTCCAGGAAAATGAGTGTGTGTATCCACACAACTGTTATCATTCATACAATAGATTTCAAAATTTGTGAGTAAATTAACTAAGGATGTACAGAAAGCGAAATTCTCGGCTGAAACCGAAAACTGAATATTGGACATACTTGGCCGAAAAACTGTAAATTGAAATAGTATACATATAAAAAACATGTATACAAATCATTTTATTCCATTATTTTCAAATTAATGCCCTTTAACTTGGCTATTATCAGTGTTGGGCACGTTAATTCAAAAAAGTAATTAGTTATAGTTACTCACTACTTCTTCCAAAAAGTAACTGAGTTAGTAACTGAATTACTCTGTAGTAAAAGTAACTAGTTACCAGGGAAAGTAACTATTTCTGTTACTTTAAAAAGAAGTTGTTGTATGTCAAAAAATTTGAAATTTTCTGAGCAGCATTCGAGTCATTTGAATAGAGAAGTACAGACCGGTAGTTGTGTTATAGACCCGTGTAATATTTATTGCACCTCACCAGCAACAGATTTATCCTACACTTGAAGTGCAACAAAAAACAAACAGATTTGAATTGCTTACCACAGATGTCGACAAAAGCTTTGCCCCGGGACATAAATTACACTTTACATGCACGTTCTTTCCTTTAATTTCGACCAACTTGAAATAGTGTTGATATCTCCACCTCGTGAGGGACAAATTTTCCACTGAATGCTCTGCCATCATATCCCTCTGCATCTGTTTTGTGTTTGTGTGTATTTGCCGCACGCGCTGTTCCGGTTTGTGTGTAAAAACACCGCCTCTGAAGTACTTGCGCTATTAGGCTGGAGCGTTTACGTCACAGAATGGGGGGTCACGAGAGATTGACAACAATGGAGCCATATTGGAAGCAGGTCTGGCTCACGGGGCATTAAACTTCAACTTGCCAGTTCGATGAAGAGACAAACTCGTTACTAAGGCGAAGAACAGACATGTGATCAAACTTAAGGATGTGAATAATGTTGACCCTTACGTGCAAGCCGAAGACAAATGGAGAAAAGATGTTGACGGGCTTCCACAATTAAGCGAAATGGACATTCTGCTGTATTTATTGTTTTGTGTATATTACTAAACTCATCAGCGATTCCGAAATTGCAAATCGCTACAAAGCTACGAACAGTTTTGCTACGGATGGGTGCAGGACCTGCACATTATGACCGTATCAGACGCGAACTCCATCATTCTTGCAAAGGTAGGCTATGTGTGTTTACTATTTTCATTGCCATGAACCTCAATGCACCCCAAGTCTTGGATGACAAATAAACAGAGCAGAGTGGACTCGCTACGGCTGGTAGTTTCTTCAATTTATTCAAAGTAAGTAACGCACCGCTTTTGACCGTCAGTAATGGTAATGGCGTTGTAACGGCAGATAAAGTAATTAGTTAGATTACCCCTTTACTGAAAAAATAACGCCGTGATGTTTCAAGCATCTTCCAAAATGCTCTATGACCTCTGAGGCTCGAGAAATTTCATTTGCAAGGTGCAGATTCTGAAACCCCTTGGGAGGGGTTCCAGGCAGCAGTGAGCATTTTCTGGCAAACTCTGAGCGCGTCCTACAGCAGAGGTGTTGACGTCGTCGTAGCATTCTTTTCGGTGGACATTACGGCCGATGAAACTTTGATAAATCCCTATTCTTGGAAGTTTGGAACACTCGAAAAATGGGTCTCGCGCCTTCAATTGCTAAGCTAAATGAGGTCTCGATGTACTTTGTGAGGAACTGTAGTTCACAACAACAACAAAAAACAAGACAACTACTCCGTTCTCTTTACAAATCCTCGTATTCCTTAAAATAAGATTCGCTGTTTTCTTGTGCAACAACTGGAATCGATCGAGAATCCATCGAGAGCGAGGCGAGTGAGCTGAGTCCTAGCGGCGATTAAGCCAAGCAAAGTCGCTCCCGACCGGATTAAACTGCGACTGGCAAAGGGGATGTGGAAGTCGTGGGAAAAATGCGACAAAAAGAGGAAGCGGTCGTGCCATAAAATTATTGTTCTAAGCCAAAAACACAAATGTATGCAACGAAATGCTACTTTCTTTGGATACTGCTTGCTTGATTAACTCCAAACTACTCACACATGAGCTCAAATGCACTGATCTTGATGTAACGCGGGACATAAACTTCAGAACGAGCATGTAGCAGCGATGAAGAAAATTTATTTTTGGCATTTAATAATTTATTTATCTCCTACCTCAAAATACTGTACTTCCAAACCGCGGACATGTTGGGTCAGTAGTGTTGTTTCTCGCCGTGTTTTGATTGGGTCATCGCTTGAGGACTATGATCCTTCACATTATTTGTGAAAATGTGGTAAACATTCGGTCTTTAACCGGAAATGCAGTTTTAGCTATTTTAGTCCGAAAGTTCATTCGTCGCCAAATTTTCTAAATTAAATCTCTAAATTAACACAAGCCATATTTTATTCCCCATATATGTTTTGATATGTGATATTTTTATGTAAAATGGGTATTGTCGCATAAAGGTTGGAAACACTGGTTGAAATCTATGTAATTGATCATATTCTTACGAATCAGTTAATCCAATTCCATATTCACTCCTATCTAGAATATTGTACATTTACCGTATCTTTCGGACTATAAGTCACACCTAAGTATACAGTGGGGCAAATAAGTATTTAGTCAACCACTAATTTTGCAAATTCTCCCACTTGAAAATATTAGAGAGGCCTGTATTTGTCAACATAGGCAAACCTCAACCATGAGAGACTAATGTGAAAAAAAAAAAAAAAAAAAAACAGAAAATTACGTTGTTTGATTTTTAAAGAATGTATTTGCAAATCATGGTGGAAAATGGAAAACTAACCCAGCCACGTCTCCTCTTCAATGCCCTTGCTGATGGAAGGAGATTTTCACTCAAAATCTCTCGATACTTGGCCCCATTCATTCTTTCCTTTACACAGATCAGTCGTCCTGGTCCCTTTGCAGAAAAACAGCCCCAAAGCATGATGTTTCCCCCCCATGCTTCACAGTGGGTATGGTGTTCTTCGGATGCAATTCAGTATGCTTTCTCCTCCAAACACCGGAACCTGTGTTTCTACCAAAAAGTTCTATTTTGGTTTCATCTGACCATAACACATTCTCTCAGTCCTCTTCTGGATCATATAAATGCTCTCTAGCGAACCGCAGACGGGCCTAGACGTGTACTGGCTTCAGCAGGGGGACACGTCTGGCAGTGCAAGATTTGAGTCCCTGGCGGCGCATTGTGTTACTGATAGTAGCCTTTGTTACTGTGGTCCCAGCTCTCTGTAGGTCATTCACTAGGTCCCCCCGTGTGGTTCTGGGATTTTTGCTCACCGTTCTTGTTATCATTTTGACGCCACGTGGTGAGATCTTGCATGGAGCCCCAGATCGGAGGAGATTATCAGTGGTCTTGTATGTCTTCCATTTTCTAATAATTGCTCCCACAGTTGATTTCTTTACACCAAGTGTTTCACCTATTGCAGATTTAGTCTTCCCAGCCTGGTGCAGGTCTACAATTTTGTCTCTGATGTCCTTCGACAGGTCTTTGGTCTTGGCCATAGTGGAGTTTGGAGTGTGACTGATTGATTTGTGGACAGGTGTCTTTTATACTGATAATGAGTTAAAACAGGTGCCATTAATACAGGTAACGAGTGGAGGCTCGTCAGACCTTGTTAGAAGAAGTTAGACCTCTCTGACAGCCAGAAATCTTGCATGTTTGTAGGTGACCAAATACTTTCCACTCTAATTTGGAAATAACTTCTTTAAAAATCAAACAATGTAATTTTCTGTTTTTTTTCCCACATTCAGTCTCTCATGGTTGAGGTTTACCCATGTTGACAATTCCAGGCCTCTCTAATATTTTCAAGTAGGAGAACTTGCACAATTGGTGGTTCATTAAATACTTATTTGCCCCACTGTAAGTCGCACCAGCCATAAAATGCCCAACAAAGAGGAAAAAAAAAAACATATATAAGTTGCAACGGTGTATAACTCGCAACTTTGGGGGGAAATTTACTTGATAAAATCCAACACATAGAATAGATGTCATCTTGAAAGGCAATTTAAAATAAAAATACAATAGATAACAACATGCTGAATAAGTGTACTGTATGATAATGTTTCATGATGCATGAACAACGAAATGCAAACGGGGGCGGTATGGTAATGTAACATAGCTATTAAGAGTTATTCGGATAACTATAGCATAAAGAACATGCTAACAAGTTTACCAAACCATCAATGTCACTCTAAAACACCAAAATAACATGTGAAATGATATAATACTGTGTTGATAATTTCACACATAAGTTGCTCCAGAGTATAAGTCACACCCCCAGCCAAACTATGAAAAAAAACTGCGACTTATAGACCGAAAAACCGGAAAAAGCAAACAAAGTATAAAATAGTCGGCTGTTTTTCATTTTTATTTTTTCTATTAGGTATACATCACTGTAGCTTTCATATTAGTGTGAAGACACATCTATTAAAACCAGAATATTTTATCACAAGTAGGTAGAGGAAGTATTATAGTGTGTTCTCACTTATTCTGAGTCTTATTTTCCTTATTCTTTACCTTTTTCCCTACGTTTACTTTAATTCAATCGTGAAGTTTATTTTGTTCATTGGGAAAAGTACCCCAAATTACTTCGTTGTGCTTCTCTGAATTGCATTGCCAGGGGTTTGGGTGCTAGATAATGTCAGATGCTGCTCCTTCGTTTTTCACTGTAACACACACACACACGCACTCACATACGATGCACCACTCTGATCTTACACCCTCCGGATAATATGAAATGTCATGGAACAACACATGCTGTCAGTCACTGACTCAAATCGAACAGTACTGATAGAAATAGAAACCCCTTTCTTGCAAAACTGTTTCACTACAGAGCAAAGAAGAGACCCCACTGACAAATGTCATTACTGAATACAGCTGCAGGTCATGAGTAACTCCTTCAACTGTATGTCACTGCCACACCGCCACCCACAGCTACATCCTTGTGTCCTGTTTACTCCCTTGCTTGGAGGCAATGTGGAAAAATTTTATGAGAAATTGTTGTGTTTACTGCTTGGCCCAAAAGCATACGCGTGTTTGGCTCAAGTGGAACTAAACCTCAAGAGTGATGATAAACAGAGAAAGAAATATTGGGCAGATTCTTTGCAATTTCTGTCTGACTTTCTGCCTTGTTTGAGCTTTACCACAGCCTTCGTACTTTTATTTTCACAATGTAGGCCCTTTGAGCAAAGCCTTTATTTTTATTAGAATAAATCTGGGGACTGTCTTGCTCCCAAAATAATGTGTAGTAAAGGTGTACCTCTCCTCGCGCTGGCACACTGCACTTTTTTTAATGCATGCAGAGCAGCTTGGGACCTGATTCCCAGTTAAATTTATATCTTGACTGTTTGTAGCCTTGACAGTCTAAACCCTTTCGCTGGGAGTGGAGGTGCTGGGGAAATTTCCCCAGCTAGGAATGTGTCAGTGCTTTTGAACCGATGGGAAACATCTTCTCTTGTTGGCTCTGCCATTGTTGTATAACTGATAAAAAGGTTGTCGTTTTCCAATTTCTTTCTTTCTTTGTGACTGCCTTTTTTTGTGCCTCTAATCATTCTAGATTCTTATCACAGTTTGTTCTCATTTTATCACTTTAATTTTGACTCTCATGCATGTTCCTCGCTGCAACGCTCGGTTTCCTTATACAATATTGGCCTAAAAAACTTGCTTCGCTTTTCCGAAGCCCACCTCCAGATATTCCCAATATTTAAAAGAGACCAGGTGCTACCTGCTTTTAACTTGACTCATTTCAGATACATCTCCATAATACAGTGCTTCTCAATTATTTTCTGTTACTCCCCCCCCACCAGAAAGACGTAAACGTGTCACACTCTCCCAACTCTCTGCCGCCACTGTAAATAGTATCATTTTTTCTCTATAAAATATTATTGTTATAAGTACACCTCTGCACCACACTGTGTCCTTTTTAATATTAAAGAAAAAAAGGTAATATACAGTGATCCCTCGTTTTTCGCGGTTAATGGGTACCAGAATCCGCCGCGATAGGTAAAAAAAAAAAAAAAAAAAAAAAGTAGCATTTTTTTTTTTGTGTGTGTGTTCAATGTATCTATTCAGATTTAGCATTGGAAAGAGTGGCATATAAGACATGTTTTTTCTAGGGGTGTCAAACGATTAAAATTTTTAATTGAGATAAAGCTTAAAAATTAATTAATCGTAATTAATCACAATTCATCGCAATTCAAACCATCTATGAAATATCCCATATTTTTCTGTAAATTATTGTTGGAAAGATAAGACACAAGATGGATATATACATTCAACATACGGTACATAAGTACTGTATTTCTTTATTATAATAAATCAACAAGATGGCATTACCATTATTAACATTCCGTGAAAGTGATCCATGGATAAAAAGACTTGTAGTTCTTAAAAGATTAGAATTTTAGTACAAGTTATAAAAAATTTATATTAAAACCCCTCTTCATGTTTTCGTTTTAATAAAATTTGTAAAATTTTCAATCAAAAAATAAACTAGTAGCCCGCTATTGTTGATGTCAATAATTACTTACACAATGCTCATGGGTGCTGAAGCCTATAAAATCAGTCGCACCCAAGCGCCAGCAGAGGGCGGCAAAACTCCGAAAAACACAACAAGTACACCTTTCACTATGCTGTCATTTTAATCTGTTTGAGCGGGGCATTTGTGCGTTAATTGCGTCAAATATTTTAACGGGATTAAAAAAAAGGAAAAAAAAATTAATTACCGCTCGTTAACGCGATAATTTTGACAGCCATAGTTTTTTCACTTTTTTCCAAAAGTATAATTAAAAAAAAAAAAAAAAAAAAAAAAACAGGTATATGGCAGAAAACACTCAGGTGACTTGAAGTTCTGCTCTGAGACCCCCAATTTTGCCAATTTTCAAAATTGTCCTATAACCATGTGTGATGCCTCATTGGAAAGCCTAAAATATCAATTTTCTGGGGAAAGAATTTTTTTCAACAGGAGGGCATTTAAAAAAAAAAACATTTTTTTTAAACAGCAAAACCCTAACTGGAGGTGAGAGCACACGAGAGCAGAATTAAAGACGCCATGTCTTTAACAAGATATTATTGCATACTTACCTCTTTTCTATCCAAAAACTCCATGCAGCATGTATCACCGAGTGTCAAGACACAGCTGTGAATAGCCACAGCTGGATTTTTGGGGGATTTTATGGGTGATACATGGTAATTTAACAAGTGTCGCAATGCAGAAATCGCAGACATCAAAGAGTAATCAAGATTTTCATTTTCATATATTTACCCATTTAAATTTTTTTTTCAATTTTTGTTTGGATCGATTATTAGTCATCTAAAATGTTGGGGAAAATGCAACAGTAACGAAAAAAATACAATTAAGTGATAATTATGAGGTAGATATCCGTGACTTTTTTTCAGACGCCAATTTTTCATTGTGACGTAATTTGTTTGAAATTTTATAATATGCGAGTGAAGAATTTTTAAAAGTTTTTTTTATTTATTTATTTTTTAACTAAATATTAGACATCAATTAAAAAAATTTAAGCTATAAATGACATTTAGAATGATAAATACGATTACTTGCCTTTTTTTTTATGGCTAGGTTGAAACAAAAGCGGTTGCGCGACGTCTGTAAACTAGTGTTACCAGGGTAAAACGGACAAATCAAAAATAGTTTGGGGGCTCAATGCGCCATGAATCTGCTATGGCAGCATATAGACATATTGTTCCATCAAACACAAGTTCTTTTGGCTTAAAATACAGCAGTTTATTTTGAAGAGGGTTGCAAGAGCAGAAACTTCTTTATCTGTCTTGTGTTATCCACCATACTGTATATGTATATATGTTGATAAATGGTTTTTAAGCACTTCAAATGTAATAATTATGATATGTTTTAAACATGTTACTGTCCCACCGAATTATTTTCAAACAAGAATTGTGCCCCCCGGAATACCCCACTATTTGAGAAGTACTGCCATAATAAGAAAACTCAGAAGTATTGAGACAATTCAGAAATAGCAATGCTTTTTTGTTCCCTTTAATCTACAGTTGACCACTTAGCTGCAAGCGTTCCTTCTCATTGTTTGTCCATCTAATTCAGGGGTGTCCAAACTTTTTGCAAAAGGGGCCGGATTTGGTGTGGTAAAAATGTGGGGGGCCGACCTTGGCTGACGTCCTTTATGTAGAGCAATATATTTAAGCAGATTTTAGCAAGCCATTCTGTGTGTCACATTTGCTTTATTATTTTTTTTAATAATTTCACCAATCTCGCAACTAGCCTTTGTGGCGTTCTCTTTCGATTCTCGGGCTATAGCGAAATACTGCTGCTGTGAATCTTGTCGTACATGTCAGCATGTCTTGTTTGGTCATATCGCCTCACATTGAACTATTTAAAAACAGCGACTGTCTCTCTGCAAATGAGGCAGACACAGCTGCTGCGTATTTTAGTGAAGAAATAATCCAATTTCCACCTATCCTTGAAGCATCGGCCAACGCAGTCAACTTTGTTTTTTTTTGTTGTTGATTATTGCCATTTTAGAACATTGGAAGTAAAGGGGTAATGTTGCTTAGAGTGCTGCTGCCTTTTAGTGGGTAAATGAGGAGCAGCATTTAGTGTGTAAGCTATTTCATATGCTGGTAGCAGTGCTGCTGACCAATTTAATAGGTCTGTGTACGGGCCAGACATTATTGACTTTATGAGAGAGACTGGGGGCCGGACTTTGGACATTTATGATTTAATTAATGAATCTACACCGGTGGACAAAAAATTTGAGACACTTCTCTATTCAGTAAAATGAGAAAGTCAAAAACTTTTGACCGTAGTCCCTAAACATATCCTCCTTTTATCCAAAGCCACACTTCACTAGTCAGTAGGATGAGAATGTGTCTCAAAACGTTTGACCACAGACCACAAACAAGTACACAAATATTGAAAAAATATGGTGCAGTTGTCCATAATGTACAATTGATATTTGTCTATGATCAGAGAACTGATTAAGTTCAGCTTTTACTTTTTGCAGTTTTATTGCATGATGTAGTTAATCACTTAGGACTCAAAAATATCTGCATACTGTATATATGGCGATCAGCCATACTTTTCTTGCCTTAAAGACGACCATACCCCCCAAACCTCCACTCGCTGTTGCTCTACACTTGGCTCCAGGGTTCCTTTCAATGTATCTGACCGAGCAGTACTTCACATGACATTCCCATTTGCTAGATGTGCCCTTCCCCCGGATGAAACAGGAGAGAGAAAAAAAAAAAAAAAAAACAATGAGGGGGGGAAAAGGCTTAGAGAACAAATGAGTCAGACATAGTGAAACAGTTTTCATAAGAAGGCAACAATGGAAATGTCTGAAAGAAAAATAAAATATTGCTCAGAAAGTTTGGGGGTTTGACTCTTTAAACTACTTCAGAAGTGTTTTGCGGTTTTAAAGCCTCATAACATTCAATGGCATTTATAGTTTTGTGACCATCCACTCAACTAGGGCATCAATTTGGATAGCCAATTGAATTAAAAAAATAATGATAAAATGACAAAAAGAGAATCATATGTAATATATTCATTCATTCATCTTCCGTGCCGCTTATCCTCATAACAACAATTGGGGGGCTATAGCCTATCCCAACTAACTATGAGCAATAAGCTGGGCAATTAGTTGCCAGCCAATCGCAGGGCACAAAAAAACATGATGGTGCAGTTGTCCATAATGTACAATGGATATTTGTCTCTCATCAGATAACATATACGGTTTAGCTTTTACTTTTTTGCCGTTTTATTGCATGATGTGGTTAGTTACTTAAGACTTTAAAATACATCTGTAGTTACTGTCAACCTATACTTAAAGACAATTACAGGACATTGTACTCAGGAACAGTAAAAGGATGACATTTTGCTCAGAAAGCACTCAAGATTTTTTTCATCCTTCAGTGAATCATCAGTCAGAAAATTGGCAGTCTGAACAGTATATTAAAGTAGAAAGCTAATGGGTTTGAGCGGAACCTGTCAGCTTAAAATGCTTCCATAACAAGTATTACTTTTGCAAACAATTGATAGACCTTATCTTTTCATATAGCCTACGCTTTTTTTTTTCTTTCACTAAAATACCTCTGAAAGGAATGCAATCTGAAAACGCACACTTATTTCAACCGAAAAAGTACATTTAGGTAAAAAGCAGAATTATAACATTAGGATAGGGAGTTTTCTGAATGTGTTAGGTGCTAAAATCCTCTAAGTGCATGACACAGATGAACTAGAGTTAAAATAAACAGTTGTTAACGATCAAACTGCCCCCAAAAAAATAGAACAGCATACGTTTCCAGATAACTACTGTATTGGCCCGAATATAAGATGGTGTTTTTTGCATTGAAATAAGATTGAAAAAGAGGGGGGTGTCTTATATTTGCGGTCTAGACATTATACCCATGCACGACGCTAGATGACGCCAGATATCATTGAAGCGATGTTCTGTTATGTCAGATCTTAGCAACTCTCGCCATTCACGACACTGGATAGCGCCAGATATCATTGAAGCGATGTGATGTCATGACAGATCTCAGCTACTAGTTTAACCAGTTTGCATTATTTTATTGCAATGTTTTCTCCTTATTCAGATTTGTTTCAAGACTACAGTTAGAGTTCACTTTGATGGTTAATGCAGTTATTGCAATTTTGTTGTTTTATCACAATAGATTGGTTTATTTACATTTGAAAAACCAGAAGCCATTCATTTACGAATGTGATTGCACTTTAGTTTACATATTTAAATGTTCAGATATTAAGATTTGAATAAGGGAAAATAACATGCTTTTTCTGTCAAATATATTGTTATAATCATTTGTTTCAGATGTACTGGAATTATTTTCTGTATAAAAATTAATTTGGTGTTCAAAAAGTCTTTTTTTTCAAACTTGAGTATTAAAAAGAGGGGGTCGTCTTATAATCAGGGCCATCTTATATTCGGGCCAATACGGTAAAGTCCTTGCACTGCATGACAATGACACACTAAGAATGGTAAGCATATTTTTCCCCTGATTTTCCCCCGAATACCGTATTTTTCCGACTACAAGTCGCACTTGAGTATAAGTCGCACCAGCCATAAAATGCCCAACGAAGGGAAAAAAACATATATAAGTCTCACCGGAGTATAAGTCGCATTTTTGGGGGAAATTTACTTGATAAAATCCAACACATAGAACAGATATGTCATCTTGAAAGGCAATTTAATATAAAAATACAATAGAGAACAACATGCTGAATAAGTGTACAGTGCATGAACAACGAAATGCGAATATACCCTCCTCACCTGGACGCTACGGCTCGGTCCTGGCTGTACAGCGAACTCCCAAATGACGATACTGGACGTCCGTATAATTTGCTGAATAAATTTGGTCCTCGATACTAAACAGGTTCGCATCATCGTAAATAAATGATAATTATGTGCTCTTAAAGCAATGACACAAAATGGTTAGCATGCGTTCACTAGCATTAGCACATCGTTCAAACAACCACACAACTGGCTCATCTTGAAAGGCAATTTAATATAAAAATACAATACAGAACAACATGCTGAATAAGTGTACAGTGCATGAACAACGAAATGTGAATATAGTGTTCTCACCAGGACGCTACGGCTTGGTCCTGGCTATACTGCGAGCTAAACTCCCAAATGACGATGCTTGAGGTCCGTATAATTTGCTGAATCAATGTCATCCTCGATACCAAACAGGTTCGCATCAACGTAAATAAATGATAATTAGGTGCTGTTACAGCAATGACACAAAACGGTTAGGATGTGTTCACTAGCATTAGCACATCGTTCAAACAACCACACAACTGGCTCTAAGTGTCCGATCGCGGGTGGAAAACACACAACAACAACAGAAAAGATGATACACACAGGTGTTGCCTCTGTAGAGAGTTTTTAAAAGCATAAACAATGAACGTAGGTCCGCAGCCGTGTTTCTCTCTCGCTAACTCGCCCACTCACTCAGATCTACGTAGCTGTCGGTCTTCTTCTGGCGTGTGAGCGCTCTTCTTCACGTAAACAAGTACGAGTGCGCCCCCACGTGGGCGTGAGAGCGCCACAAACTAAAAGCATGCATTCCAATATAAAAAAGTCAATAATACAATTGAACACACATTGCCAAAGGCAGAACGCGATCGTGGCCATAGCTATTAAGTTATTCAGATAACTATAGCATAAAGAACATGCTAACAAGTTTACCAAACCATCAGTGTCACTCCAAAACACCAAAATAACATGTGAAATGATATCATAATGTGTTAATAATTTCAAACATAAGTCGCTCCTGAGTATAAGTCGCACCCCCAGCCAAAATATGAAAAAAAAAACGCGACTTATCGTCGGAAAAATACAGTACATATTCATGAAATTTGAACTCAGCATTTACCATGTCACATTATAGAACACATCAAGCACACATTAAAGCAGCAGGCAATTTATAGCTCAAGGGTCACACTTCAGTGATTACTGACCTGCTGCATAACACCACAGCTACTGTTGTCAACTTAACTCGAGCCTGCTTATTAAAGTGATATTTAAAAAGCTGTGTGGTTTGCAGTTATAACCAATATTGTAAATAAAAATATGTTTACGCGAACTTTTCAGGCAGAAGTTGACCTATGGAAAATGAACATCTCTCATTTTGAAAATAAAAAAAAGGTAACTGTAGATTTTGATCAAGAAAACATACACTGGATTTGAATGCATTGCATTTCTTGCACACATTGCTTTGCATTGCATTCTTGCACACATTGCTTTGTTCAGGGAAACACATTGCACTGCATTGCGATCCAAAACTATTTTCCCTATTGATGTGTGTCATGAGTAAGGATGCTTGAAAGGAAGACAGGAAAAGGAGATGAAGCAATCTATTCCTGTCTTGCCATAGGCTGTCTTGACTTGGCGCACAGATATTCTTTGAGTGGGATGAAATAATATTTCCATCCCTTCGGGAGTGAAATGGGGTCCCTAACACATCCTCCTTTTATCCATGGCCACACTTCAAGGCTCTCGGTGGCATCAGTGAGAAGAGAAAGATGACATGGTGATGATGTGAGATTGATATCCAACATATGGCCCTTTTATGTTATTGACAGTATCTGCTGCACAGTTTATTAGCTATGTGAAGGATAGGAGGGGAAAATGTGTGATCAATAACGCATTCAGAATGCCAAATAACAGCAATTAAGAAATATGAATCTGAGGAGAAGATAAACTACATTCAAAATATACAAATGCTCTGTAGGTTTCTTATTTTTTTTCCTGTCGATTTATTTTCCTTGCCTGTTTTGGGAGGAGGGGATCACTGATTAAATTACAGTCAATTCATTTTATTATGGAGGTTTATTGCGAAAATATTTACTTATTTGTTTGAAATAAAACTTTTGTTTAATATTCTAATATCAACTGTTGTCTGGGAACCCTTTGGGATCTTTTGGTGATTTTGAAACTAAGCTTATTATTTAAATATCTGTATTTCCAGACCAGTTCTGTGTCCAGTTTTAGTCATTTATATTTATCTAAAACAATAATAATTTGTTTTCTATGACAAACAAACATGGTTGGTGACATTGCCTCTCCCACTGTCATGAGGAAAAATTAAGACACCCTATGGGAGCCTGTGTGTTTTTGAACATATTTGGTCATATGGATATTTAATATCAATTTTAACAATCTTGAGAGATTCAAGTAATACAACTAAACAAGTAAAACTAAAACATTTTTTTTTTTTGACCCATAAGAACCCAGACCCATTTTTCCTTGAAGGAAAATTATGTGGTATATACCACAGACCAAGTGGACCACATAAAACACATTTTTGATGTTTTTTTTCAAAATAAAAGTTTTTCATACCATAGATCTGCATTGTTACATATTTGCCACATTGGGCGTTAGTAGTAAAGATGTTCTTAATTCAACAGTAAGTAAACATGACCATTTTAAGTGCTCAGCAACATGTAAACTGCCTTTTTATTTGCATTTTAACAACATATATCAAAGCTCTGACTTTAATAACAAGATTTAACATAAAATTATTTAGCTTTGCTTAGTGTAAAAAAATAAATATTGGAATTGTATCAAAAATAAATAATACTGCTTATTTTGGGGCATTTAACAAGCTACCATGGGTACAGAGAACGGAACAACAAACCTGTAAACATTAGATGTACAAATAAATAAAAATGCTGAAAAATAGAACCCACATCATCAGCACCATGTCTGAAAAATGTTCAAAGTTCGTTCGTCTGTTAAGTATCGGACAAGCCTTTTAGCCTATGCCAAATGGTAAAATTTGAAACAGTTTCGTTCCTCAGTGAGGCAAAGACACACATCACATTTCTCACAGAGGGTGGTAGTTGCGTAAACTTTGCAGTGTTTCAGAGTTTGCAGCGTCCACGTTTTTCACATTTCAGATGCCAGTGTGCAACTTGATCAGAGCGAACATCATCTGGAACTCCAACACAAACCCTCTTGGGGGGTGGGGGTGGTGACGGAGATGCTTCGCAAAGTGATGGTCGGCCTCTTCGTGTCTGCGTAAGAATGAGGCTAGTGGCAACTTCCGCCTGGAAGCTCTTTTGTCGCAGTGTATTTTTGACACCAAGTAGTTTACAGTCACGGCGGTAGATCAACCCTGCATTAACCAGACCTAACATGATGGTGTGCCAGAACAAGTAGAGGTACCAACTCCGTGACCTCATGTGGTACTTGCACCTTGCAATGCATCCATCAAGGAGATCTACTCCTCCCATGAGCGTGGTGTACTCCCTTACAATGGTTGGCCGTCTGACCTACAAAAATTTCTTGTCTGCTTTGCTCCAGCGTCGGACGGTATCTTGAGGCTCAACTGCGTAGTAGGATGAGATCAAGGTAACAGATTTGTTGTCATACCACTTGACAATGGTCAGCCTTTCTTCTTTTTTCCACCCTGGCGTCAACAGATCCTCTTCCTGTCTTGGCAAGACTTTTCTCATCTTCAAGCTGACACCCAGCCAAGCGATTGCCACGCAGAGTTCCCACAAAGTAGATCTTTCGTTGAAGAAGGTTGAGCACCAGCGGTGCTGAGGAAAAAAGATTGTCGGCAAACACTTTGTAATTCTGGTCTGACGGAAGAGTTTAACAAAGCTTGAACACGACATCACCTCCCATGCCAAGTGAGGATTTTTTCAAAGTGCCACCTTCATAGACCGTAAAATCATAAAAGATTCCTGAGGAAGAACAGCGACTCCAAATTTAAAACCCCAAAGGATGGGGCTTGCCCTTCACATACTGTCTTATTAGACTGTGTGTCCCTCTGAACGACACCATTTGCTCATTAATCGAGTTGTGCTCTTCCGGAGTGATATCCAGACATTGTTTGCGAAACATATCCAACCATGGCCGGATCTTCCAACACTTATCTTCTGCTTGCCTGCTTGATAAGTCAGTGTGGTCAGTGAAATATAAATTGACCAGCAGGTTCTGAAAACTATTACGTGACATGACGTCAGCAACCATGGCAACCTTGTGTCATTTTCCCAGTACGCACAATTTCCTGTCAGTTGACAAAGACCCATTCGCAGTTAAAGACCAATCATGATTTCCAGTTCTTTTACAGTGGTGTTCACATTGTTGTGCTTTTCTGACTTTTGTACACTGTACAAATTTGTTGGTTCTTTGAGTAATTCAAGCATTTCTGTTGTTATGAACTTTCTAAAGTACTCAAGACGACTACGAAGAATGTCTGGAGGTGTGACATGTGGTCCTTTGAATGTGCACTCAGGGGTTTCAAAAGGTTTGCTCCTCCAAGAAAGGTGTTTTCTACCTTGGACAGTTCCTTCTCTTTCTTGTTTTTTTGCCTAGGTTGGACCTATTTTATTTTAATTCACTATTGTCTAATTCATAACACTGACTTGACTCGTCACTCTCCATGTCTTACTTGGTAGGATTGTAAAGAGGGTTATCAGGGACTTCATCTGAGCTATCCATTTGTATTTTTGTGGGATCAGCATAAGATAGTAAATTGTAAAAATTGTTTTGTAACACAAATAAAATACTTCACCATTATTTTATATTTTTGTTTGGTCAGTACACTTTTGACAAGCAGAACATATATGAACTGAATATAACAGATACTACGAAATTAATTCGGTGGATTATTAACATTTCTGCTATTGTGACAAATAGGTCACATCAATCTCTTCATTCTGATTTTGGGGCTGAAAGCCCGATGTGACATTTATGTCACAGTGATATTTCCCACTTTAGTTTGATATGAATTTATTCAATAAATATGGTGAGACCAGGTTGAATGTAAGGTAGGACATGTTATCAAAGCATTACAAGTGTCAAACAACTTTGAAATTACCTGTAGTATCAAATAACAACTTTTTGAAATTGTCTGGTTCCTTGAAGTCAGCACACCAGCAGAACCACCATTTTGGAGAGACTACTTCCTGACAGAGTCACATGATTATCACATGATCTTCACAACAGGATGTTCCGTATGTGCCGCTTAGGGTTTTAATGAGTTGAAGTCAGACATAAACCTTTATATCAAAGAGACTGAGGCGTTCAAAGTGTTTGTGACCCTGGCTTTCTGTAAAATGTCATTTTAAATAAATGCATTTTTTGTTGAGGAATAAATTGGGACACTCCCACATTCAATCAGACTTAAAATGGCTACAATCACACACGGGGGTATCACATTGGGTGCACATGATTAGAAGATCATTACCCAGTGTTTTGAAGGAGGCTTGCCTTATTTAAACCTCACATTTAGTTTGGTGTGCCCTTGACTGTTGAAGTGAGAGAAAACACCATGGTGAGATCAAAGGAGCTGTCTGAGGCCTTCAGAAATAAATTTGTGTAAGCTTATGAGTCTGGTAAGGGATTTCAAAAGATCTCAAAAGAATATAAAATCAGCCATTCCGCTGCCCGGAAAATAATCTACAAGTGGAGGACATTCAAAACAACTGCCAACATGCCCAGGTCTGGCCGTCCAAGCAAGTTTACCCAAAGAGCAGACCGCAAGATACTAAAAGAAGTCTCCAAAAACCCTAAAATGTAATCACGGGATCTACAGCAGGCTCTTGCTACTATTGATGTAAAAGTGCATGTTTCTACAGTCAGAAAGAGACTTAAAAAAATTAACCTTTCATGGGAGGTGTGTAAGGAGGAAACCTTTGCTCTTCATGAAGAACATCAAGGCCAGACTGAAGTTTGCCAGTGTGAATGTAGACAAAGACCAGGACTTCTGGAATAATGTTCTTTGGACAGATGAATCAAAAATTGAATTATTTGGACACCAGAACAGAGGTTATGTTTGGCGACATGTTTGGCTTTCACCAACTGTGCAGCATGGAGGTGGAAATGTCATGGTTTGGGGATGCTTTGCTACAGCAGGACCTGGACAGCTCAGCATAACAGAATCCACCATGAATTCTATCGTGTATCAGAGGGTGCTTGAGGAACATGTGAGATCATCTGTTGAAAAAATTAAAGCTGAAGCGAAACTGGACCCTGCAACATCACAATGACCCAAAACATACCAGTAAATCCACCATGGACTGGCTGAAAAGGAAGAAATGGAGAGTCCTGGAAAGGCCTAGTCAAAGCCCAGATCTTAATCCCATTGAGATGGAATGGGGTGACTTGAAACAGGCTGTACGTGCAAAAAAAAAAAAAAAACACAAAAAATAAAAAACTTCTCACAGCTGAAAGTATTCTGCGTTGAGCAGTGGGGCAAACTTTCTTCAGACTGATGTCAAATACTGGTAGATGGCTACAAAAAGCGTTTCACTGAAGTTATTTCAGTCAAAGGGGGTAACACTAGCTATTAGGTGGTCGGGTGTCCTAACTTTTTCCTCAGTTAGAATATCCATTTTTGTTGATATATTTGGTTTAATGAATAAAACAATGTTAATTTTTGCAGTTTACCTGCAATTAAATCACTTTCTTTTCCGGATATAAAGAAAAACAAGATCATACATTGATATGTGAACATTTCTTAATAAAGAACTGAATATTTTATGGGGTGTCCTAGTTTTTTCACATGACTGTATATGCGTTCCGCGAACAAAATGCAGGATGGTTAAAAGCCACCTGTACATCTTTGTCATGTCTTTTGTACTTCTTTTATGGATTCTCTGGTTATACATTAGCTGGCTTAATATCTGTAAGGGATCGAGCAAGTCGGGCATTTCTGGGTCGCTTGGCATGTGATAGAGCCTGTAGTGGATTACATTAAACTAAGCCTACCACTAAATTATGCCTGTATTTCAAGAAGCCCCTTGGCAGTTTGGAGAGGCAATTCATCCTGACAGAAAGTAGGTTGCTATGATATGTGAAGAGTGCTTTGTTTAGAGAGCTTGGTGAAGCCAGAAGATGCATCAATTGGGCCTTTACCTCATTTTGGGGCGTCAAAGTGTCAAACACCATATGGGCGTTATCCTGTTTAGATAATTCGGAATGAGACATTTTGCGGATTAGTTCGGCCAGAGTTTGGATAAAGGACAGTGTATGTATTTCATGTGGGCAGAATTTAATGCGATTGTGAGAATGGGTCCTCCAAGGACCAGTCTGGCTCTTCAATCACAACCGAATAGCTGTAGATTTGAAAGGGAAATATTGGCAGGAAAACACTCAGGAATCTAGTGCAGAATGAATTAGAATAGATGAGATGTTTGGATGAGTATTTTATGTTGTTACATTGTGTAATAATCTCAGGAGGTTCCATCATACGTAGTCTGCTCTATTTCAAGAGTCAAGAGAATAAGATTTGCTGTCCATCAGGCTGGTGTGCCTGTCACATGGCTCATGGGACTTTGCTCTACCTCAGTTTTAAGGTGAAACATGTAATTTCTCTCACAGGTTGCCTTGCTCTTACACAACTGATCTCAATGAGTTCAATATTCCCGTGGGTTTTTGTCTGTCTTTCCCAGTCATTGCCATCCTGTATCATCTCTGAAGATGTTGATCCAGCAAATAAGACTCACTAAATGAGTTTTACATTGGAAGATCATTTTTTAGGATATTGTCACTGCCGGACAGCATCTCCACAACACCAAAATCCCGCCGTAACAGGTTCTGGGTAGGAGGTTAACATAATTATATTACTAACACCATAACCATAATTGAGGACTGCAGGTGACGACTATTTTCTGGACAGAGCTATATTTAACTTTCAAGAATTTTTAGCAATGGTTCCATCTTTGAAATAAAGACAAAAATAAGACATTATGGAGCTTTATTAGTATACGCATCTTCAATCTACTCATCCATCAACTCAGCCTGTCTGGTTTTGTTTTTCTCCTTAGGCTACTAGTGACACACAACTACCATCCTAATCATCCACAATCCTCTGGGGTAAAAAACAACCAAGAGGCACTCTAATCACTGTGACTGTTCCTGCTTGATGTGAAGAGCCCTTTCTTGCTTTTACTCTGTCACCATGTATTTCATCCTTGGGGCTGGCCTCTTCTGTTTTATTCCTCTGCTGACCTTGCCTGCATCCCTTGAGAAAGTTCCAGTTGGTGGCCTCTCTCCAGGGTGACTGATGGCAGCACCGTAGGCGGACTCATCCACACTTAACTGCACACAAGCCACTCACAGAGAGAAATGTGGAGTGACTGACGCATGCGCACTGTTCATCTTTAATTCCATTGCTCATTGACTACATTATTAAAGCATCACTCTTTTTCACATTACATAAAAAGGCCAGTTAGGATGGATTTTATCTTGGAATTACATCACTGTTATTATTTGCCTACATTCTAAAACAGACCACGAGATTCTCTGATCAGTTCCGGTTAGGCTCCTGGATTACAAATTTGGTCGTCCACAAACGACCTTAAAGTGGCTATGACAGCAAAAAGCATGTTTATTTCACGCAGTATTTTATAATAATAATAATGATAATAATAATAATTAAAGATGTCCCGATCGATCGGGATGCCGATCGATCGGGTCCGATCACGTCATTTTCAAAGTATCGGAATCGGCAAAAAAATATCGAACATGCCTTTTTTAATATATATATATATATGTATATATATATTTTTAATTAAATCGTTTTCTAATTGTATTTAACGTTACAGACAAAATGTCTTACACTCATCCAGAGTCTTTAGTTTTGGCTTAAAGTAGGGCTATCAAATTTATCGCGTTAACGGCGGTAATAACATTAAAATATTTAACGCAGTTAACGCTGCGCTGCACTACCCACTCAAGCATTGTCGCGTTCAATCTATAATGGCAACGTTTTACGTATACATAGAGCTAAAAGGCAACGTAAAATGAGTACAGAGAATTGTCACAGCCTTTGAAGCCTTTTTTTAGCTGGCTAAAGCTTTACAATCCCTCTCTCATCAATTAGAAATATTGTGGGAAGCAATGTGGGGAAAAAAGGTAGTAGTTGATCTTTTTCTTAACACCCTATGTTATTTCCCAACGCAGAGAAGATATATCAATTGGTACCACTACGCACAGTCATGGTTGCACTTCCCATCGTGCATTTGAGCAGAAGTTAAATGGCTGCAGTATCATTTACTGAAAGCTCAACAAATACACTAGATGGCAATATTTAGTCATAATATACAAAGTCACATTTATCCTTTAAGAATTACAAGTCTTTCTATCCGTGGATCCCTCTCACAGAAAGAATGTTAATAATGTAAATGCCATCTTGAGGATTTATTGTCATAATAAACAAATACTGTACTTATGTACTGTATGTTGAATGTATATATTTGTCCGAGTTTTATTCATTTTTTTCTTAATGCATTGCCAAAATGTATATGATCGGGGAAAATTATAGGGAATGATTGGAATTGAATCGGGAGCAAAAAAAAAAAAAAAAAAGCAATCGGATCGGGAAATATCGTGATCGGCAGATACTCAAACTAAAACGATCGGGATCGGATCGGGAGCAAAAAAACATGATCGGAACAACCCTAATAATAATAATAATAATACATTTGACTTGTAGAGCACTTTTACCAATGCTCAAAGACGCTTTAAATAATAATAATAAATTTTATTTGTAGAGCACTTTTACCAATGCTCAAAGACGCTTTATAGTTGAAAAAAAAACAGCAAACAATGTGAACAGAACAAAGCAATAAAAGAAAAAAATACTTATAAGTTAAAAGCTAGTTTAAAAAAAGGAGTTTTTAACAGTTTTTTTTGAATGTGGGAAGGTCTGAACAGGTACGGATGGGTTTAGGGAGTGAGTACCAAAGTGAGGGGACAGCAATGTAGAAGGCTCTGTCCCCCCAAGTTCGGTGTGTTCTTTGTTGGGGTGGTGTGAGGATGTTTCCATTTGAAGAGCGGAGGTGTTGGGAAGGGGGTGTGTGGACAGAGAAGGTCTGTGAGGTAGGGAGGGGCCAAGTTATTGAGTGCTTTGTAAGTGAGAAGGATGATTTTGAACTGTATACTGTATGAAATAGGAAGCCAGTGCAGTTTGTGGAGGACTGGGGTAATGTGGTTCCTATGGGGGGTCCAGGTGAGAAGGCGTGCAGCGGAGTTTTGGATATATTGTAGTTTATTGATGAGTTCGGATGGAGAACCAAAAAGAATGCTATTACAGTAGTCAAATCTGGAGGTGATGAATGTGGGTGGGATTGGTGGGAATGGATGAGTGTTTCAGCAGCGGAGAAAGTGAGGGAGGGACGAAGATGGGCAATTTTCTTGAGGTGGAAGAAGGCAGTTCTGGTGATGTGGTTGACGTGCTGGTTGAATCTTAGTTTATTGTCGAAAATGATACCTAAGTTGCGGGAATGTGTTGAGAGAGGCAGGGTGCAGTTGTTGATGGTGAGGGAAAATTGACCGTCTTTGATGTGAGCTGCAGGATCGATGATGATTATGTCCGATTTGTTACTGTTGAGTTGAAGATAGTTTGTTTGCATCCATGATTTAATTTCACTGAGGGAGTTGTGAAGTGTGGATTCGGTGCCGTGCGAGTTTGTTTTGTGGAGAAGTAAATTTGGATGTCATCAGTGTAACAGCGAAATTGGAGTCCATATTTCCGGATGATCTGACTAAGGGGAGGATGTAAAGAATGAAGAGGAGGGGACCAAGAACTGAACCTTAGGGGACACCTTGTGGTAGGGGAACAGGAGCGGTTGTGCAGTGATTGATGGTGATGAATTGTTGTCGGTTGGTGAGGTAGGAGCAGAACCAGGAAATGCTCCTGAATGAAATGGACCGCTTGGATGTGTGTGGAAGCGATTGATTTATATATTCATGAAAATGAGTGACTTCCTGGATTGAGAAGGAATGCGAATATGAAGTCTTACATCTTACAATACAGCATTGCTTTATAGCATGCAGATGGAATGCGGATTCAGCTGATTTTGCGGAGTAATTCGTTAATTTTTTGCATCACGCCAGCCAAATGTGTTGCAGGGTTTTGTTGTTGCACCAGGGAGAGGCGTGTGAGCCTTTTTGGGTTTCAAAAAGTTCCCGTTCACCGCGGAGATTTGCCAAAACAAGTCCTACAACCGTGGGACCATTGGACTTACGAGGAAGTGAGTAAACATCATGTGTTATGTCAAATACTGGGATCATGGCACACATTTGAATAAGGAGGTGGCTTGCATTTTGTGGCAGACAATGCTCCTTGTCCACCGAGAAGGCCACTTGGCCGACAACCGGCGGCTTTTCGCATACCCCCCTCGGTCCTCTTCGCGTGCCTGCTGGGAGAGCGCTATACTATGCTTATGCTCGTGCGGTTCTCCATATTGTGTAGACTTCCAGCCCCCTTTGCCCTGTTTGTGTGCCCGGCAATAGACCACCATCCTTGGGTTGGACTTGGGCAGCTATGTGCTCCTCCGACGTCGGCCGGTTTGTCTGGCGGTCATTCTCCAGCTTCTTACCTGACAACGAGCACTCCTGCCTGCAGCAGGGGAATGACGAGCTGTAACTTGCTCGCCACCGGGGGGGGGTTGCCGATCGGATGAAGACAATCCACAATGCTGCCAATGTGTGACATGATCTGGAGTACTTTTGTGTGATTTTTCATTTTCGAAAAGGAAGAATAAGACTTGGAAACTCAGCTGGGTTGAGGTTAACATGTCGGCTAGCTTTCACGCATCCTGGTTTGTTTACACTCTCCGAAGCCCGGGCAGGGAAATGATCAAAGCTGGACCAACTCCGGTGGCATAAAATATTGTTTGGGAGGTGCAAGAAGTCAACAATTTTGACCATTATGGAGTAATTTTGTCCTGGCGTACTAAAATAAATGCATTTTTAAAATTTCATATTCCATTTAGCACAAGACTATTATTTGACATGACCATACAATTTTTTTAGCAATTGAGGGAAAATATTTATAGATAATATCCTGTAAAAATATTGGAGTAGAACCAATGACATTTTGATGCTCTCTTCGTCACATTTTTCTCGTTCTGAATAATTCCCCATCAATGGGCTGAATTCTAAATCAGATGAAATTGTGACCCTGCCGACGTCGTCTTCCAGCTGGGGACCCTAGAGCGCTATAATGACAGGCGGGGCTAAACGTCAGATTAAAAGACTTCTCCTCATCTGCGCTTTGCCAAATTGTTGTACATAGTCCAATCGACTCAAAATATGATTCTAATTCACATAATAATGGTATTTAAGTTTGTTTTTTTTATGCTGTCAGAGGCACTTTAAGGTAGCATACACACACATCAGAAACATTGGGATCAATTATAATGTTTTTAATTTAAAACAACTTTGTAAAGACATTGAATGGCAGTTTTGTACAATGCCATATATTCAAACAAACAAACAAAAAATAATGTAAAGTGGTTGTAGTGTAAAGTATGGAGACTTACAAGAGAATGAAGGCATGCACAAAAGCAAATTTGGTTTTCTGTGAACCATGTTTCATCGTTGCTTGTTGGATTTGATATTATGACCATATATTCTGATTTATTTTTTTAGTCATCTCTTTAATCCTATTTTAAAGACAGATAAAGCAAAAGAGCCATTGAAACAGCCTTTCTGTTACGTTCAAATGATCACATTTGATCTCACACTGTGAAACTATTCTTTCTCACGACATATCACATGTAGAACTTAAGTTGTCATGGGAACAAGGAGCATTGAAGGTTCATCCTGTGTTCTTATAGCAAAAATATTTTTTTCATGAGAAGGTTGAAACTACCTGCTTGGATGTTCACTTCTATGTTGCTATAAGAAATATGTTTGGACACCAAACTAGGTTCACGGACCTCCGAGAAGGTCAGAAAAATGTTACCTTAAGCATTGGCGACTTGAGGGGAAACCTTTTGCATTCCTCCAAGAGAAAACAAGTGGAAGAGTTGCCTATTGGCAGCTTGGCTTTAAAGGTTAAAGTAGCTGCACTCATGTCTCAACCATCTGTGCTGCGTTGGACTAGGACCACATTAGGGATTCTTTTAACAGATGGTTTGAGGGCTGCATTGGAAAATGTCAGGACAAATCTTTATCCCTGTAATTACAGATTTGAGCCCACTACTCTTAATCTGCATTCACCAAAACAAGCATTTTTGCTCCGTGTGATTGAATTCCATTTTCACCTTTGTTTCTCACTTAATATCCTTCATCATTCCCACCCCACGCTCAGATTAATGGAAGCTGTTCGAGCCATGTATTGAATCCATCCTGCACTTTGACACCCTTCCTGGCAGTGTGTGTTGGATTGGTGTGCAAATGTAGCAACAGCGGGAAACAAGTCTTCCTTTAATATCGACCAAGGTATGACTGCTGAATGTCAAACAGGGACTTTCACTCACCTTTTGGTCCCTCTGCTTCCTTTCAGCCCGTAGCCTTCGAACCATTGCAACTCTATCCCATTGCAAGCAAATTATAGAAGTCAGAGCACGATGACATGGACAGATCCTGGAGGGAAATTGCATGCATCTGGTTTAGCAGCTTACATTAAGATTTCATATCTTGTATACAGATTCATATAGAGTAGAAGAAAAGGCAGCAGCAATTGAAAGCATATTATAGGGAGGAATACAAACCAAGCTGGTAAAAAAAAAAAAAAAAAAAAAAAAAAGAGTAATTGTATTTTGCCCTTGTTCACATCTGACAAAATCAAACAAAACATTGGATCAGTACCTTATTGTTCACCTTCCATATATCCCCCTAGCATCCTAGTCTTTAAAAGTCTTAATAAATTAATGTATTTATTTTTCTTAAAGATTGCACCTGAAACAGTAAACTATCAAACCCATACTGTCCTTCTTCTAATGAGCGAATGTCTTTAAAAACCCTGAAGAATTTAGATATACAGTACAATGTGTTTGTAAATAGATTTCTCATGTTTAAATTCAAGTGCAGAATTGTAGAAATAGTTTCTCCATCTTATTTTATGACTTTATGACTTGTGTGTGGTTAAAACAATAGCAAAAAGATTCACCATTGGGCATGAGTCCCTCCTCACCCACTACAAAAAAACCTGTGCGCCTTGGTTCACATTAATGCTTGGATTGTAACTTTTTGTTATTACACCCCAAAAATTGATTCTCTCTTTGGATAGTCTGCTGGCATGGTTGATTTGAAGCAACTTTTTCTCAACTTATTTTCAACTTAAGTTTAACATTACCATAATTTTCGGACTATAAACCGCTACTTTTTCCGTTTTCAATCCTGCAGTTTATATTCCAATGCATTTTATTTGTGGATTTTGCAGGCTGATAAGGTGTACGTATTTAGTAGGGTTGTTAAAAGTATGAAATTGTATTGATACTGAAATGTTGGATCGGGATACGAGATTTGATTTGTCACGTGTCTTTTATCTGTTGGTTTTTGGGCTATCAGAGGTTAAGAAAATTTTGTTGTCATGGGGTAAATTTGATTCTTTACGACTCTTGATAGTAATTGAAGATATTTTAGCATTTTCCTCTGGCTCATTGGCTGCCGTGGACTGCGCTTGACGTCCAATCCAATTGAAATCGAAGGGTTCTAGCGAATGTACATTCTTTCCCTGCCGTCCTCCCAGTTCAAATTGATTGGACATCTAGTAGTGATAAACTCTTTTAAAGAGTTAATTTTTCATGAGCCACAAGACTGGATGGCTAACATCGTCCAATGGCACTGAACGAGTTTACTAAAAAAACTTTTTTTTTTTAAACTTATGTGGTATTGATAATTGAGTATATATATATATTTTTTTAGTATAGATGGCGGAAAACAGACAAGACTGAAAAAGCAGTTTCTGCTCTTCCACTCCTCTTTAAAAGAAACTGCTGTATTTTAAGCCAAAACAACTGTTGTATTTGATAGAACAATATGTCTATAAGCTGCCATAGCAGATTCGTGGCACATTAAGCACCCAAACTATTTCTAATTTGTCCGTTTTACCCTGAAAACCCCCGTTTACAGACATTGCGCAACCGCTTTTGTTTCAACCCAGCTATAAAATGAAGGTAATTAATTATATTTATTATTCAAAATGTCTGTCGTTTTTAGCTTAGAATCATTAATTGATGTCTCATATTTTGTTTTAAGAAAAAAAAACGACTAAAAAAAATAATTAACTCACATATTTTAAACTTCTAAACAAATGTCACAATGAAAAAAATGGCGTCTGTAAAAAAGCCACATATATCTACCTCATAACTATCGCTTAAGTGTATTTTTTTTGTTACTGTCACATTTTCTCCGATATGTTAGATGATAAATAATCGATCCAAAAAAAAAAAAAGTTTAAAAAGGTCAATATATGAAAAAGGAAATCTCGACCACTCCTTGATGTCTACGATTTCTGCATCGCGACCCTTGTTACAGTACCATGTTTCACCCAGAAAATCCCCCAAAAATCCAGCTGTGGCCATTTACAGCTGTGTCTTGACACTCAGTGATACATGCTACATTGAGTTTTTGGGTCGAAACCAAGTAAGTACGCGATAAAATCTCATTAAAGTCATGGCGTCTGTAATTCTGTCCTCGCGTGCTCTCACCTCCAGGTAGGGTTTTGCTGTTTAAAAAATATAAAAAAATAAAAATAATAAAAAAAATGCCCTCCTTTTCAAAACTTTTCTTCCCCCATAAAATTGAGATTTTAAGCTTTCTAATGATGTATCACACATGTATATCGGACAATTTTGAAAGTTGACTAAATTGCGGGACTCAGAGCGGAACTTCAAGACACCTGAGTGTTTTCCGCCATATATCAAGTTGAAAATATTATAGTATCGTGACGACAGTAATCTTTAGGTGTGACTATACCTGTGGCTTATCGTCCAGCGCGGCTTACACAGGAACAAATCGTTTTCTTGTCAAATTTGTGGGGCGCGGCTTATAGTCAGGTGTGGCTTATAGTCCGAAAATTACGATATTTATTATATTTGATAATATTTTTATTGTGCGAGAGTTGTTGACCAGTGTGTATACTCTGCTGTAGTATGTCGAAAGCAGAAGACATTTATTTTCACTTTAATAAAACATTTGCGAAATTTCCCCCCAAGAGTTCATTGTGTGTGGCCCCATGACTCCAGTGTTCTAAGTGGTAGTTTGCTCATGGAATAAAAATAGAAAATTGATTTCCCTAATTTGCTTATTTTTTCCTCCACGTGGGCTCATCCTCGCAGAAAATCAAATAAAGAAAAATACAGCGATACCTCTACTTAAAAATGTCTCTACATACAGAATTTTCAGGTTAAGACATGCCTCGATGGGAAAATATTGCCTCTTGTTACGAAAGAAATTTCAGGATACGAAAGCCAAAAATACAGTATGGCTGGTGCTCGCAGCTCCCAGTGTTTACTGTATGTAATGTATTTATTGCTGCTCTCCTATTGGCTACTGCCTAGCATTCGTGGCATCCAACTGGCGAAGAGGAACCTCTACTGTTTGTTTATGTGTGTATCTCAGCGTCCCTTTCATTTGCCACTCGTGTTTCGACGGTCTTACATAGGTGTATTAGCATACATTCTGTATTCGTGTTTTTTTTTTTTTTTTGCATTACGAACAACTCTGATTTTATGTTTATTGTGCAATAATCTAATTGTAACGTATTTGTTACATGTTTTGAAGCATTTTTATGTATCATAATAGATTCATGTCTGAATTTTGGGGGGGCTTGAAACTGATCAGGGCACTTAAATGGAAAACGCTTCTCTACATAAAGAATTTTCAAGTTACGAAACTACTTCCAGAACCAATTAATTTCGTAAGTAGAGGTACCACTGTATCAAAATGAAGAAAACCATGTGAAAAAAATTGCTTATTCTGCTCAAACACACCAAATAACATGTTTCAATAACAGCTTCTTTCAGTAAAGTTTTTCAAACCATATGGGAGGACATTTATTTAATTAAGCCATAGAAAATACACAACACATGAAATGCAATGTTAGCACAAGAGGATTTGTGCAGGGTGTCAAGATGGAACTTTTGAACTGGAACCTGAATAAAGAGGATGGCACATATTCGTGAGCAGCTTATTTAGTGCCCCCACCCACAAATCTATCCAAATAATAGACAAAAAAAAAAAAAAAAAAAAAAAAAGCAAAGGACACAAGTGAACCTTGAAAAAAAATATTAAAAATGTAAATACTGAAAACTAGATTTTCATATCATCCATTATAGGGGCAAATGGATTAAATGAAAGCAGAGTGGCTGGGTTTCAGGAGAAGGATTGGGTCAAACTCTTGTGAGATTTTCCCCCACCCCCGCTATAAAAACAAATAAAGCTGAATGGTGCAGAAAGTCTTCGTTTAGTTTTCCCCCCACTGCAAATCTTTTTTTTTTTTTTTTTTTTTTGCAGTTCGCAATAAACATTTTCTCCGAAATACTTTTTCATAGTTTCTTAGTTCATTTAAAAATGGTCTTCAGTCAAAGACGTTTCAAGTTTCTGTTCTTTCTTCTTAATAGTCTCTGTGAAAATATAGATTAGAACAGTTCTCTTCATGTCTGTCCACTGCAGCAGTAAACAAAGTGAGCCCAGAATCCAACAGAGCATGTTGCAGGAGATTTGTGTATGAAGCTGTCTGTGTGTATTTTCAAGTGATAGTTGAAGCAAATCTCTTCTGAAATTCAGCGTTTTGATGTGTGTGTGTACATGGGATTGTGTTCACACTTCAGTCTGGAAGTCACCCTCAGATGAGTCCGGGGTATTTGCAGATGACGAGTCCCAGTTCTTATTGTGAAGCTCCATGCGGTCTTTCTGCTCTCCCGGCATTATGGTCAGTTCAGGGGTCATCGTCTTAAAACTGTCCCACGAGCTTCTGTCTTCTGGAGTTGTTGACTTGTCCTGACGGGAATGGAGAGAACAAAAACAAAGAAAGCCATGTAAGGTAACAACATAAGAGGAAGATGGATTTGTATAATCCTGCGAATCCTGTCTCGAGGAAGACTTTTTCCCCACCCTATCAAATTTTTACGAACCTTTTATTGAATTGTTTAAAGGAAATTGCCTTTTTTTTTTTTGGTAATCAGGCTAGGTTGGAACAGGAGATCTAAAATGATCAAACACTTTTTGTAGAAACCATCTGTTTTGTCAAATTTATTTGCAAGAGAAAATGAAGTGGGCAGCTGTCCAGCTGCCTCTGAGACTTAACAACCCCAAAGGCCCTGTTGCGTGAGCTACAAATATGTTTTGTAATTTAAACATAATTATGGCCTGAATTTGTAAATGCCAACAATCCTCTTTAATCCAATACATTTCCAGCAATTCAAACATCTATTAGTGTGATATTACAGTAATGAATAGATAATTAGAGACTAGATCTTCCTGGCACCAGTGCATGAACATCTTTACAAAGTAGTCATATGGTGAATATTTAGAGTATTTGGTCATCTTCAACTGAATACAGGTAGTCCCCGGGTTACGAACAAGTTTCATTCCTACGCTAGCGACGGTAAATCAGAATTAACCCTTTAAGTAGCCTTAAATCTCAAAATAACTATCCAAAAGTATTGTATTTTGTTTAATGATGGGTGATACACTGGGCTGTGGCTTTGTAAGACTGAGCAGACTCGTATCACATGGATAAAGGACAGCTGTTCACTGGTTTGGCCCACATAATTCTGTAAGTTGTTTCAGCTAATATATGTTTGTGTATGCATTTGTATTTAAGTTTAGAACTACAGTTTGTGGAGTATGTGCGAGTGGTTCCCTCTGAGAATTGTAAATACATTAACATTTATCGCATTTCAGATAGACTTTTTGAGAATTGTAAATACATTAGCAGTTATAGCATTTCAGATAGACTTTTGTTATGCAAATTGGGCTAATTTAATCTAATAAATGTCCATATTGATCAGACTAGATGGACGATTGAATACAATTGTTTCTTCTCAAGTGTTTAATTGAAAAGTATCGTTTTGAACATGTGTACATATACAGTATGTGTTAAAGCTTTACATACTGTCAAAAATTAAAGAACTAGAAGCTTCCGAAACCACAATTGCCTTGTTTGCTGTCTGTCAAGCTGAACAACTTCACGTTTAGTGAGGACAGAACACGTCATATTAGTAAATTAAAAAAATAAGATAATGTGAAGTACAATAAGATACTGTTTGCACGACTAAAAAAAACAACAACAACAAAAAACGACTGGACACTAAATGGCGGATCAGACTTCGCCGTCGTAAAGTCAAAATCTCATAAGTTGAATACGTCGTAACCAGGGGACTACCGGTAAATACAAATGATCATGCTTTTAAGCCATTGTGAGTAACTTGTTTGACATGAATTTATGTTAAACACTTTGAGTTGCATAGTAGAGCATACAGATGGAATCATTGAGTTTGATTGACTACTTTTAGAAGTTTTATAAAAAGCATGATGCAAAATTGTTGAGAAGGATCATATACAGTAGATCTTTCCAATGTCAATCTATTTTTTTTTTTACTGCATTTACCAATTGAGCATCAAACATGTTTCACCTCCCACTCATATCAATCAGTTGCACTTCACAAGGACTAATTACGGCATTAAAGCCTCCTGGCTGTATGTCTGTGATCACTGCATGTGGTCTTCAGATGTGCCCCCCACACATGTAAAATGCATGTTGGGGGATTAAGTACAGCGAGAATTAAAGGTAACATTATGCACCAGATAAGGACCATTATTCAAATGTCACTCCTCTGCTTGTGGAGATAACGATTTGCAGATTTGTGCTGCAGAGAATTTTCAAATTGACCTGTGATAGTGTACCACGCATGATAGTAGATTCTGGGCAGTAATTACTAGTAGACAACTCAAAGAAGTCTTAAATCTTAAATACCAAATGTAATTTTTAGAACATTATTCAGAATTATTAGAACAGCAAAAACGACCTTTCAACCGACCATTTATACACTTCACACACAATCCCAGCCGAAATACCCTGTCACCTGATACTCACAAAATACAACTCATAGCCTAAAACGGGGATCCCCAACCGCAGGGTACCGGTCCGTGGCGCATTTGCTACTGGGCCGCACAAAAATAATAAATAATTTATTAACGACTGTATTCTGGCCGAATTAACTTTGGCCTGTGCCCCTTAACACACCAATATCCCTGTCTACTCTAGATATAATACACAACTGGATAGAATGTTTTCATAGAAATCCATTGGACTGCTATCAGTACATCTTGTTTTTTATATCTACAGTATGTGCGCTTGTCCTCGATAATAACATATGAGTTAGGCCATAGGGTGGCCGCATCACATTTGTTCCTGGAAATGATTAGCCCCCACACTAGCGAAGATGACTGAAAAACAGACGTCTTTGGACAGATTTTTTACGGGGAAATGGGCAGCTGAGGAGCCAGAAGATGAGCCTACAATCTTGAAGAAAAACAACATCTTCTTTTAACAGACAATACCAAGAATCCTACCTAAAATATGGGTTTGTCGCAACAGGTGACTGTGTGTGCAACAGGAGGATCAGCTTGTAGCGATCGCAAATGATGGCGACCTTAAACGTACATTTGCGACAACAATTCTACCGAGGTTCTGGATTAATGTCATTCCGGAATATCTTGATATCTCTACGAGAGCACTGAAAACCTTGCTTCAATTTCCAACATCGTATCTTTGTGAAGCGGATTCTCTGCAATGACGGCAACCAAGACAAAGTTATGGAGCAGACTTGACATAAGCAACACTGTCTGTCTCCCATCTCACCTAAATGGGACCATCTTGTCTCAACGAAACAAGCTCACGCCTCCCACTGATTCAGCTTGAGAGTTATATTTTCCCTGCACTTAACATTTGTTTTTAGCCTGTCGTGTTATTTTATATTTGCATTATTTTTCTGGCTCACATTGCTGGTCCGTGAAAAGACCCAAATCACACCGGCCCATGGTGCAAAAAAGGTTGGGGACTCCTGGCCTAAAATATCTCGCACCACACAAATGTCCCCTTTTTCCCTAACCCTGGCAGTACGATGATCATCGCCAGCGCTCTAGGGGGCGATATCTTCCTGATTATCATTCTTACTGCGTCACATTCTGACAGTTGGCAAAATGAATACAAAAGGCATAATCTAGTAGCCAATTTGCATGCTAACTGCTGGCGAAGGAGCATTTTGTAATGCAGAAGTATGCGTAATGCAGCAGTTAAGCCCCAACACTATCCCGGGGAGACCACGCTAACGCGATTGTGTTGCTTCTGCATGTCTATCCATTGCCTGCCGCCATCTATGTGGGCCTCTGTTCCTCCATGCCTAAAAGCGCCAGCTCATCCCTTTCCTCCCCATCTACATCGCTGCCAGAAACCCCTCTACTTACACTGGATGAGTTCTTTTCACCTCCAGCAGACGAAATGCTCCATCGCTTTTCCCTCTGTGGCGATGAAAAGGGACGAGGCATGCAGGGAGAGGCGACCAGAGAGCGAAAGAGAGAGGAAAAACAAGGTAGAAAGAGGGGGGAAAAAGGAGGAAATCAAAGTCACTGACAACTCTGCCATTAAATAAACAACATGGTTCTTGCCACTGGCAGGTGAACAAGCTTGGCTTAGCATTAAGACCCAATTGCTCCTCTCTCTTTCTCTCTCTGCCCATCGCTCATCAGAACCCAAACGATAACCACATAAGATGCATTGAAATGCATCTAGTACAAAAGCTTAGGATCATACCCGTTTAAGAAAAGTCAAGAAGAAAGTAACTTAAAATAATTGAATTAGTTCAGATAAACCAAAAACGTTTCGTGAATAGTTTTAAAAATGGAGTTCTATTGTTTCCTCCAAATTTTCTATGATTTCTTTAACACCAATGACAAATATTTAAGCAAATGCAAAGCATGGGAAACTGAGTGAATGTACAATTTACTCCCGGGTCAAATTAAGTGAAAGACATTACATTTTATAATATCAAGGATTAAGCGTGCTCCAAAAACTAAAAGCATATACCGTAATTTTGGCACTATAAGGCGCATCTGACTATAAACCGCCACCCACCAAATTTGACACGAAAATGACATTTGTTCATATATAAACCGCAGTGGAATATAAGCCTCAGCTGTCCTCACTGTATTATGGGATATTTACACCAAAATATATTAACCGGTAACACTTTATTAGACAGCGGCATCATACGATTGTCATAAGATCAAATAAACCACCATGAACCTTTGAACCAAGTGGCTGCCAAGATACATTGCTTCAAAAAGCTTAAATTGGCCATCACTGCTCCCTTGGGGGAGACAGTCAACCTCTGCCGCCACCTGCTGTCAATACTGTTGTTGTCCAACATGCCTCCTGGAGTGCATTGCAGCACTACAGATGTAAATAACAATCAAAATTCATGTTCTGTGCTAATTATTTCTTCAGTTACTGTTCTAGTTGTTTCATTAATTACTAGTTATGGTATTTGGTAACACTTTATTTGACAGTGGAACCATAAGACTGTCATTCGACAATCACAATTTTGACATGTCACTGCCATGTGTATTAATGAATCCTTATGACAGATGTCATTTTGTGTCATCTGGCAAATTATAACACTTTTGAATGAATGTAAAATATCTGAGCTGGTCATAAATGGAGTTAGTGAAATAATTTGCCGGATGAAACTTAATGACATATGTCATAAGCGTTCAGTTATGCCAATGATAGCGTCATGACATAATTATGACGGTCTTATGACGCTACTGTCAAATAAAGTGTTACCTATTAACCCAAATAAATCAACAAATAAGCCGCAGGATTTAAAATGAAGGAAAAAAGTAGCGGCTTATAGTCCAGAAATTACAGTAGTTACTTCCCTCTCACCCTTTATTTCCGTTACTACTTGAAAACTAAAGCCCTATGCAAAATGTCCGCTGGATCAGATGATTCTTAGGCATAGCACACAAGCCCAGAGGTTTTTACATACATTTAGTTATCTCAACTTCCTATAGTAGTATAGGCACAAAGTACCAAGGCTTGCATCACTTCATTAACTATAAAAAACTTCCCCTAATCCATACGGAAGTCCAATTACTAATAAACAATGTCCTCAGCCATTTTAGAGATTTGTTTATTATTCAGATCATGACGACGTTGTAGCTTTTCATTAGCTATTTCCTCCCACCTTTGCATTTACAGCTGCAATTCTTATTCAAGTGGTAGAAGCACACAGGAAAAGTTTTCCAACTGCTTACAAGCCTAATTATGTAAACTAGACAAGTGCAACGTGTCCATACTATTATTTTTCCATTGCAACCATTGTTGTACATGACCAACCAAAAATAAACTGTGCTTGTGCTACAAGTAAAAATTATCAGAAATGCCTATTTTTTGGGTATTTGCTGCATATTGATGTGGATAACATATCTAGGGGGTGAGAGTAAAGAAAATCTGAAAATAAATTGATGTACAGCTCTGGACCACCTTAATCAAGGTAGGAAACACTGATTTTAAATAATGTGTGTTTTATCTTTTTCGTATTTCACATTCAGTGGGAAAAAGAAAAAAAATTGGGTGGAATTTTTTTTCCCCCACTTAGTGTGAGTACAGTAAATTAATTTCCAATGAAAGTACGTAATGCCTAGATTTTTTGCAAGTACAGTGGTACCTCTAAATATGTAGTTGATTCGTTCCAGGACCTTGTTTTTGAGTCAAAATGGCTGTATGTCGAGCGGGATTTTCTCATTAGAATACATTATAATTCCATTAATTTGTTCCACAGCCCAAAAACCTACACTAAATCCTTAATAAATACTATGTACTATTACAAGTGGCAATTACACAGAGCAAAACAAATAAATTATGAATAAATCGGAATTATAATATAGTCGTCGATGTCGGCTTCAACTCATGTCAGAGTACTAGTTTCAGTCGTTTATTAGCCTATTTTTTTGGGGGGTGTTTTTGTCTAATATGACTTCAGAGGCCTCGTCTATGGTGGAATAATCACTGGCATGGGTTGTTTTTGTCTCTCGTCTTCTCTGTTTTGCCTCTTCGTTTTCTGTTCATTTTTCTTCGAAAGCCACAATGCCTTGGTGACTACTGTATTTTACGGACTATAAGTCACAGTTTTTTTTTTCCATAGTTTGGCTGGGGTGCGACTTATACTCAGGAGCGACTTATGTGTGAAATGATTATTATTTAAAGAAATTACTAACACATTATGATAGCATTTCAAATGTTATTTTGGTGTTTTGGAGTGACACTGATGGTTTGGTAAACTTGTTAGCATGTTCTTTATGTAATAGTTATCTGAATAACACTTAATAGCTATGGCTACGTTCATGTTCTGCCTTTGGCAATGTGTGTTCAATTGTATTATTGACTTTTTTAGATTGAAATGCATGCTTTTAGTTTTTTGGCGCTTTCACGCCCAAGTGGGGGCGCACTCCCAAGTGTTTACGCGAAAAAGAGCGCTCACACGCCAGAAGAAGACGGACAGCTACGCAGCGTCTCTGAGCAAGTGGGTGAGAGAGCAAGAGAGAAACATGGCTGCGAACTTACGTTCATTGTTTATGCTTGTAAAATATCTCTACAGAGGCAACGCCTGTGTGTATCATCTTTTCTGTTGTTGTTGTGTGTTTCCCATCCACGATCGGACACTTAGAGCCAGTTGTGTGGTTGTTTGAACGATGTGCTAATGCTAGCAAACGCATGCTAACCGTTTGTGTCATTGCTGTAATAGCAGCTAATTATAATTTATTTACGTTGATACGAACCTGTTTGGTATCGAGGACGAAATTGATTCAGCAACATATCTGTTCTATGTGTTGGATTTTATCAAGTAAATTTCCCCCCAAAATGCGGCTTATACTCCGGTGTGACTTATATGTTTTTTTCCTCTTCGTTGGGCATTTTATGGCTGATGTGACTTATACTCAGGTGTGACTTATATTCTGAAAAATACGGTAGTTCCCCTCCATGTTTCGCGGTCAATGGCAGTTGGCTCCCACGACGAGGGGTCGATATTGGTTCGTGTCAGGGTGCGCTTAAGCTGGTCTTTGCAGGGCATCTTTGGGGCTCCAGGGCAAAACAAGTAGTCTCCTGTAATAATGTAACGAATTGGGTTCCAATGTGGCAGATGTGTTTTGCATGCTGTACCTGAACGCACCGTGTGGTGATGTCACAGAGAAAGAAAGGTGCGGCTGAGATTTTACTTTCTCTTTTAATGTGCTTCTGTTTTTCGCGTCAACTGCGGCGGACAGTAGGCATGTTGTGTTGCACAAAACTGGCGATTTCTTTGGCGATGCTACCACAATAATATTTGTCACCTTAACTTATAAAGACTGGCAAACGGAGGTCAGAGGAGGACCGTGGAGATCGTAGACATTGTATGGCCGTATTGTCGAGCATGTTGACTGATGCGCAAACTACGGTCAATTTTTTTTTATCATTTCCATCTTCATTTCAACGTTAAGAGTCACCTTTTTCCTTTTTTCACCACCTGCATTAATCTTCTTGGAACCCGTGTTGATTTCTCTCACAAGAAAATACGCCGTGCGTCCATCATGTGAGAAAACAAAGAAACTGTGGCGCTGTCCAGATCACCATGTTTCGAGCATGTCGTCGGATGTAGAAACTAACGGCTAGTGAAATTTTACGTCGGATGTCGAAAAGATCGTGTGTCGAAGCGAATGTATGTCGAGGTACCACTGTACTTATTATAAAATACAAGCAAGGAATGTTAAATAATTTAAAAGGTAGGTCTTACTGTCATTTATTCATGTGAAAATAAGTTATCTGTAATTATAATACTGAGCGAAAATAGCTTTATTTTTAGAGGTAGTCATTTGGTAGTTTTAAGACTTGTCAAAGTGACAGGTTCGACTCACTTGCAACCAACAAATTACAGACTTTTCTTTGGTCACTAGAAGCAAAATATTCATATTTTACTGTCATTAATATTCAAAACATCATCCGGCACTGAATAATGATTACAGTACCCAAAAGTATTGTCTAGGCAACGTCTTGCCCACAACATGGGCAAGAAAGATACTCACAGGGGGATTCATTTGGGATTCATACTGCACCATATCCAACTATCATTTTTGTTATTTGCATTTTCTTATGAAGCATATTTTAGAAGCACCACATAGTGATACTTTGTCAAGCCTGTAAAGGCTAAACATGTGGTGTCATCAAATACAACAACAAACACAGAACAAGCTAAACTAAAAGTACCAGATTGCAACCTACAAAAACAGGAGTGAAAGCAAACATTTGCCAAACATTTGAAAAAACACACTTTTCTATTCCTCTGAGAGGAACCTACAAGTTGCATAAAGTAAAAAAAAAAAAGGCGCTGCGAAAAAATACTAATGAACTAACATCTACAGGTAATTCGCATCTGAACCCACAGTCTTTGGATGAAAGAAACCTAGTAAATCAGATGCCATCTCTTTTATAGTGTGGAATGTTAATTATGCTTTGGGAAATAATTTAGGGTGGGTAGGTTTGGGTGTGATGGGTGAAAGGGTTAGACTTTACCTTTGTTGACTTGGATGCCCATGGATCTGTTGACTGTCTGGCTACACTCAAACTGAGATGTGACAATAAGCAACACAAAGACCCCCGTCAGCCAACAAAGGACATGAAATAGGGGAAAAAGCAAAAGAAAAAAAAAAATCAATAAAGGCAAAGTATAGCAAAGCAAAACACATATGGAGTGTTAGGCTTACAGGAAAAAAAGGTAAATGGCATAACAGATGGATAAAAACAAAACACATAAAAATTGCATAAGCAGAGTGAGTGGATACCAGAAATGTTGTCTTGGAAGGTTTTTTACTTTATTCAGAAATAGTATCGGCAGCGATGGCAGTCTTTAGCATCATTTGCCCTTTAGTTGGAATGAAATGGGTTATACAAGGAACAAGACCCTTCAAAGGAGCCAAATTAGGAGAATGTAGGGCGAATAAATTCCATTAGTACAACACATTGCAAACAAACGAGCAATCAGCCGTATTCAGTCTGGGCGGTAATGAGAAGCGATGTGATCCACAGCCAACGCCACCACACTGAAAACAGTCCCCTCGCAAGTGAATCAGCCTTTTACGCCTCCCTTTAATTGGCCCGAAGACATGAAGTGAGCCAAAACAGCACGATGCAACTTGAGTGCAAGTGCATGAAGCCAGTTTTAAGCTTGCTTGATTTTGAAACTACTGGTAGGTTGTCCGACACGATGCTCCATTGCAAAGACAGATTTGCGAGTAGTGCTGGAAACTGTTGTGCATAATCAATGCCGAGGAGGAAAGCATTCATTAGAAAGAAGCCGACGGAGGAATAATCAATCAATTAAGGCATCAAATGAGTTAATAAGGCAGAAATGAGGGTGACAGCAAGACAAATATTGTCAAACTGTGAGGACAAACAGAGGGGAATTACATCTGGGGGGGGGAATGGGAGAGAATAGGCAGATTATCTATATTGTTGGATTAAGAAAGCTCCTTTTGCTTAACTCCAGCAAATTGATTTTTAGGGTCCGCGGGATTTTAAATCGAAGCAAATTGTCCAGCCACAATCGGTAGGAAAAAATGGTTCTTTGTCATTTCAAACGATCTATATTCACTTAATGAGACATAACCAAAGTACACACATTACCTTAGTTAAATGTCCCTTGGGTTGCCAAAAACCATTAATTGCATTTGCCACGGTTATGTATATTTCATAAAACCATCACCTTGAGTCTGACCCCTTCTTTTTATGATGGTGCCTAATGGAAGAACTCTCTTAAGAAGTACCCTACAAAACATCTCTGTACTGAGGTAGCTTCACATTTGAATTTCACGTCAAAAAATCATGCTGTCTTCAATGCTGTCTCTCTGCTTCCAGCTATTTGCATTCAGCAAAGACATGCTGTGTCTAACTGCAAAAGGAAACCAAGCACACTTCATTTAATCAAGAACACAGCAGGCGACAAGAGAGAGATGGTGTCTATACCTTTTGAGAACCACCAAATGCCCTAGCCATCCCATTATCCTGAGCACACTCTCCCTCTGTTCCACGCTCTCGAGCACACAGCATCCATCCAACAAAAACACAAGTATGAATGGCATCATTGGGTACCCCATGAAAATATGTTATGACCTTCTGAACCCTGCAGAGACAAAAAGCTGGCACTCTGGTTAGGACTGCCAAAAGCGGCTCTCAATAGCGTACCGCACGAATGCTATTTTTAGACCGTGATGTCCCCATCGTAACGCGGAAGTGGGTCAACATAGACACGCCCTCGCATACAATCCATGGTATTTCTGCTTGTTTTCTCCGGTAATCTTTCAAAAAAAGAATATGCCGAGTAAACACTGCTGCTATGGAACTTGTAGAGACGACTCTAGACATTACAACATATGAAGGATGTTTTCTTCATACTTTTCCCGATCGGAGGAAAAAATGTGAAGCATGGATCAACTTGCGCGGACGTCCAAAAGACCGGTTTAACGGCAGCAAGGTGAAGCCACTCACATTTCATATGCAGTAAACATTTTGTTGGGGGCCGTGGTCTTAGAGAGGACGAAGAAGTAAGCCATTTTGATTGGACTCACTGAGTAGCATTTGCGATTGCTACACAAAACTACCAATGTAAATTACCCCCAAGAACGGCCAGAGATGTAAGACAACCAGAGGATATAATATATAAGAAAGACAGGGCATATGGTGGGAAAGAATAGATTGTTGAAACAGGAGTGCTAGGTGCATTGTCATTGGAGTAAGGCAATGCACACAAGAAAAAGGTCGATAAAAAATGCTACGTGTGGATCAGGTCCACTCTTTTCCCCCCGTCTTTTTCAGCCTTCGACACACAAGCCATTTATCAAGCCATTTGTATGTTCTTCCACATATTTACCAGTGAATTTGGCACCAGGGACATAATTTTCAGACATAATTGGTAGGTTTGGCTGGGTAAACATCTCGTTCATAAACTATTGCTGCATTTACTATTAGGGACAAATGGGCGGTTGACCCGCCTCGCAACAATAGCTAACGTCATGAATATTAATGAGCAAAAGTGACATGTTGCTTGTGGTACACCATAGAACAATAACGCAGACATGGATGCCCATACATTCCAAGCTGGGCAATTGTGTCTCAAACTAAACATTCTGTATGCTTGATTATAGATGACATTTAAAATGCACTCTGAAGCTCTCTTTGCCATCCCCCACATCATTTTAGAATCTACTATAGTTAAAACAATGTGATTTCAATTCATTGTAATGTTGCATGACTTCACTGTTACGAGTCTTGCACAGCTATAAAGTATTGAAGATCATTTTCATTAATGTATTTTGTCAAACTGTTTTTCCCCCTGAATTCGTTAATTTGTTCCAATTACATCACGCACCTAGATAATGAACTAAGTAAAGACGACTGGTTTCTCAAGCCATAATTATCTTAACCGAAAAGCCTATGATTGATTTTCATCATCGGGGTTAATAGGGAGCCTTGTAAAGAAGTGTGTCTCACATCTTACAGGTTATTTCCATTTGTGTTAATTCAGCATAACAGAGTCATTACTTTACACCCTTAGCCATCAACTAGGTAACTATTAGCATTGCCAACTAAGCAGCAAACAAAAAGAATGGCTGAATCAATGTGTGCTTGTGAAGAGTTGTAATCAGAGGATAATAATTGACAAGGAAAGCAAAAATGGAGAGATGGAAAATCTCTGTACTGTAAGTCCAGTGCACTTGGTTGGAAAATTGGATAAGATAGGGAACTGGAAAAACAAGTCCATATCTCAATCTGTCTCTGTTGGATAGTTTCTGGTATTCACTCATCTCTCCGACAAAGTCAGCCCAAGGATCCAACCTTACTAGGCAGGATCAAGCCTTCTAAACCCAATAAGCCTTTTTGATATTTTAGAAAGGCTCATCAGCACCCATACACACCACACAGTGTTTCGTTAGCCCTGTTTGGTGCCAATGGCCTTGTTTATGGTAAGAGTATAATGTTTTATAAAGTGTTTATAATTCTGTTTAGATGGATCATTGTCTTTATGATTTAATTTTAGGTTATAGTGGTTAAGAGGCTTTCATTTAGGCTTAGGAAGAGAGTGTCTTCATGGTTAGATACTCTACACAGAATGGTGCCACAGCAATAAAATCACAAAACACACGGCAAATGAGCCAAAAACAAACAAACAAAAACACTTTCATTTAGCATCACCAACAGAAGAGAAAATCAAATAGTCTGTATAAAAGTATGTTAGATGGGAGGGGAACTGAAGGAATCGTAAGAAGACAAACTCACAAAAGCATTGCGGTAAATACACATTTGTCAAAAAACATGACAGGAAGGACATACTCATATCACTTCACTATGAGACAAGTAAGGGGCATACTGTTTTTGCAGCTGAGGTTTGACACTGCATTGCAGCACTGATTGCACACTGATTGAAACATGAGGATTTATGGTTTCACAAGCAGAAATGAAATCTCGACACCTGCCAAGCCCCGCCCCACTCAGCTGTAGTCAAGATTGCACAATATTTCCCATTCCTAACACACTGCACTATTGATTACAGATTATAATTGATAAACTGTAGTTACACAAAAGGGTTTGAGTGGCCAGACAGGAAGAACAAGCTTGGGGAAAAGATGTACGCTACACAAGCTATCTGATGATATCTAGCGTTACAAAATAGCTATGACTTGATTTACCACGTGGAATCCTATTAAGATACTAATATTGAACTCTTAATTCATGTAACTCATTTCTGTCTAAGGACTTTTATTCTCATAGCGAAGGGAAAAGCTGCAGCTCCATGTTAAGCATTCTAAATATTAATGTTCTATCATGTCAGTCCGCTTTTCACCAAGTCTAATAGTTCAATTTAGCTGATCTTGATATAGTTACAGAATGTTAATCTGATTTCCGTTTCCATTAAGGCTGTGTGGAAACACAGTGGTTGCATCAGATATATGAATAGGATCACGTCATATCACTGGAACAGTGTGATGATAATACAAGTGATTTTAATTACAGTGTAATCCGTCGCTCCACCTTGCTTTCATCACAAAACTGCAACTGGGTACTGTCTGAAGTCATAAGGAAGGACAAGTCATTAGTTATTGGGACATAGGCCAAATCCTGAGATTTACAGATTAATGTGAACTCTATTCTTCTTGCTTGGTGAAAATGGGACGACTTGTTTTCCACACATACACCGTACATCCAAAGGCAAACTATGAGATGTAGATGAATGAATGGTTCACAACCAAGAATGTCTACTTGAAAGGGGCTCTACTGCACAAGAGTTATGCTGGATTAGCATGCCTTACGTTGACTTTCTTTGTAAACCAGAGAAGCTCTGCGCACGAGTGATGGCTCTGTGTTGTGCCTTGGTGGAGGGGGAGGGGGGACCTGTTTTAGAGAAGGTTAAAGGGTGTTTAGGACGTTGGTAACACCACTGTTTAGACACTTTAGGTATATAAGGAGGGTTTCCCTGAAAATTTCAGAGGACTTAATTCCTTTTTATCTACAGTTGCTAATGAATCACGAGGATAAACAGTGGAATGAAAAAGTATCTGAACCTTTTGGAATTTCTCACATTTCTGCATAAAAATCACCATCAAATGTGAATTCATCTTTGTCAAAATCACACTGATGAAAAAGCAGTGTCTGCTTTAACTAAAACCACCCAAACATTTATAGGTTTTCATATTTTAATGAGCATAGTATGCAAATAATGACAGAAGGGGGAAAATAAGTGAACCATCACATTTAATATTTTGTGGCCCCCCCTTTGGCAGCAATAACTTCAACCAGACGCTTCCTGTAGCTGCAGATCAGTCTGGCACATCGATCAGGACTAATCTTAGCCCATTCTTCTCTACAGAAATGCTGTAGTTATGCCAGATTCCTGGGATGTCTGGCATGGATCGCTGTCTTTAGGTCATGCCACAAGCATCTCAATGGGGTTCAAGTCTGGACTTTGACTTGGCTACTCCAGAACGTGTATTTTGACCTTCTGAAACTATTCTGAAGTTGATTTACCTCTGCGTTTTGGATCATTGTCTTGTTGCAGCATGCATCCTGTTTTTAGATTCAACTGTCTAACGGACGGCCTCAGATTTTCCTGCAAAACATCCTGATAAACTTTTGGATTCATTCTTCCATTAATGAATGCAAGTTGCCCAGGCCCTGGGGAAGCAAAACAGCCCCAAATCATGATGCTCCCTTCACCATGCTTCACGGTGGGGATGAGGTGTTCATATTAGTGAGCTGTTCTATTTTTCCACATGATGTTGTGTGTTACTCCCAAACAATTAGAATTTGGTTTCATCAGTTCACAAAATATTGTGCCAAAACCTGTGGAGTGTCCAAGTGCCATTTTGCAAACATTAAACGAGCAACAATGTTATTTTTTAGACAGCAGTGGCTTCCTTCGTGAAGTTGTCCTATGAACACCATTCTTGGTGTGTGCACAGAGCTATTGGAATGTGTCAGTGATTTCTGTAAGTCTTTAGAAGACACTCTAAGGTTCTTTTTACCTCTCTGAATATTCTTCGCTGAACTCTTGGCGTCATCTTTAGTGGACTGCCACTTCTTGTGAGAGAAGCAACAGTGCCAAACTCTCTCCATGTGTAGACAACTTCTCTGACTCTTGACTGATCAACATCCAGACTTTTAGAGATGGTATTCTTTCCCAGTTTATACAAATCAGCAATCCTTGATTGCAAGTCTTCAGACAGCTCTTTTGACCGAGCCATGATGCACATCAGACAATGCATTTCTTACCGGGTGTGTGTTTTATAGTGGGCTGGGCAGCTTTAAACTACTCATATGTTATTGGGCACACATCTGACTTAATTTGTTTGGTAAAAATTGGTTTCAATTGCTCTTTAAGTCTCCTTAGGCAGATGGTTCACTTACTTATTTTTCCCCTTTCTGTCATTGTTTGCATGCTATCCTCATTAAAGTATGAAAACCTATAAATGTTTGGGTGGTTTTGGTTAAAGCAGACACTTTTTCATCCGTGTGATTTTGATCAGAAAACATTTGATGGTGATTTTATTTAGAAATGTGAGAAATGCCAAAAGGTTCAGCTACTTTTGTATTGTATATTGAGAGCAAGAGAGCTAGCGAAAGAGATATGACCAACTCTGAGAGTGATTTTTGATAGATAACTTGGCTATCTGACAAGGATAGGTTCCAATTCTTATTATGCTTTTTGTGTTCAACAGTGATAATTTAACTTGCAGTGTAATTCAGTTCAATTATACAGCTAACACAGTTTCAGTGCTCACGTACCAAGCATTAAGATCATTGACATTGTCACACAACAAAGGGAAGAGGTTATTAAAGTTAGTATTAAATTATTAAATCATTACTCGTGTTGTAATTGTCTCTTAAGTGGAGGTGATGAAGTTAGCAGAAAATAAACAGACAAATACAACAAACAAAAAGGAAGAAGACAACTACTACAACAAGTACGCACAATCAAATGTGCCGTCTACACGCAGGCACACCTCATCTCCATAATTATTGTATAGTCAGCATGTCCATGTCTGGGGGTGACTCTCAAAGTGAGTTGTTGACAAGTGCACAGATAAATTGAAGCTGGGCCCTGTCAAAGGCCTGACACTGATAGCATTAGATGTGTAATTATTCAGTTAAGTGAACTGCCCACTTTCTTTTAATGGAATAGATTCACTTGAGCATGCAATATGTAGAGTAACCACACTTTCTATTTGATTCATATGACGTCAGCATTTCAGACTTGTGAATCATACGATATATCTTTGATATCATTCGAAAATACGTTGAGATTCCCCATAATTTGATTAGAGTATAATGAAAATTACCCATATGTACAATGGCTAAATAAATACTTTGAAATGATTGTATATTCAATGAATTTCAAACCCTGCGGGGTAAATTTCAAAAGGACTATTCATTACTGTGGAGTACTACCGCACAGATGCTGTGAAAAGTGGTATGCTTATTGTCACTGGGATGATAATTAGGGTACAGCCTCGACTGGAAGACAGCAAATCACAGGATGCATATAGGCACAAAACTATTCACACCCTTATCACACGAGTACACAATTTAATTTAGTGTCTTCAATTTATCAAATTATTTTTGAACTGTGGCATGAAATCAGAGTACCTGAGTAAAATCATACAAGCATGGTGATAGATTCAAACCACCAGCCCTAGAACTGTGAGGTGATGGCATTAACAACTTGTTCTCAAGCTGCTTTATAGGTGTGTTTTTTTCAGAACGCGCTGCTTGTGGTGGAACTGTCTTTGATCACACTGCAGATCTGCAATGCAATATATCACTCATGCCTATACTGGAATTGTAATTTTATTGTTCTTTATTAAATACTTTCTTGACAATACAAGAAATAAATGGGTAGCCGGCCAGAACATTGGACAGTCTCGATGAACATATTGAAAATATTTGAGAGAAGAAAAAAAAAGGCAGGGTATTTTCTCATATGAGTTCCCGTGTGTGGGCGCATGCCATGGCCAATATGATATATGTCAGCTTGCATTCCTAAATCGGTGATGCAAAATGAATGTGAAGCAGTGTGGTGGCAACGCCCGGGGAAAGCACACCTATCGAGGCTGCCAGTCTCCATGCTTGTGCCCTCCACAGATGAGAAGAGTATGTGTTTAAATCTTAATGAGACTGTCCCTCTGAAGGTTAGCACAGAGTGAGCTGGGACTCGCTTTCATCTGCTGCTAATGGTCTTTTAATGAGTCAAAGACGCCTCAGTATTAAGCGCTCATAGGCACCCACCCGAGACGCCCCCTTTCCAAGCATACAGTATCTATACAGTCTTTGCTTATACAGTAGTACCTCTACATACGAAGTTAATTCGTTCCAGGACCTTGTTTGTAAATCTAAATGGTCGTATGTTGAGCAAAATTTTTCCATAAGAATACATTATAATTCCATTAATTCGTTCTACAGCCTGAAAACCTACCAACCCCTTAACAAATACTACGTACTACAAATAGTAATTACACAGAGCAAAACAAATAAATTATGAATAAAAATCGGAATTATAATACAATCGGCGGCGGCGGCTTCAACTCGTGTCCGAGTATTAGTTTCAGTCGTTTATTAGCCAATTTTCGTGGGGGGTGTTTATGTCTAATATGACTTGAGAGGCCATGTCTATGGTGGAATAATCGCTGGCAGGGGTTGTTGTTGTCTCTCATGTTCTTACAAATGGCAATTACACATAGCAAAACAAATACATTATTTATAAAAACTAATAAAATAATAATTATAAATAATAATTCCTAGAATAATGTAACGACTTTGGTTCTATTGTGGCGGACATGCTGCTTGGGTGACGTGCCAGAGAGAGAAAGGTGTGGTGGAGATTTTACTTTCTCTTTTAATGTCTTGTGGTTGGCTGCAACTGCGGCGGACAGTAGGCTTGTTGTGTTGCATAACTTCTGAAATAAATGATAAAAACCTAACGAAGATGGTGATTTCTTTGGCGATGTTACCACAATAATAATTGTCACCTTAACTTATAAAGACTGGCAAAAGGAGGAGGACTGTCGAAATATAGACATTCTACGGCCGTATGGTCGAGCGAGTTCATGGATGCGCACACCACGCTCATATTTTTCTATCATTTGCAACTTCATTTCAATGGTGTCACCTTTTTTCTTCACCCGCAGTAACTGTGTTGATTTCTCTCACAAGAAAATCTGCCGTGTGTCAGTCTTGCGTCGTTGTATTTCGAGCATGTCGTCGGATGTAGAAACAAATGGCGAGCCAATTTTACGTCGGATGTTGAAATGATCGTGTATCGAAGCGATAATATGTCGAGGTACCATTGTATTCACGCTGCATGTTTTTTTCTTTTATTTTCTGCATATGACTGGGATGTGATTTTTTCCAAATCAATGTAAACATTTAAAATATTATTTATTTTAGAATCCTATTCAGACGTCTTTGGTATATTTACATAAATTGGATTTATACTGCTCAGGTCATGCTCTTCCGGACTATATGTCTTCAAAAGGCGACAAACGTCACAATTGACAATATACCGTAATGAATTCATCATTGCAGTTTAGACTTTTTTGCTTTGTACTCCCAGGGGGTGGGGGGCTCATTCTAGGGTTGTGACAAGGCTCAGGGTACTGTATAGTCAAATTGTTTCAGGGATGTTCCGACTCTACTATTTAGGCAATTAGTCTTACCTTGAATGTGGACATGGCTGGGTCCCTGCTATACCTGTCTATGGTGTGGAACTTGGAAGAGTGGTTGAGCTCATGGTACAGCTCTGAGTGTCTTTTGCGAGTGTGCATCACTTTCTGGAAGGGAAGAAAGGAAAGGGGATACCAAAAATGAACCAAAGAGAAATCAAAATAAGGCGAAATGGGAGGGGTGGGCAATATAGGGCTGCCGTGAGGGCTAAGTGGAGAGGGGAGTGTGTACAAAGCAGAAAGGACTGCAGTGATGCTGATCATAAAATAAATTAAAGATGGCCGATGAGCTAGGGGCAGATGCCTATTTCCTAATCTACTGAATTTCCTAAGCTTTTTGTAGAGTTTGGCAACGGGGGCCTGGGGGGATTATTGGTCATTAAAATTGTGAATTTTTTGATCATATCAGTGATAATACTGTATATTTAATGTAAGATTGTTATTGCCCTTTAAAATTAATATTTTGACAGACCTCAAATACAGGTAGTCCTTAAAAATCACAAATGAAATAGCTAATTCGGAACCTTATTCATGCAACAGCCAGTTGTGAATCCAGTTAATTTGCCAGAAACATAAAAGTTAGTAGCTTTTCACAACTCAAACATACTTAAAAAAAAAAAAAAAAAAAAAAAAAAAATCAGGACCATTTCCTATATATTTGGTCCAAAGTGAATATCCAGTCTTTAAAACACTGTATAGAAATAAAAACTCTCGAAGTCTACTGTGATATTCTTTTCTGGTGTGTATTTTGGACAGGAGTTAAAAGACTGGAAATTCATATGAAATCAGGTAATTCTAATAAAACCATGACTATGACACAGACACAGAGCCAAACTATGTTGTTCCAACAAAAACAGTACCAGCCTGTCAACCAAACGCAATGACTCAAAACTCAACTACTAGGACTACTTACATAGACACATAAAACGCCCGACTTTGCTGTTTCTTTAACCAGAACCCCCACAGCGACATTGCAGCCTAATCTCTCTTAATTGAACAAGACAGTGGGATATGTTAGCCATTGTGTTAGCATTTATCAACACATTAATTTGCTGAGACAGAAATAAGGGAATTTGTTGGAGAAACAGCATACTATGACAGTCAGTTTCAAAACCATTATTTGCACTCCATGCAGGGAAGGGATTAAGCGATGCTCCTACATGTGCACTACTAAAGTCCTGGCAGAAGCACAAAAAAAGCAAAGACAGGCAAATGAGAGGTTATGGCGTCCAAAAGCTTACCTCGAAGTCCAGCTCTGAGTATCGTACTCTTTTCCTCTGGAAGAGGAGGGGGGCCGAGGGGAAGAGAAGAAAGCATCAATGTCTACCCCTCAGCTAAAATTGATCTGTTGCTCTGACCCACGCCTTGGCTCATTTCGTTAAAAAGGAAAGAGATATTATGTTCTGTGTTCCAGACATGAAACTGATATTTTTACAGTTCCACGAGAAGAACGGGACAATTACAGTGGGGCAAATAAGTATTTAATGAACCACCAATTGTCCAAGTTCTCCGACTTGAAAAGATTAGAGAGGCCTGTAATTGTCAACATGGGTAAACCTCAACCATGAGAGACAGAATGTGAAAAAAAAAACACAGAAAATCACATTGTTTGATTTTTAAAGTATTTCCAAATTAGAGTGGAAAATAAGTATTTGGTCACCTACAAACAAGTAAGATTTCTGGCTGTCAAAGGAGGTCTAACGAGGCTCCATTCGTTAACTGTATTAATGGCACCTGTTTTAACTCATTATCGGTATAAAAGACACCTGTCCACAAATCAATCAGTCACACTCCAAACTCCACTATGGCCAAGACCAAACAGCTGTCGAGGGACACCAGAGACAAAATTGTAGACCTGCACCAGGCTGGGAAGAGTGAATCTGCAATAGGTAAAATGCCTAGTGTAAAGAAATCAACTGTGGGAGCAATTATTAGAAAAATGGAAGACATACATGACCACTGATAATCTCCCTCGATCTGGGGTTCCATGCAAGATCTCATCCCGTGGCGTCAAAATGATAAGAACGGTGAGCAAAAATCCCAGAACCAAACAGGGGGACCAAGTGAATGACCTACAGAGAGCTGGGACCACAGTAATAAAGGCTACTATCAGTAACACAATGCGCCGCCAGGGACTCAAATCCTGCACTGCCAGACGTGTCCCCCTGCTGAAGAAAGTTCACATCCAGGCCTGTCTGCGGTTCGCTAGAGAGCATTTGGATGATCCAGAAGAGGACTGGGAGAATGTTATGGTCAGATCAAACCAAAATAGAACTTTCTGGTAGAAACATAGGTTCTCGTGTTTGGAGGAGAAATAATATTGAATTGCATCCGAAGAACACCATAGCCACTGTGAAGCATGGGGGTGGAAACATCATGCTTTGGGGCTGTTTTTCTGCAAAGGGAGCAGGACGACTGATCTGTGTAAAGGAAAGAATGAATGGGGCCATGTATCGAGAGATTTTGAGTGAAAATCTCCTTCCATGAGCAAGGGCATTGAAGATGAGACGTGGCTGGGTCTTTCATCTTGACAATGTTCCCAAACACACAGCCAGGGCAACAAAGGAGAGGCTTCGTAAGAAGCATTTCAAGGTCATGGAGTGGCCTAGCCAGTCTCCAGATCTCAACCCCCTAGAAAATCTGTGGGGGAAGTTGAAAGTCTGTGTTGCCCAACGACATCCCAAAAAAAAACACTGCTCTAGAGGAGATCTGCATGGAGGAATGGGCCAAAATACCAGCAACAGTGTGTGAAAAGCTTGTGAAGAGTTAGAGAAAACGTCTGACCTCCGTTATTGCCAACAAAGGGTCCACATAACAAAGTACTGAGATGAACTTTTGGTATTGACCAAATACTTATTTTCCATCATGATTTGCAAATGAATTCTTTAAAAATCAAACAATATGATTTTCTGTTTTTTTTTCCCCCACAGTTGCCACGTTTACATGGAGCCAAATATTCCAATTACAATCAGAATATTTGTTCAAACCGAATAAATGTGTTCCATATAAACACCTCATTCGGAATGAACAGGCCCAAACCGAATGGAATTTCATTCCGATTCTAAGGGGTGGAATATTCCTTTTCCCAAACCGATTAGAAGTAAAATTATATCATGTAAACAGGGAAGCCGAATGGTGTCTGGTTGCGTTCTTTCTGCACATGCTCCGTACTGACGTCACGTTGTGACGTAAGTAACGTCACTTGCAACATGGCTTCCAAGCACAGCGCACCTAATTGGAGTACGGCGGAAAGATTGTATTTAATTCAAACTTTAAAAGAATTGAATATAATTGCTCGCTTTGACGGGCATAAAACGAGGAACAGTGAACTATTTAAAAAAGTTCACGAGAGGTTACACGAAGCCGGAATAGACCGGAGCGTTGACCAGATTAGAAACCGGTGGAAAACCGGCTACTACAAGGCAAAAGAGCAAAACAGCAGAAGCGGATACGACCCCACAAACACAACAAGTGGGTTAAAGTTAAAACAGCAGCACTCCGACGATCGATCTCCATGTTTTGCAACGTGACGCTTTGTTTTGATTAATCTGCGCATGTCAGACGGCAGTTGTCAAACGTCCTTTCGGAATAAAGGCAGTCATATGTAAACGCTGGATCGGAATAGATGATGTGACATGTAAACAGCTGATCTGAAATTTCCATTCGGAATGATTCGAATCGGTATGAATAAAAGTCAGCATGTAAACGTGGCTACTGTCTCTCATGGTTGAGGTTTACCGATGTTGACAATTACACACCTCTCTAATATTTTCAAGTGGGAGAACTTGCACAATTAGTGTTTGACCAAATACTTATTTGCCCCACTGTATTGTAATTCAACAAAATAAGATTAAATATGTAAAATAACACAGAATTAGCAAGCATATTTATACCACAGTTAACAAATTCAACCACATAATTGTTGGCACGAATCAGTCTTTGAGGTATTTCAACAGAACTTGCACGAAAAAGATGTAACAAAAATATGTTTTAATCCACAAATCTCATTTATCCCCCTCCCACTCTCCGAGCCGTTTTAGTCTGCAAATATTGTATGGCAAGCAGCACTCAAGCCGCCAATTTAACGGCTGCAGATGTTTCCAACTCATCTGGCCATGACATGGAGTGGCGGCATGTTCTATCTCCCAGTTGGAGCACGTGCTGTCTGCCAAATTTGCATTTGGCACTGATTGGAGCATCTCCCCACAGCGAGTTAAAAGCTGTGTTTACGCTGCAAAAGGGCAGAGTTGCTGATCGAACGAAAAGGCAGCCAAGTTTTTTCAAAGGTAAAGACATTAACACACTTTGAAGAGTTAATCACATAAAAGTCTCGACTTCTTTTCCTAAGCCTTTGCTTTTGAAAATAATTTAGTAATTGGGTTCACTTAAAAAATATGGCAAACATGCAATGTGAAGCAAATGTGACTTAATCCCACCTTAATTTTCCCACATAGAATTAGACAAATAAAAGTATCAATGTATACTGCTTTCAAAACTGTGAGGTGTTTGGAGACTATTGTTACATTGCATCCATACATAAGAACATGTAATAAACTCAAATTAGATTTTGCTATGTACAAGTGTTCAAAATTTCTGTGAGAAAAAGAAAGCCGGTATCTTACAAATGGGGGTGGAAGGTTGGAATGGGGTGGGAATTGTTTTGTCATGTAAGACTTGTTCAGGTAGGAAGGGAAGATGGATGGGCACATGATCATATGGCCAGGTGAAAAGAGATGCAGTTTTGGTATAAAGAAAATCATCTACCTATTGTCTTGCTAAGCAAGATGAATCAATAACTTTTAAAAAACTCCTATGTATCACCATTAGTATCATGTTTTGTAATCTCAACATAGTCGTTCTCCAAAACATTCAGTAAAGGGTACCAAAAGTATAGATAGCGGAAACACAGACAAGGCTGAAAAAGCAGTTTTTTCTGTTGCACTCATCTTTAAAATAACCTGCTGTATTTTAAGAAAAAAGAACTGTTGTGTTTGATAAAACAATATATCTATGTGCTGACATATATGCAGATTCATGGCGCATTATGCCCCCGAACTATCTTTAATTTGTATGTTTTACCCTGGAGACACCCGTTTACAGACAATGCACAACCGCTTTTTCTTCAAGCCAGCCATAAAAAGGTAAATATTATATTTATTATTCGGAATGTCTATCATATTAAGCGTACAAGCATTAATTGATGTCTAATATTTAGTTTTAAAAAAAAGAAAAAACTAAAAAAATATTCACTTGCATATTTTAAACTTTTAAACAGATTACATCACAATGAAAAAATAGTGTCTGTAAATAGGCCACGGATATCTACCTCATAACTATTGCTTAATTGTATTTTTTTGTTACTGTCGCATTTTCCCTGATATTTTAGATGATAATCAATCCAAACAAAGAAAAAAAGTTTAAAAGGATAAGTATTTGAAAAAGAAAATCTCAACCGCTCCTTGATGTCTGTGACTTCTGGATCGCGACCCTTTTATTACCGTGTTTCACCCATAAAATCCCCACAAAGTCCGGCTGTGGTCATTCACAGCTGTGTCTTGACACTCGGTGATACATGCTACCCAGAGTTTTTGGTTCGAAACAAGGTAAGTGCACAATAATATCTCATTAAAATCATTGTGTCTTTAATTATGGTCTCTCATGCTCTCACCTCGAGTTACCGGAAAGCCACAAAAAGACATACATTGTAGTCGAATGCCAGTGCGGGAATTATGGACACAGTAGGCTAACTGACAAGCATGCTTTCCATTATCTTTTCGACCCTTGTTGCTGTTTGGATTGTTTATTATGGGATGATATTGATGTATTAGATACATTATATGCTTGAATAATAAAGCCTATATATATATATATATATATATTAGCCTTTTTTTGCCAGTTCTGAACGTTTGGTTTCCCTGAGCATTAATGACTTATCCTTATCATCTTCCACCCTAAATGAAGCCTCTTCACTGAGGGAGAAAGTGTCCTTTTCATCATTTTAATCAACCGTATGAGCTAATGTGATCCCTGTGTGTCACTGCTGGTGTAAATGTTTAAAGCAGGGTTTTCTCAGAATCTGACTCACTGACATCCACACACACGCGGCTCACCAAAGAAAACTCACTATTTCAGTAAATTACTACACTTGAAGGATGATATACAGTTCATACACTGCTATATACTGAAAGTGCTCCAAGAAATATATGAACAGCGTGAAGAGTACTTTTAGTCTTCAAAACATTAAGTGCCACTTTCCACATCATACGTAATTTTTATTACAGGCTGAATGCCTGTCAAGTAGCCCTTTAGGTTGTTGTTTTGTTTGTGGACACTAGCTTTAAAGGAAACCACGGATAGAAAGGCATGTAGTTCTTTAAAGATAAATGTTAGTACGAGTTATAATAATTTGATATTAAAACCCCTCTTAAAGTTTTTGTTTTAAAAAAAAATTGTAAAATTTTAAACTAAAACAACGAACTAGTAGCTTGCCATTGTTGATGGGTGTTGACGTCACATGGCCATGCTGCCTCAACTGTCACTCTATGTAAGTGATTTAAATACACCACAAGGTGTCAATGGTGAGTTTTAACTTAGAGATCAAGCCAATGAGTGCGTTTTGTCTCTTGACTGACGCCGTAGTGTTCCTTTTTCTTCCCCAGTGCGAGTCCATTGTGCCTTATGTTCAATTGTATGTTGTGAAGGTAAGACATCGATAATTGCTCCCAGCATCACAGTTTATATATTATGACTAAATACTGCCATCCAGTGTATTTGTCGAGCTCAACGAGTTGCTAAAGTGTTTAAATAGAGTTGGACCAAGGTCAAGTTTTATGCGTATTTTACACATCTATTTTGATTGTGAATTTGTGAATGCCAGTTCTCTTTGCATTGTTGTTAACTGTGTGAGAATAGGGCCTCGATATAGATTGAAACACTTTTCTTGTTGTGGACATTATTTTTTTTTAAAATTTGAATATTATTTTTGTTGTATTTTCACTACATGATACTTATGTTCAATTGTATGCTGTGAAGGAAGAGTTACCGAACCTTAGCCAATAAATAGCGCGGTCCTAGCTACAAATCTAAACGCCTGTGTCCACTCTTTCTCTGCCTTACACCACATCACCATTTTCTTAGATCTGAATATGCAAAATAAGGCGTCATTATAACCTGGTGGGCAGAAAATAATATGAATAGGCAACAATCAAACTAAGTTTAATACATTTATATGCTTTCCGTGTCGCTTATTCACCGGGAAGCAAGCTTCGAGAGCAACATCTGATAAGTCTAATAAATCTGAGAACACCGGCAGGATGATGATTGGTCTGGACAGCGCTTTTACGTGACAACAATGAGGTAAGACATCATTAGAAGCCATTAGACGTCTCAGTAGAGGAAAACTGCATCAATATTTTCATGTGCTGTGATGTACGGGGTATCTGCAAAAAATAATCAAACTGCTGTGTTACACTGTGTACCTTAATCATATGCAACGCACACGACAGCTCTGGATGCTAACCACAACAATGATAATAATATTGGAATAAGTGCGATCACACAATAGTTTAAGATCTGCAAAGAGTTTTTGACATGTTTATGTAGCTAAAGAGTGACACAGTGGAAGACCGGCAGCGTCCCCATTTGACGTCAACGCCCTGCAACGTCAAAAACAATGGCGACCTACTAGTTAAAAATAATTTTACAAACTTTATTAAAATAAATATCAAATTATTATAACTCGTACTAACATTTATCTTTTAAGAACTACATGTTTTTCTATCCGTGGTACCCTTTAAAGTCCTACTCCTCTGTCATTCGATCATCTTGAAACTCCATAGCTATGTAGTATAGCCCAGTATCTATCGATCATCAGGGCCCAATTATTTTTTATTTTTGTTTTATCGAAGCTGATTAATTAATTGCAGAATTGTTTGCTAGTAGAGGGCAGCCTGCTGTAGGCCAATAGAGGGCAGTGAGAAATTTTCCTTGGCGACTCGTGCTTGTTTTAAGAGCGGAACGAGACAAAATTATTGTTCGCAACTCAGGCTTGTTAAACTTAAGGAAAGGCCAAGATACAAAACAAATAAAATACAGCCGGACCACAATAAACAGTTACGGTGCCATTTTTAGACCGTATGGTGAAAGAAAACATGTTGGAGCACTGTTTCTGGCTTCTTAACCCGACAATGACTACATTCAGTGGCTGCGTTATGAGTGCTGATCTCCTGGGAGAGTTGCTGCAATGGACTGGCGACTCTGCGGTACTTGTGCAAGTGGAATTAATGGATTGAATATGCCGAATAAAATGTGAAAAAACAATTTACGTGCAGGAAAGTGCTCCAACACTAATCTAAGATTTAGAAGATCTAAATTAAAAAGTAGTTTGACATATTTTTCTGTGTGAAAACTGAAAAACTGGACAGCATAGAGAGAAGGAGTTTTTCAATGTTTTGAGGATGATGCAGCTGATTAATCTCTTGCTGCGTGGCTTCCGTTCCCAGTGCCCGATTTGTAATTCTTTGTATCGGGGCTGATTACGGACTTACTGTCCCTTGTAGGTTTCCAGTTAGCCAGTCGAGGGCATAACTGCTCAGCCTTCAGCCTGTAAGTGTGCTGGGGCACTTACTTACCTTCACCTAGAGTGTGTGTTCTTACCTTGTTTAGTTGTTACTTTTTTTTAACAATCATAAAAAAAGTCTTCACATTTTGTGATGGTATTTCCCCCCTTTCTTTTTTTTCACTGTATCTTATCCTTTCAGCACTGTCATTGGACCTACATCTAAAACGTCTTAACCTCAAATTACAAGCAACGTCATTAACTCAACATGGTAAAGATGATACAGCTCTTAAGCTTTTTTTCACCTTAAGTTTTTACCCACCTCTAAGGATCCTGCTGAGAGATTAGCATTGGCATTGTTGCTGCCAAGGTTGCGTGGCAGGGTTCTGGTTCTCTCCACTGTACTTCCCCCTGTCAGAATTTGTCTGACTGATGGCCTCTGGCCTGGCTTCAGCTGGAGTGAATGCCCATGGGGATGCATGTGACCCCCGTGAGAGCGTACTAGACCACCCGGAGCCATCACGTGACTGTGTCCATGGGGCAACGTTTTGATTGTCCCGTAGGAACGGTTCATGTTCATGTTGATGTTCATGTCACCCACACTGGATGGCATAAAATCCGCTGGATAGGCCTCGCTTTCGGCAGGATGAAGGGTCAAGGGAGATGGGGGAGGAGGGAAAGGGGGATCCTCCACAGTGATGTTAAGAGGCTTGTCTTCACTTCCCAGTCCCAGACCTCCTCCTTGAGAGGATGGTGTTGGCGGTTTAATGCTCACTGTCCGTCGAGGTAAGACCATATAGTCCCCCTCTCCTCCACTGCCTCCTCCACCACCACTCCCTCCGCTCTCTGCACTTCCATCCTGGGAATTGTTGGACGACCCAGGCGGTCTAGCCCATCCTAGACCACTCTCAGTGCACAAATAAATTGGAGCGCCGCAGCGCTGCTGCGCCTGTTGTCTCTGCTGATCAATGTTCATCTCCTTCTTCAGTGGTGTCTCGCTCAGCTCATTGAGCCCTCCAAGTGGTGGAACCTTGCAGAAGTACAAATTAGATAAATATCCTTTTAAACGCAAGGCACACTATTTTCTAGAGTTCACATTTTATCTGGTATTGATGCTGCCTGGCTTCGAAAAGGGAGAGACAAAGTTTCCCTTTCATATTTAAATTGATTTGAATCATAGTCTTTACATCCTCACTAGGTATCTTCTTAAGTTATTTTAGCATTTCTGAAACTTATCTGATGGCATACTTTCACACTTCAAGACTAAAAAAATAATAGATATTTCTTGTGAAAAGTCAAGCTTTCAGAAGACATTCTTTACAGTATTCCCAAAGGATAGAAGACAATTGTCAAATATTTCCATAAACCAACTTTAATGCGTAGTTTCAGGAGAACACTGATATTTTGAATACATGACTCCCATACCTGCACAATAAGGTTCGGAGGGGGAATATTCCCAGGAAGGGAGCTGAAGTTGACCCCGACCCCACCGTCCTGATGGGCAGCAAGTTTGGGGTCATCGTCATCATCCAGGGATATCCGGGACAAGGTGCCAGTGATGGTGGCGGGGTTGCAAGTATTCACCTCCTTGAAAATGACTGAAGGGACATGAGGTACAAATGGTTCCCATTGGGAGAGCAAGGGGGCAAAGGGTGGTGGAGAAGTGGGATGAAGTATTAGGTTGTCATAAAAAGAGGAGCGAGTGTAAAACGAACAGGCCATGGGCAAGGAGAATGTAAGGAAATGGAATGAAACCATCGTACAATTTAGCATAGAACAGTAAGGTAAGATGCACATGAAGAGAAGATTGCAGCTTTGAGTTAGGATATACTATTTTTTGTCATCATAACAGTGTGAATCACAGCGATATTATACTTCCTGTGTGTGTTGGCTCTTAACAATTATTATGTTTTGAGCTGTTTTTTATTTTTTAACTAGATATTTTTTTCCAGCTCAAAATTGGCTGAAGAGCAAGGAATTTTAATATCTCGGGGAATGATCATCAGTGCAAAATGCTTTTCCCTAAAATAAAATGGAGCCAAATTCTCCTATTATCCTCTAGTCTCTGATCACACTGACATACTGTATCTGCAGGCACCTACTGATGGTGCAATTTTATTTGCCTGTTTACTGCAGTGCTGTAAACTGAACAAAACATCCTCTATTAAGTAGTTGGGTTAAGTTGTCATGCATATCACTGAGGAAAAAGAGGAGAAGCATGTTTTAGACCCTTTGAAGGTATGACATGCTGTCAGGAAAAAAACGTAGGCTAGGGCCACACATACACAGGTATTTAAAACAAATACAGGGTTTTCTGTTTTAAAAAAAAAAAACAAAAAAAAAACAGTGCCATTCGAAAAATTTAATGAGTACATATAGGGATGGGAATTGATAGGATTTTTACGATTCCGATTCCATTATCGATATTGCTTCACGATTCGATTCTTCATCGATTCTCTTATCGATTCTAATTTGGGGAAAAAGAAGAACAAACATTTTGATTGGCATCGAGTTTGTTTAATCAGAAGTCACAACCTTACTCATAATAACATAACTCACGAGATCAAAGGAGGCCCAAAGCCTCAATGTTAACTGTGGCAATAAGTGGCAAATACACAAGAATGTGTAACATTTTACTGAAACGTTTATCTAATAGAAATAAAAAATATTGGTATATATTGGAAGATAGGTTGTTGTTCTGCCTTTGGCAATATGTGTTAAAGAATGGGTCCCCAAACTTTTTCCTGTGAGGGCCACATAACTTTTCCCTTCTCTGATGAGGGGCCGGGGTCAGTTTGTAACAGAAAAAGTGTGACGATTGCAAAAGTGCATAAATGTAAAAAAAAATATTGTTTTTCAGAAAGCCACAATCAAATAACCCTTTCTGGATTCTTCACGGAATGAAAGTAAATTTTTAAAAAAAATAATAATATGATAATAATAATAATAATTAATAATAAAAACACTATTAATTAAATAGATAATAACCAAATAACCCTCTCTGAATTCTTCAAGGAAAAGGCCAGGAAATAAATAACACGATTGAGAAAAAAAAAAAAAAAAATCAAAATGGCCGGACCAAATGTGGAGGTATTTGGGCCGCGGGCCGCAGTTTGGGGACTACTGGGTTAACGTGTATTATTTACCATTACATTGAAATGCATGCCTTTTAGTTTTTGTGGCGCTTACACGCTCAAGTGGGGGCGCCCTTGTGCTTCCTCACGCGAAGAAGAACGCGCTCACGTGAAGAAGAGCGCGCTTACACCCGAAGAAGAAATGCCGCATCCAAGCGAGTGAGCGAGTTAGTGAGAGAGGGAAACACTTCTACGAGCCTATGTTCTTTGTTAATGTTAATATCTACAGAGCCAACGCCTGTATGTATCATCTTTTGTGTTGTTGTTGTGTTTCCACTCGCGATTGGACACTTAAATCCAGTTGTATAGTGGTTTGAACGATGTGCTAATGCTAGCGAACGAATGCTAACCATTTGTTATTACTGTTATTAGCAGCTAATCATCGCTGATTTACGTTGATGCAAACCTGTTTGTTATTGGGGACGAAATTGATTTGTTTCATTTCTATTCTTAGTTTCACTCTTCAAGTGATGGTTGAATAAAGTCACCAAATTACACCAACGTCTTCTGCATCGTCATTTGGGAGTTTAGCTAGCTGTATAGCCAGGACTGAGCCTTATCCTCTCTGTGAGGACAGCGCAGTTGTATTCCATCCCGATGCAGTTATCTCCACCTTGCAATGACTGCAAGTCGCTTTGTTGTAATTTTTCCTCGTGAAGTGAAGACACACTTTCGAGCGTTTGAACCTTCGTGCTGTCATTGTTATGTTTATGGCTGCAATGCTTGTGCTTACCCGTCGTAACCTTTCATTTTCACACTCTTTCCTGGTGAAGTGTAGTCAAACTTTGAAGCGAGTGGTTCTGGGCGCCATATTAGTTTGATGTGTCTGGACAACAAGACACGTCACGACGCAATACACGTCTTTAGGAATCGTTAAAGGGATCGTTCAGGCTTTTTCATTGTGATGTCGAGGCCTCGAAACACTCGGAACCGGTTCCGAATTGGAATCGGAGTTCGATTCCCATCCCTAACTACATATATCTGAAGATTGTCAACACATTGACAATAGCGTACCGCACGAATGCTATTTTTAGACCGCACAGCTGCGTGACGTCACCATCGTAAACCGGAAGGGGGTCAACGTAGAAGCACGCTCGCATACAACCAATACTGCTTGTTTTCTGCCGGTAATCTTTCAAAAATATAACATGCAGAGTAAACACTGCTGCTATGGAGCTTTGAGAAATGACTAGACATTATGACCATCCACATATGAAGGATGTTCGCTTCATACGTTTCCTGAAGCCAGAAACTCAGAGGGAAAAAAATGTGAACAATAGATCAACTTGAGCGGACGTCCAAAATACCAGTTTAACGCCAGCTAGGTGAAGCCATTCACCTTGATATGCAGTAAACATTTTGTTGGGGGCCATGGTCCTACAGATCAACAATCCTGCCCCATAGAGGTAAGTCATTTTGATATTTTTAACGTATTTTTTAGCGTGGCATTTTGCCATGCTGCTTCTGTCTGACAATGAATGACCTGAAAAAAATCTTAAAATTTTATTTATACTGCATATCACAGCAGTCATGTTGGCCTATTTTTCTAAAATACGGATATTTAAAGGGTACCACGGATAGAAAAACATGTAGTTCTTAAAAGATAAATGTTAGTGCAAGTTATAATAATTTTATATTAAAACCTCTTAATGTTTTTGTTTTAATAACATTTGTAAAATTTTAAATATAAAAATAAACTAATCTAACTGCTGGTTCATTGTACCTTACGTTCCTTTGAGTGTGGTCTTCACAATGTACAAGACTGATAATGGCTCTCAGCATCATATTTTGTATATTGCGACTAAATATGGCCATCCGTATTTGTTGAGCTAAACAAGTTGCTAAAATGTTTAGTCTGAGTAAGTTTTATGTGTTTTTTGCATATCTTGATTGTGAATGCCAGTTCTCTTTGCATTGTTGTTTAACCCTGTGAGAATACGGCCTCATTAATACCAATTGAAGCATTCTTCTTTTTGTAAACATTTTTTGAGAGATATGCATATTATTTTAGTTGTATTTTCATTATAATATACTTGTGTTTGCTGTGAAGGATTTGCCAAAGCTTATGCCAAAAAACTGTGCAGTCCTATGAATGCCTGTGTCCACTCGCCTTTGTCTGCCTCTTGGATCTCAATGTGCAAAATAAGACATTACATCTGTTGGGCATTAATACATTTATTTCGTTCTATGTGTTGCTTTTTCACTGGGGACTAACCGGCAGGATGGTCAACAATCTGGACACCTGCTTTTACGTGACAAAAATAAGGTAAGATGTCATTAGACGCCATTAGACGTCTCGGTAGAGGCAAACGTCTTCTTGTGTTGTGATGCACGGCCCCGGGCAATCAGCAAAAATAATCAAAACTGCTGTGTTTCACTGTATACCATAAACATATGTAAAGCACACGGCAGCTCTGGATGCTAACTATAGCCATAATAATAATGGAATAAATTGGATCACACAATAGTTTAACGTGAAAATCTGCAAACCGTTTTTGACATCAAACACTCTCCTGCTCTCGTCACTAGAGCAGGGGAGTGCTGTCACTTGTGAACTTGACACATAAACGCTACTCGACTCATCCCTTTTGCTGTCCTTCACATTAATGATGTTCCATTCAGGTTCAAATTGGAAGGGCAGAACCGAAGACATGTTAATGTAGTTAAAGAGTGAAACAGTGGAAGACCGGCAGCGTGTCCATATGACATCCCCGCCTTGCTACGTCAACAACAATGGCGACCTTCTCTTTGAAATAGTTTTACAGAGTTTATTAAAACGGAAACATTTAGAGGGGTTTTAATATCAAATTATTATAACTTGTACTAACATTTATCTTTTAAGAACTACATGTCTGTTGTACCCTTTAAATAAATTAGCCATGTTTGGCCTTGGTCTTTTTGTAGTAACCCTGTTTTAGAGCCTACAAGTAGGCTCTAGATTTAACAGCTTTACCTTTTCTGTTTTAAAGAAACAACCTTAGTAAGGGGGAAATGTAAATAAATTAATATAATTAAGATTTGTTATTAATGAAAGAATTTAAAGTGTTCGTTGGCTTTCACTTGGTGGCATTCGCGATAGCTACACAAAAATAGCAATATAAATTTCCCCCCAGAACGGTCAGAGATGTAAGGCAACCAGAGGATAAAATATATAGGAAAGACGGGGCATATGGTGGTAAAAGATAGCTTGTTGAAACAGGAGAATGTCATAGTCAGTGTCGTAAGGCAATGCACACAAGAAAAAGGTGTCGCTAAAAAAGCTACCTCTGGATCAGGTCGGCTCTTTTTCAGCCCTCGACACTCAAGCCAAGTCTTTCACTGAACATTTATATGTTCCTCCACATCTTTACCAGTGAATTTGGCACCAGCGACATCATTTTCGAACATAATTGGTAGGTCTAGCTCAGTAAACATCTCGTCTGTACACTATTGACATGCAAATGGCATGAGGGACAAACGCGAGTTTGACCCGCCCTAGCAACAGTTGCTAACGTCATGAACATTAATGAGCAAAGGTGATGTTTTACGTGCGGTACGCTATTGAAAGAAAAATACTCCTGAATTCTTTAGTATAGAATACATATTTTGTTTTACCTGTGTTTGTGTGGCTATCACCGATCTTCAAATTGTATCAATCCTTACTTAAAAAGACAAGAGAACACATGCTGGACACCATGCTCAATAAATGCCTGGACCCAAACTCTTAACAGGAAGTCTGAAGGATATATGTACAGTACTAAAAATGCCTTAAATTTAATTGGGATACTAAAAGTGGATCCTAATAATCAAAGTCCTGTCCATGCAAACCAACAAATATAGACTAAAATCTAGCTTTGAAAGGAAGAGTGGAGGCCCTAAGAATGGCTTCAAGACGTTAATCAAAGAATTAGGTTGGGGACCAGGCAGGGTTAGTTGAGGTGGGAAACTTACATGGGTGTCCTCTCTCTGCAAGGGTTTAGGAGGAGGGAAAAGTGACTCCGTGTTAATGTTTCCAATGTACAGCAGTATACATCCGAAAACATCCACCCAGGAACACATACACACACAAACACTAACGCAATCATGACCAGTGTGAACCAACCAGCCCTGAATACAGAGGAGTGTTATCTTCAAACTCACGCTTTCTGAATACACACTGGGAAGAATGAGTGTGATTGATAAGCGACAGTAATTTGTTCAAAGTAGTTGCAGCACATAGTCCGTCATTTCATCATTTAGTATGGCATAACGAAATCGGGTACAGCTCGACACTTGCTTGTCTGCAATACTAATTTTGTTGAATAAAAGCGACATGACGAGAAAACAAAAAACACTCACCTGTTTGGCATGCCAAGTCCACGTCCTTCTCAAAATCGGTCTGAGAAATGGAGGCCAGGTAAGTAGAGAAAGGAAAAACAGTGACTAGATGTAGTATACATAGTAATATGAGGAGCAACTCAACACAGATGAGTGATGACGATCCAAGTTGTCCCCGCCATTTACTGATTTTACAGGAATTTTTTTTGTAATGTTGACTCACTCAGCCCATTAGTAGGGCTTACCTTAAGAAATATTATTTGCTTTTTTGTTATAGGATAACATTGTTTTACATTGTTTTTGCAATGCCAATAACATTCACATGGTACGGCTTTTATCAGTACCATTCATATTGGCCGGGTTACTTACTCGAAGTTCATTCAGGTATAAAAGTTCAAATACTGCATATACAGTTACAACACATGTAGAGTAAATCAACTATCACTAAACAGTTAAAAACAACAATACAAAAAATAAAAAAAAATCAAGGAAACATTCACTGTCAATAAAAGATGTACTTTATGTGGCATGTACGCTTGTTTTCAACCATTCATTTCTATTCATTCTACACAACACAGCTTGCCCTACTAAGACAAAAAGAAAGGTGCAATGTGTCTTTGAAGCATATAATGCTTTGGCATGTTGCAAATTTGTGTTTTTTAGCCTTCTGGCTTATTGCGATGAGAAATGCTGATGACACTCTCACATCCTGTCCACCAAATTGAGGATACCATCTGTAGCCAGTTTGGTTAATACAGCACAGACAGGGTAGACAGGGAAATGAGTTGTACTCCACCTCAACTTAAAAGCATTTTTTTTGGGGTGGGTGGGGTGGGTTGGGGGGGTACCAAATAAGTATACACATTGCAAATATTATCCAATTATTTAATTGACAGTGTAATTTGCAGTGGTCTAATGTTGACCTGCATCTTATAGTGTCGCTATAACATCACCCCTGCTTTAAAACAAAGTTCTTCAGTGAGATACTACTTTTACACCCTACTATTTCTAGCAAAAAAATGCAAAGTTAAAGAATTAGCCATGTGATCTTGTAAGATCTTGTAATCACTATTATCATCTATTTAAATAAAAAATAAATAAATATTTTCTTGTATATTAAAATGAAATGTTGCGGTTTTCATCAACACTATTTTAACAGATTGCACCTTTCCTCTTCTACCTAATTCACTTACTACACGGTATCTGCTAGTGACATACTGTTTGGCTGTGGTTGAGATTGTGGGCATTGTTTGGGACAGGGCTTTGCTCATGCAGATAGTTGAGAATGTGGCTGTGGTCAAGCCCGCGGTCATTGCGGGGTAGACTGTGGCAACAGGACTGCTGCTGGCACGCCGGCGGGAACAACTGTGGGTGGCACCCAGTTGTGCATGGGCCTGTGCCGTAATGCAGGGAGCCACACTGCTGCCCACAATAGGCCTCATTTGGACCCTTCTGATGGTTCATGAGATCACAAAGTTGATAGAAGTGTTGATGAAAACAAATTTGTAGAGCTTTAAAAATGATCAATTATTTAAAAAATGTTTCAAAAGAATACATTTTACTCAACTTTAACAAGATCGCAAAGGGGAAAATGTGCCTGTAAATTTCAAGGGATTACCATTGTAATGAGATTCCCTGTGAATGTTGTAGGAAGCTTCTGTTTAATGATGAAGCTAATATATAGTAACTGCTGGTAGCTTTGCCGAAATGTTCTTTATGACACAGTATTTTCTTTAAGCACAGATTAAGCAAAGGAAACTGGGGGAATTAAGGCCATTTAGTTGGCACTGTAACAAGTCCACATTAGGATAGATGTGTATGATAAAACACATTTGTCACAAAATTAAATTAGCACCATTTTTCCAAAAATGCTCCACTAGGTTATGGAAACTAAGGAGAATAAATGTGATTAAAGAGATTCTTCCTCACCGCAGAGTGAGGACTGCAAGGTTTAACCTCAGAGGGGGATTCAGAAACTCATGATCATTACTGCAAACGGAATTGAGGGAGAAATGAAGGGCCAGGGGAATGATAGTATTGCGCGAACCCACGTGGCATCATTTTGACCCTTATGTAATTGGCCAAGTAGCGCATGTGATTTGTTACACAATAAGTATAATAATTTACAAAAAAAAAAAAAAAAAATCTCTGTCACTCTCTCCCCCTCTCCACACGCATTCAGTGATCAACAGCATATACGACTAAGTTATACGGTACAATACAGTATATAAACTAATTGATATGAACCGTGAACATCAATCACTAATTGTCATTAAAATATGACAATAAACCATAAATTCCTTAACTACGTCTGTTGAAATGATAATACATAATGAGTTCCTGCCGAATTACACATAATAAAACTTGTTAACAGAAACGAGCCAAATTAAAAGGGAATTATAACTGCAATTTAGTTAGACGGAAGACTATTTTGGGGGCATTTTCTGTTAAAATATAAAATTAGCCTTGAACCATAACTGGGTTAGTAGCGACTTTTTTGTGGGGTGAGGCTTGGCAGCCATTGTGGCAGACTGCAATTGCTGCGAGTAAACGTGCAGGGTCCTGTTGCTGGAAATAGGAAAGTTATTTTGATAAAGTAAAGTGTTGCCCGATTTCCTCTCAAAGTATCATGTGAACTCTAACAGCAGAATAGAAGTTAATCATAGATGGGATGAAATGGATTGGTATTCACCATGATCTGCACCTGTCCATTCTTGCAAGAGTCTGGGGAGTTCTCGCTGTCATCTTTACATCCCCCCATCCGACAGCGCATCGCATCCTGAACCTGAAGTGAATGGTGATTTTGTAGAGTAGAAAGGGCGAGATGAAATATAGAAAAGAAGGAAAGGAGGTTTTGTGAATGTTAGGATAGGAGCAGAACTGTAAATGTTTGAAAAGGGCATTGCAATTTTAAAGTTTAAAACGATTTAAAGTTATCAATCCGTTCGTGATTACTGATTTTTTAACTTTACATGTGAATTCCATCATTGAAATTACTAAAACACCTGTGAAATGGTAAAAACACACGTAAGTATGAGAAATCTACGGTGGTCCAGAAGTGCAAATAAAATATTCCTGTGTTGCAATGGTGTGTCAGTGCGACTTTCCTATGGTGCATTCAATGTGCCCATGCGACGCTCCCATTGGTTCTAAATAGTTGTTGATTGCATGAATGAGTGAGTGCGGTGTAAATAAAGTTTCTGTGAATTGTGAGCTTGACTCCTGTGTTCAGTTCAGGGAAGCATATTCCCGCTGTTAATCAAACAATCGTGGTGTCAATTAACACACAAATCTTTGTGCTTGCGAATCCAACCAATGGGAGCGTGGCGTTGGCACATCGAAAGCACCAATAGGAAAGTCGCGCTGGCACACCTTCGAGCCTTCGAACCCTGTGTCCACTTATGAAAGGACGTTTTTGTGAAGTGTGTGCCGACTGCCGAGGCTCACTACATTTAGGAGAGGTTCTGAAAAGTATGACATCTGAAGCCTCGCTGCCCAGCTGTACCACGTGATTGCTTCAGGGAGTGCTTTAGATTTTGCTGTGCGGTTAGACAGCTCTCTAGACTATATGAACACCTCCAGCTACATGGTGGTGTATGTGTTGTGATTTGGCATTTTGTTTTTTAATTTGATTTTTTGGTTATGTGATTTGGTGTTTTGTCATAAACTTCAAAATTATATTGATGGGTCACATCCGTCAGACACTGCGCCATGCCTTCAAGTAGCAGGCCTGCCCACACCAAGCATCAAGAGGAGTTATTGTCAAACACACGCACGCAGCGATCCAACGCCGGATTTAGGTTGAAAAAGTACAAAAGCTGTACCGCATACAAACAGGAAGGATTGTCTCAGGAGTGATTTGTTTGAGGATTCAAGGTAATTATTATATTTTTCGTACCATGCATGCATTTTGAAATGTGAAAAAAATCAATGGGAGGAATTAGCCTCTATGGCATCGGCGTCATAGTACTATATACTGTATAGCATTTACGTAAAATAAATGCTAACTGCAGGTTTTTTTTTTGTTTTAACCATGAATCGAGACTGATTAACGTCCCAATCTATTAAGAATTCAGAGATGGAAGAAGTTATTTACAAGAATTTTCTGCAGAAAAAGCTCTCTGTTTTCATACAGCGGCCGCTACATTTGTTGACTGACTCGCATCATCATTCACAATATTTAAGTAAAATAAATGCTAACTGCTCGTTTTTTTTTTGTTGCTTTTAACCAAGAATCGAGACTGTTTTACGTCCATATTGATAAAGAATTCAGGGATTTAAGCATTTATTCACAATAATTTTCAATGGAAAAAGCGCTTTGTTATCATAAGGCGGCCGCGACACTTGCTTACAGACTAGAATAATAGTTTGCAATATCTACTTAGAATGAATGCTAACTGCATGTTTTGTTTTGTTTTTTTCTTGCTTTTAACCAAGAATCGAGACTGTTTTACATCCATGTATATAAAAAATTCAGGATTTAAGTATTTACTCACAATAATTTTCAACGGAAAAAGGTTTTTGTTTTCATAAGGCGGCCGCTACATTTGCTTACTGACTAGCATCATAGTTCACAATATTTACTTAAAATAAATGCTGAGAATTCTAGCTAAGAATTCAGGGATTTAAGCATTTATTCACAAAAAATTTCAACGGAAAAAGCTCTTCGTCTGTGATTCCACTCTGTCAGCTTTGAAGGCCATGCCAACAATGCAGGGCCCCCTATGAATCTGACCCATGCTCCGTGTCTCGTCAATATATTATGAAGTCTATGGTTTTGCTTTTTAATTTGTTTTTTTGTTATGTCATTTGCCATTGTGTTTTGCACTTCAGGCCCACCGTAGAAATCACTCAAAAAACTACTAGTTAAATTCCTTATACTGAGCTTTTGGGATTCATATTACAATATTGCACCATAAATAAGGGCCCAATGTTTATAGATGTTAGAACACATAAGGCATCTTAGTGTCATATTTGTTTTCCTTTCCCTCAGCATCCTGGCAAGACTTGCCAATTACCTGTTGACACACCAGTTCTCATAAGGCCTAAATCAAATAAATTGGATCACATGGGCAATTTCAGGTGTATTTTCCCTTCGTAGAGATCATTTTGTTTGTGTCTCTCAAGACTGACTTAATTTGTCAGTGTTGCTATAGTCAAATCCCAAAAGACGCATGGGCGGGAAACAAGGGCACTCATGTACCCAGTGGTGAAAGAGCGAATGAGAGCATCTCCATTCTCTCTGTGTGGTCTTATCTGAGTATACGACGCGCTGCTACAAATGGATTGGATTGGAGCAGCATCCATGTCTGATTAATACTGCATGGGAAGCTTATTGCCTCTATTGTTTCCTTCCATCCGTCTCTTCCCTTTATGCCTGTACTCATCCTCCGAGGTGATTGTTCTCCGTGTGTGTGTGTCTGCGTGGCATCCAATTCTGCTCCAAACACTGTTCTCTCCCTCTCGCTCCTATCATCAGCCCATAGTACTCTTATGAATTTCATTTCACCTTCTCTTTCAAAAACTCAGCATCCCTCATGTTTCCAGCCTCTTTTCTTCGTGCCTCTTGCTATTTTTCACAAGATAACAGTTCTACTACTTAAACCGCATATTTGAATATTCACGATTCTGATCCGAGCAGGGCATTTGTGTCGCAGTGGTTTCTTCTTTGCTTGGTGGAGATACTTCTTGTCTGTAGTTTTGCCTCACACGGTCCTTGTTCCCTTTTCGTCGGTTTCCTACTCTCGAGCAAGGCACTCCCTCAGTATGTGTCTGTTATGAGCCGAAGTATTTTCATACATTTAAAAAACTAATGCCTAGATTTAATCCAACCTTACGGCATTCCTGATATTGATTATATGCAGCTAAACATTTTAATATTCACCTGCAGCATACACTGCATTTAAAGATACTCTAAAGATCCATGCGTAGTAATTTTACAGTTTCTGCAATTATCGAGTTGCTTTATGTGGGTGTTTTCAATGGCATAAAAAAAATGTATGTGCATAAGAAGTTTAAAACTACACCGTAACCAGGGGGCAGAGTAAAGCCTGTGGCAAATATTCACTGGGGGGGTATTAGTAAGGGACTTATCGTCTTATTCCATAAAACATCTTACTAAGCTTCTTAAAGCAGGCTTGGCTCCGATGGACAATACTGCACTGTGATACAGCATTATGAAGAAGACACACAACAACACTGGACATAAGTGGTGAGTTAATCCCCGTCAAGTCAGATCGGCTTGTATTCTGATGCAACCTCAAACTGACCTGGAAGTTAACATGAGCTTTTCTAACGCAGATACCACCTGTTGAAGTGCAACTGAGGATACCGAGTAGGAAAGGGAACTCACCTCTCTCCGCATGGCACAGTGGACAGTGATGATTACGAAACCTTGAACCGAGTCAAAGACGGCAAATAGGACCTTTGGGAGACATACGAAATCTTGGTTTACACATTGGCTTTCAAGTTTTACACAATTACCGAATGTACAGTTCATGCTGAATTTGCTAATGTTGCAGCATTCGCTAGACATATGTAACATTACTATGACTACTTGCATCTATTTAAAACTGCAGTGCAACATTGTTAGCGCTGACAGTTATTTAACCTCATCTCATTAGAATTTGCAAATTGTCAAAATGTTGTGACCGGTTGGTATAAATTACAGAGAGCCATCTTTGCTCATATACTGCAAAAGATCACTTATAACTTGACAACTTGGGGATGGTGCAGATTGTCAAACCAAGGCGATACATTCAGGTTATTCATTATATTCCCACAATGACAGAGCTCACATATACAGTATGACAAATCGTCTAAATCTTTTAGAATTTCTCACATTTCTGCATAAAATCAACATCAAATGTGAGCTGATCTTTTTCAAAATCACACAAATGAAAAAACAGTGTCTGCTTTAACTAAAACCACCCAAACATTTATAAGTGTTCATAATTTAATGAGGACAGTGTGCAAACAGTGACAGAAGGGGGAAAAATAAGTAAGTGAACCATCA